>NC_133159.1:32974090-33277121 GCF_040802235.1 Manis javanica
ACAGAAACATTGTTCCAAATAGCAGAAAATTAGAAACAGTCCAAATGTTGAATAAAATGAGATGGAATAAGCAAATTATATACTTACACAATAGCATACAACAGTGAAAATAAATGAACTGAAAGTATATGCAAAATACTTCAATATAATATTGAATAAAAACCAAGCCACCAAAAACACAGTATGATTCCACTAATATAAAGGTTAAAATGATGCAATATAAAAACCATCTCAAATAGAGATACATGTTATTAAAAGAAAAAGAAAAGAAATTATTAACAAAATTTAAAAGATGAGTTTTCCCAGGTGGGAAGGATGGGTGATAATCAATGAGGGTCACAGAGTGGATTTCAAAAGCATTAGAAATGTTCTCTTTCTTATATTATGAGGTGGGCTCAAATGTTTGCATATGTCCTTGACAGAGAAGCTAATGGGGTGATACACTACTCTGTGGAATTAAGACTGTGTATCTTTAAGTAAGCATTTCCCTAGGCAGAACTACAGGGAGGCAGGGTAACGTTCCTTTGAGCTGGCCTCGATGATTGGCCACCCCCTGCCATTGCCCTTGAATCATTCTGCATCTTCAACTCTCTTTAAAGGTATGTGGGCTCTGCAGGAACCTGGGGCTGATACAGAAAGCCCTTCTCTTAAAAAAGGACTGTGATCCACTGGCATTCACTGAATAGTTGTGGAGAATGTGGTTCCAGCCATTGTAAAAGATTCGTTTTTGGGACAGGAATGCATTAGAGGGAGAATAGCTATTCTAATAGAAATTATTCTTTCAATAAATATTTATTTAGCACCTACTATGTACCTGTCACAATTTTAGGTGACATAGGTTTTATAAAAAAGTAATAAGTAAATGAATATAAAAGATTTACTTAACAAAAAATTTAGTGGCACTTTTAATCTAACAGGAAAATTCTAAAATAAAATGACATATCTCTCTTTTGAAGTCATAAGTCTTACTTTTTATTCTGCTGGGGCATTAAAGAACATATCACTAGTGCTGGCATTATGCTAATCCTGCTTGGTTTGTAAGAAACTTCTACTTCGATCTTACTCCTGAATCTAGCCGCACTGGAGAAACTAGACAGTCCAACACATTGCTTTTTGAAATGTAAGTTGGTCTAATATCTATGGAGATAGTTTGGCATTATCTATTAAGCAGACAAATAATAATCTCTGCCCTAACAAATCTGAACCTCATAATTGATTCTACAGAAATTGTAATAGTAGTGTTTGTAATTGCTGAAGATTGGAATCAACCTGAATGCCATCAGTAGGGTCTAGTTAAATAAATTATGGTATATTCTTATGGTGGAATGGTATGCAGCTATAAAAAAGACAATTCTATATGTACATATAATATGGAAAAATCACCAAATACATTGTTTTTTAAAAAAACAAGGAGTATAAGTATGTATATGCCATCATTTGTATAAAAAATGGATATATGGGGGAGAACTATATAATATTTGTTTGTATGTGCATAAATAAATCTCTGGAAGGGTACACAAGAAACTAGTACCAGTGATTACCTATTCGGTGGAAAAAAACTTGGAGAAGACAGGATAGAAATGGGAAGGAGACTTTTCACTATATAGCTTCATTTACACAAACATACATTAAACTATGTGAATGTATTGTGTTGCAAAACCTAAGTAACTTATTTTAAAATTAAATCTAGCCACACTCTTTACTTTAGGTCAGATTTGTTTGTTAGCATTATGTTTGCTATTTATATGGTATTTCCCTAATTGGATGAAAGGTCACACTCTCCTTAAGGTTTTATTTGTAAACTTTTTTCATTCAAGATTTTGGATCTGCAGCAGAAATTAGAACAAGCTCATACAGTCTGTCTCACAGACACTTGTATTTTGGGGAAGAAGCAATTAGAGGAAAAGATAAAAGAAGGAATAGAAAATGAAGCTAAAATAAAGCAACAATATCAGGAAGAACAGCAGAAGAGGTAAGAGCAAGGGTGTTAGTTTCCCATGCACTAACATGATTGAGTTTCCCAGCAGTGCCAGTGCACCACGGAGTCAACTCAGTAACACAGCTTCTTATACTATAGCACTTACCACACTGTGTTCTAAGTTTATTTCCCAGTTTGCCTTTCATTTTAGAGTGTGGGATTCTTAAGTGCAGGGATTATTTCTTGTTGCTCTGGGACATACTTGGTGCACCAGTACATTTTCTTGAACGACTGGGTTGCCAACAAAATGTGACACTCTGGGTTATTGCTTTTCTGATTCTAACATGATTGGCACAAAAACGTGGACAATGAAGTTGATGTTTTGTGTTTATCAACTGATTTTCTTCAAATAAATTCCATATACTTTACAGGCTTCTTAATCATTGCTAAGCTACCACCTGATAGGAGTTTTCATATATTTTTCTGAATTTACTGTGATTATTATTAGGATTCTTACTTGAATGATCTTCTTGGATGCCCTGAATTTCAGTAATAGATGCTTCTATTGTACTCAGTGATTCATACATATTTTGAGGAAAATATGGTTTTAGCCACTGAAAAGATATATAGACCTTCACATATGTTATGAAACTCAGAACCTTACTTTCAGCTCTAGCTAAAAGCTCTAGCATAGGGCCTGGTACTCCATAGGTACTCAGTAAATATTTAGTGAATGAATGAATGAATGGATGGATGAATAATGAATTCGGTCAGTGAGGTACAGTAGAAAAATACTTGTCTCACTGCTACTTCTAGCAGGATGGCAAACTATGCCCCTGATATAAAACAGCTAGATCCTGAATAAACTCCAATCTGTATACCTTTTAAAACATTGCTCACAAAAAAAAAAAGAGAAAGCCCTAAGGGAATACATAGAAGGAGCAAAAACAAAAATGATGAGTGGTGAACAAATTTCTAAGTCAAGGGGCAGATAACAATTATCAGCCCAGGTGTGAGACAAGAAGCTCACAAAGTTTGCCACAAGGCAGCATAGGTAAATTTGAGACTCTAGTATTAATCTGGGAATCTTGAAGAATTAAAAAGGAGAAGTAGCTAAATAGCTCTTAAGGAGCTATTTCTCAGGAGGAAGCTTCCTGTCTTCCTAAGAAAATCAACATTATTTCTGGAGTACAGCAACCCCAATTTAATAGATATTAAGGATTCCTATATATTAAGTTTAATCAAATATGAACTTCAAATAAAAAATCTCCAAATAACACAAGGAAACTGACCACTATGTATGAAAGTCAGCAGAAACAACGAACACCAAATTTATAACCATCCCCCCAAAACTTCGGCAACTGGAATTATAAAGAATAGGTTGTAAAACAACTGTGTGAAGTTTTTAAAGAAACAAAAGATGTAATCCAAGAACTGAATGAGGCAACGGCTATTTAACCTTCCTGAAACTTGGATTCTTATCCTTAAAATGGAACTAGTAATACCAGTTGTATACATCTTCTGTGAAGATTGACTGAGACAGAATATGTAAAAGTAATACTTAAGCTAGGTATATAAAAATGAAATAGGGAAATCCTTTTCCACAAAAGGAGGACTATATAGTACACATTGTTTCATAACCTGTAAGAAAGCCACCCAGTTTTGATGTTTAGATTATAACCTACTTTTTTCACTTGAAATACTATGATTTGTTTACTTTCCATTAGATCTTCTAGATATTTTAATCATATAGTAAAACATTTTCAATCCTTTATTGGTGGACATTTACATTTTTCTCAGTTTCTGGCTATAGCAAACAACAAGATAATATATATCCTTGTATTTTTGTGCACATCCTGGATTATTTCTTCAGGATAAATTATAGCAAATACAATGTAATTATAACTACTCATTATGAAATTTCAAATATTAAATACCTATTTAAAATAAAAAGCATAAGTTTTTCAGAATTCTATCCTTTAGCAATAACCCCTTTATGTGGGCACTATGTATTTCTTGGAGGGAGGGTTTCTATGCATATACACAGGCTTTTTATTCTTATTTTGTTAACAAAATTTAACATTTAAAATATAATGCTTTGAAATTTTCATCTTTCACCTAATAATATAACATGGGGATCTGATTAGCCACTTAGCAGCTGCATAATCTTAAACTAATTTCTTACACTTTCAGTGCCTGTTCATACATGCTTCATAAGATCATTATGTAGACTGAATGAGTTATAAGCAATTGACTTTTTATCAGTGTCTGGCACATAGTAAGCACTTGTATCAGTCAGGGTTCAGCCAGAGAAGTAAACAGCAGGAGAAATATATAGCTAATAAGAAATAGTAGTCTTATGGATTTAGTCTTATGTACTTGTGGGTTACACAGTCTGTAAGGCTGTCAGCTGTCATCTTTGCATCGTATGCCAGAGATTAAAGTCTGCAAGACCTGAAGTCAGGAAGTGAAGATGTATATAAAGTGAGAGAGCACATGACAAGCTGGATCCCAACTGTGTGGAGCACACACAACTATGAGCACGATAGCCCATGAGCGCAAGGATGGACTGGAAAGCGTGTCAATTTCTCACTCCCTCTAATTTGGTAAAGAAGGTGGCTTGCAAAAGAAGCTGGTCTCCCTCATCAAGGAGCCAAACAGACCCCCAGCCCAGAAGACAGAGAAAGTGAAGGAAGATCCAAGGGAAGGTGAAGCCGTTGCAGGCCTGGCTGTTGCCTCATGCCAAGGTGAGCAACAGAGACATGGCAACATGTATGAGCGACAGAAGTGCCTGCGCTGACTTACCGAGTATAAAAAAACAAAATGCTTTACTCTGCTCTCCAAATCTTGTACAAGTAAAGTACATCTCTTAGAGCCCACTCGTACCAGAAACATACATGGAAGGAATTCCTAGCTGATACATTACAAAGCCACTACTAAATAGGTGTTATTATTGCAAAATATGTTGTGTTATCATCATCTTCTTCCTCAGTAAAGTGAAAAATGTTCATTTTGGCTAGAACAAAATGTTTGGGGTTAAGAGAAGTGGCAAGAAGATGAGGCTATAAAGGTAAGTAGGCCTGAGTCATGTTAAACCTAACAAGCTACGTTAAGGACTTTGCACATGTTCATGGGAGGTATCATCAGTCTACAGTTTTTCTTTCTTGCAATATCTTTATCTGTTTTTGTTATTAAGGTAATACTGGTCTCATAGAATTAGTTAGGAAGTGTTCCCTCTTCTTCAATTTTTCTGGAAGAGATTAGAAAGGATTGGTATTATTTCTTTTTGAAAGGTCTGGTAGAATTCATCAGTACAACTGTTCTGGGTTTAGTGCTTTATTTTGTAGAAGGTTCTTAAATATGAATTAAATTTCTTTAATAGATCTAGGCCTATTCAGATGATCTGTCCTTGTATAAATTTTGGTAGATTGTGTCTTTCAAAGAATTAGTCCATCTCATCTTAGTTATCAAATTTGTAGGCATAGAGTTGTTCATAGTATTCCTTTATTGTCCTTTTAATGTCCATAGGATCAGCAATGATGATTCCTCATCATTTCTGACATTAGTAATTTGTGTCTTCTCTGTTTCTTGGTTAGCCTGTCTAGAAGGTTATCAATTTTATTGATTTTTTTCCTAAAGAATTAGCTTTGTTTTCATTGTTTTTTTTCTCTTTTTATAATTCATTCCTGTTTACAATTTCATTAACATCTGCTCTAATTTTTATTATTGCTTTTCTTCTGCTTTATTTGGGCTTATATTGGTCTCCTTTCTCTAGTGTTTTGGGTTGAAGCTTAGATTATTGATTTTTGATCTTCCTTCTTTTATAATATTTGCATTTAATGCTATAAGTTTCCCTCAAAGTACTGCTTTTTACTGCAGCTCACAAATTTTGTAAGTAATGTTTTCATTTCATATGTGTAGCTCAAAATATTTTTTTAAATTTCTCGGGACTTCTTTGACACATGTATTTTTTAGAAGTATGTTTATTTAATCTCCAAATATTTTTACTTTCCAGCCTTCTGTTATTGATTAATAGTTTCATAATATTATTGTAAAAAATTGTATTCTGTTACATAGATATATCATAATTTATGTAAAATGCTTTTTAAACATTTTTGCCATTTTAAAGACTGCTGTAATGAATATTTGTACAAAGGTTTTGCAAGTGCAATGAAGCATATATGATAGGTGTTATAGAAGGTTTAGGATACTGTGGTAGGGCACAGCAGGGGCACTAATCTGGCCTAGGGAGCTCAAGGAAGCCTTCCTCAAAGAAAGTTACTTATACTGAGAGTGAAGTAGTTGGTCTGGGAAAGCTAAGTAGAGAATATTGGACAAAGGAATGCTTGGGAAATGAGGATAGGGAAAAGATTGAGATAGCAGTGGAGGAATAAGTGTTGTCAATGAAAAGGTCATTTAAAACTCCTTGAAATACAGAGTTTTATTTGAACCAAACTTAGGACTTAAAGCCAGAAGACATAACTTCTACTGGCAGAAGAAATGTTCAGAAGGCTATAGTCATATGCAGGTTTTATACCCTCCAGGAGACAATCAAGAAAGACTGAAGTTCAACGGGGTACATTCATTTACATAAGATATGCAAGGCAAAGAAAAGAATAGGGAAGGGATCAATGTACATCCTGAGCAGAAGAGAATTAAGGGGAAGGGTAAATATTCATGCCTGTCTTTTAGCAAGAATCCAGATCCTAGCAGGTTTAGTTTTTGACTTAACGAACAGATGGTATTATAGAGTTAGAAAGTTTCTGTTTTCATAGGTGGCCATTTTGAGACTCCCAGAGTTAATGAAACCTTCAACACTGAGGCCTTAAAAATTTTAGTGGTCCCTAATATGATAATTCACCGGGTAGAGGATGACTTGTTTCAGGTAGTGAAAATTTTTCATTTTGTCTGGAACAAAGTGTTTGTAGGTATAGGGAGTGGCAAGAAAATGAAACTAGAAAGGCAAACTAGCTTGCAAGCCATATTGAAGAATTCTCAAGAGTGGGGAACCACTGAGCATTTTAAGCAGAGCAGTATAATTAGACTGTGATTTAGCAGGAGCCATCTGGTTACAATGTGAAGGACGGATTGAAAGAGAGAGTAAAGCTTTTGGGGAGAGGGAGTCTTACAAGTCTACTGATGTCTTACTTTTATTCACTGGCAGAACTAGTTTGTCTTTTATTGTTCAAACTCTATATATATGATATAGGAGTTAATTTCTGACATTCATGAGTTGCTTTTAAAATTTTGACTTCCTCCTTTTCAGTACTAATTTCCGTAGAGCCAAGGGCAGACTGCCCCAAGATGTACCACTGTGACATGCAAGCTGAAGATGATCAAGGCCCAAAAGACTTAGAGGGAAATCCTCGCCTCTCCCACCCTCAAATGCACAGAAAGAACTTAGATAGAGGACCGGCTCCAGGAGGAGAGTTATAGCCATAGATAACTACATTATAATATGACCTAGGAGTGGTAAACAGGGAGAGATGTGGCAAAGTCGGTTAAAATTCCTCTCTGGGTCCCATTGTTTCCGTGTGGCCCAACAATAATTTGTTTACCAACATTTACTCTTTCATATTTCTGTGAACTGCTTCCCTTTTTCCGTTGAAGTCCTAGGCCCCCAACCTCCTCCTTAGTTCAGGATGACCCTGAAGTTGTCCCTGACTGACTTGGGAATCTATGTCTATGGATTCCCGATAGATGTAATTAAACTTTGTTTTTTTCTCCTGTTAATCTGTCTCTTATCAATGTGATTCTAAACCAGCTAGAAGAACCTCGAAGGGAAGAGGAAAATTCTTCCTCTACAACCCTTGGAGAGCCTACACTTACATCCAGAAACGTGAGAAGAACTAACAGTGCTAAAGGTAGAGAGGTATGAACCCAATGTCTCACATATAAATATTTCCCAGTAATCCATTGGTTTCTCAGAAAATTGAAGTTAGAGAAAGCAAACTTATTTGTCTGGTATTGTTACAGGTTGAAATTGTTCTCCCCCAGTGTGGGTAAAGTTGTAATATTTCCAGAATCTCCCTCCTGGCCTTACAGCATCGCCATATCAGCAGGTGTTTCCAAGGCATGTAGAGTAGTAGTCCATTTCCGTATCAGTAGGTAATTAGAAGGGCAAGCCAGTGCTTATCTAGACCAGAGAGGTTGGGTGGAGCTCTCTTTTTCTGAAGATGGTAGAGAGATGCAGAATAACTGCTTGTAACAAATAAATGGGTTTTTCCCACTTTATTTCTCCTTTTGACTGATTTCAGTTTTGAAGGTAATTTGCCCCGGATTTCCCCCCCTGGAGTTATACCCACTGAAACAAAGAATTGAAAAGCGGAGACACAATAGTGAAGTACAGGGAAAATTTTATTTGAATACACTCCAAGGGAGGACTGGGCCAGAGTCAAGGTGGACAAAGGCACCAAACTTTTAGGGGAGGGTCTGTTTATCCTGTCCTAGCTGGGAGGTGCCTTTTTGATTGACAGGGTGAGGTTATTTGATTGACAGCTCTACTTATAATCCATTCTTGGTGTGCATGTCTTGGGGGCAATTTTATTTTAATGAGACTATGATGATGTGTGATTTGGGCAATTCTTAGTTTTGTTTGTCAGTAGCTAAACGGGTTAGAGCAATCATCACACGGCAGCTGCAGCCAGGGGGCACATCCCGGTCACAGGGACTGTAGAAGAAAATAAGCTTAAGGGCAATAAGATACATATTTTAATGACACCAGCATAGACAAATCTTGTCCATCAGGTAGGATACATGCAAGAGAATGGTCCTGTGATAGGACTGTGGCAGGAATGGGATCTCGTCCAGACTTTCACCCCTCTCCCTGTGGGAGTTACAGATGGATCAATATATAGGGCCGTGGGAGGTACATGCACTGGCCATAAAGATAAAACAAAACTTCCCCATAAGATGCTCTTACAACCCGGACAGTTGGGTTACAGTACCACCATCTTTGGGGGCCACTCTGCTGTTACTCCAGGAATACACACAAGGCCAGCTTCCAGGCCTTTTTCCCAAGGTGCCAGAAGGGCCAGACATTGCTAGTCTGTTTGTCGAAATGTCCAGGGCCACATCCACTCAACAGAGTCTCTAGGGTTTAATGCAGTTGGGGCTGGCAGCAGGATGTTGCTCTACTGGCCGTATCCTGGCTTCCATAATTCCTCTTAGGTTTACATATACAGTTGCATAGGAGAGGCAGCAATGTGTGTTAGCATGTCCACAGGTCTCAAGGCTCCTTTTTAAGGCTTCTCATTCAAATGCTGTAGCACTGTTCATAAGCGAACTGACCAGCCCTGTAGACTGTTGGTGTCAGATGTCAGTCCAGATTTCACCAAACCATTGTACCTCTCTGTCATGCCTGCCCCAGTAGGGTTATATGGTACATGAAACTTCCACTTTATTCCTAATTGCTGCACCCATTCTTGTAACACATGTCCAGTAAAGTGGGTGCATTGATCGTTCTCAATCACCTACAGCTGGCCATAGGCTTCAGAGAGACGCTGTAGGCCCTTTTGGTGGTTTGCTGATCTGCACAATGTGCAGGAAAAGCAACCAACAGGCCAGTGGCTATGTCCACACAAGTCATGGCATACCAATATCCTTCTGATATGGGCAGGGGGCCAATGTAGTCTATCTGCCACCTGAAAAGGGGTATAGGCTCCTTTACTATAGTCCCATGTTGCTGTGGGACTTGGTATAAGTCTCTCTTAGAGCACACAAGGCACTCCTTCGAGGCTTTGCTGACTTCTTCAAAGGTCAACGGCAAGCCCCACCAACGGACTACAGCCCACATTGTCTTTTGCCCTGTGTGCAGCAAGCACTGACATAACCATTGGGCTACATCAGAGGCAGGCTTTCCTTCTAGCCAACACACCTGGGCCATTGTGTCTGCTTCATCATTCCCTGGGGATGCCAAAGGCAAATGGCCAGTCACATGATATACAGTAACAGTCTTAGTCTGACCAGAGGCCCATAGGTCTTGCCACAACTCTTGCCCCCAAGAGGGCCGGTGACCAGCCATCTAATTGGTATGGTATCATATTGGTAGCCACAGGGTCAAACCCCAGTAGATGACCTAGCTGTCAGTGCAGACAACTATAGGGGAGAGCTTCTGGGTGATCATGAGCTGTACTTCCCACAACTCAGCCCATTGGCTGCCCTTCCCTTCTCCATCCTCCATCTATATTGTCTCAGTCTTAGGATGGAAAGCTACAGCCCTCCACTTTGGGGGCTGCCCATGACTGGAGCCGTCTGTGTACCAAGCATCTCCAGGTATAGAGACTTTTTCCTCCTAATAAGGAGTCTCAGCTACCAATGGCTCATAAGCAAGTTCTTCCTGCTTATGACATGGGCCCCAATAAACACTGGAGTTCTCCACTTAAGGAGCTAGTAGAGAGGGTGCTACTACTAGGCATCTATGCCACACCACTCCTTGGCCTTTGGATCCAGTCTAACACCCATCCTGCAATGGGATAGGTTGTTTTTACCTTCATCAGAGCTGTTCTGGTGATGGGCTCCATAGCCAGCAAGGCATGGTACACAGCAGCCAGTTGCTTCTCTATCAAGGTGTACCAGACGTCTGCTCCTTTCCATAGTTGTGACCAGAATCCAATAGGTTGGCATGTCCATTCAAACCACTGTCAAAGACCCTATCCATAACCATCTTCGGTTACATGAACTTCTAGCTCACAGTGTCTTGATGAGCCCATTACACTCAAGGCCTCTATGGCCTTGACTGCTCACTTAGCAGCAGTAAAAGCAGCTGCACATGTCTCATCCCAGTCCCACCTGATGCCCTTTTGTACCAACCAGTATAAGGGCTTCAGAATTTGTGCCAATGTGGGATAAATACTCTCCAGTAGCCCAAAAGGCCCAAAAACTCTTGTAATACTGCCACAGTGGTAGGGGTAGGGAAATCCAGTACCTTGTCGATGACTGCTTCAGGAATAACTTTAGTTTTACTTGACCAGACAACCCCCAAGAATTTCACAGACAAACCAGGTCCCTGAACCTTGGTGCTATTCACAGCCCATCTTTTCTCCTGTAGATGTTGCAGCAGTCTGAGAACTGTCCCTTCTAAATCTGAAAGAGAATCAGACATGAGCATAATATCATCAATGTGGTGATACAGCTGCACCATTTGTGGTTTCTTCCATGTGGCCAAGTCCTGGGCTACAATGGTGGGACTGTGGAGGTATCCCTGTGGAAGGATAGTGAATGTCCACTGCCATCCTTCCCATGTGAAAGCAAACTGTTCCTGACTTGCCTGTGCTGTGTCAATAGAGAAGAAAGCATTAGCAAGGTCCACAACATAATGATATGTCCTCAGTTCATGACTTAGTGTGTCCATAAGGGCTGCTATTGAGGGGACAGCAGCATGCAAAGGGGGTGTGACTTTATTCAATTCCCTATAGTCCACAGTCATACGCCAGGAGCCGTCTGGCTTTCTCACTAGCCACACTGGGGAATTAAAAGGGCTATGACTAAGCTTTATGATGCCCACCTTCTCCAACTCCTGGAGAGCTTCTCCAATTTCCTTATGCCCACCAGGCAATTTATACTGCTTAGTATTTGTCACTCACCAAGGTACAGGCAGAGCTATAGATGGGTGCTTAGCATGTCCCCTCAATACTGCCTTTACCACACATACCCCCAGTCTGTAACCACAGGCCTTGCAGGATATCCACCCCCAAAATATATTCAGGGGTGGGAGAAATGTACACAGTATACTCCTTTGGGGGTAAACACTCTATCCCCAATGGGATTGGGCTTTCTTCACTCTAATTGCCTTACCCCCATAGCCATCTATCACAGCAGGGGTCCAGGAAAACACTCAGAGTTGCCATAAGTCAGAGAACATGCAGCTCCTTTGTCCACCAGTGCCCAGGACATGTTGTACAGTAATGGGACAAATGAATTGCTAATTCTACATGTGGCCTCTGGTCTGTACCATGTTCCCCAAGGTGGGGACCTCGACCCTCCCCTCAGTTGAGCCACAATGCCCAATCGTCATCCTGCGGGGGTGAGGACCCAGGTGGGGCCTGAGTACCATCCCCCAGGAAGTCTTGCAGGGACACAGGCCAGACATGGGGCTTCCATGTCCTGGACCTCAGTGGCTGGAACTGCTACTCTGGCTTTAAGTGGTGCCACAGTTCTAACAATATTGTATGGGGCTGCCCATCAAGTTTTTCTTTCACTACCCTGGCTTTTACCAAATCAACCCACATCAGGGTCCTTGAGACCTTCACGGGGCCCTTTGCACCTCTCCTTTCAGTCGTAGCCTGTACTTCCTTCCGGGCTCTTATTGTTTCAGTCTCTCCCAGATCTGCTAAAGTACGAGTAGTCTCACTTATGGGTTGCCCTCTGTAGAGGGCAAGAATAGTCACTAGGGACCCAAAGAGAGATGAAGCTGTATGGAGCACCTGACTTCTCATTCCTGCAGTGAACAACTCCTCATCAGGGCCCTGGGGGTCCATATTATAGATGATATTTTTCATGCCCAATTCCCACAACACCTGTTTGGAGCTCTGCATGTTTTCCTGCTGGTGGGTAAGTATGGTAAATCACCCTGATTAGGCCAAACTGCCCTGATGGCTGCTGTCAGCCAATCCAGAAGCACCCAATTCCCTGAAGACTGATGGGCACTTTGCAACCACTGCAAAGAGAAAAGGATAAGTTGTCAGAGAAGCCAGTCTACTCATTTCAGAACCCCACATAACAATGTTTTCCACCCCCATATCCCAGAGATGCAAAAACCATGTAGGCAGAGGTTCCAGTGGCTTCTGCCAACATTGGATGCTCATGCCCACCCGTTCATCCTGGGTGTAGGGGCAGAGCACAGAGTGCTCCACAACCTGGGGAGGGGGTGGCTCCTCCCCCTCAGGAGCCCATGGTTGTTGTGTTTTCACTTTCTTAATTACAACCAGGCAAGCCTTTAATACAGGAGTGGTTGGTGCCTCAGATGGTGATCTCAGCAACAGATTGGCCCTCGACCCCACCCCCCTGTCCTCTCCCGACACCTCCTCCACCATCTCCAGAGCTGAAGGCACCACTCATTCCTCTCCCTCCCCCATGACCTTCTGCAATGCAGACTTTCCTGCTGCCTCCCCCCTCGTTGCTGCTAAAGAATTTTCCAGGAGTGCGACCTGTCCCCTCAATAACTGTCTCTGTTCCTTAAGGGCATCCCATAGGTCATCACCCAGCTCCTCCAAGCGATGCTGAAGTGTGTTTCTCTCCTACTGAAGTCTTTCCCTCCTCAATAACCCTTTCTCTCTCTTCAGTAATCCTCTCTCCTCAGTAGCACTTTCCACTGTCTTGACAAAAAGAGATCCTACAATGCCAGCTTCTACACGGCCATTCAGGGCCTCTAAGCTGTCTTCTGACGGAGGACTAATTCTGCAGCTTCCGCAGTCTCCACCCTTCCCCAGTTCTGGGGAAGGCCCCACCCCTCTAGGAAGTGCTTTACCCTAGACCAGTTCTCCACTAGGACCTCCCCAATTGGAAGCTGCACATATAGGGGGTTCCCGAGTAAAGCTGTACCCTCTACTGCTGCAGCCACTGGGGCCTCCCCACCATCCCTAGAGGCAGCCCGCCCAAGGGTCACACTCATGAAGACAGATTTCAGGTTCAGAGGTCCTGACAACTACTGTTAGTTGTAACTCCAGGGGAAATCCCAGAGCAAAATGCCTTTGAAACCAAAATCAGTCAAAGGGAGAAATAAAGTTTAAGAAACCCATTTATTTCTTACAAGCAGTCATCCTCTCTTTCTCTAGACCAGGCTGCAGCAGAAGAGAGCTCCACCCAACCTCTCTGGTCCAGATAAGCCCTAGCTTGCCCTTGTAATTACCTATTGATATGGAGATGGACTACTTCTCTCCACCCCTTGGAAATAACTATTGATATTCAGATGCACTAAAACCAAAAGAGAGTCTGGAAATATTGCAATTATACCCACATGGCTCTTTTGGAAAAGGGTGAATTTCGTCATCAAACACAGGCTCATTCATGATTCAGCTACTATAGTGTTAACACACATGCATTAGTATTAATAGTGTCTGTAATTAACAACCCTATATTGAATCAAGAAGATCAAGGGCCTCAACTTGTAGAAGTAGTAAGGATGAGTAATAAGAATATTGGGTTTTGGATTAGAGCCCTTCCTCCATCTTGTCCTAGCTGTGCAGCCTTAGGCAAATCAATCAGACCTCTCTGTGCTAGTTTCCTATATGAAATCAGAAAGCTATTTCTTTGTAGGAGTAAGAGAACTAGGAAAAGTTTTGTCACAAAGGATGTTCCTTGTGTTGATCCCTTTATGTATGAACTTATGCCTCATCTCATTGGACCAAAAACATCCCTTGTGATGGTAACAATGTTATCTTTAAAAGCTTTATAATTCACAGTGTAATTTAATGTACATCAATTGCCCACAGGAAACTCCTGAATCAGAATATAAATGAGCTACAAAAGCAAGTGAAAATCTTACAAGATAAAGGGAATCAACTGGAAATGACCAGTTCTCAGCAACAATCCAGAATTCAGCAACAAGAGGCCCAACTTAAACAACTGGAAAATGAAAAAAGAAAATCTGATGAGGTAAGAAAGTAAATAAACATGCTTCTGAGTTTTCATATACTGACCGACCTGAATAATCGCTAATAATAGCTAAAAATTATTGAGGGCCTAGCATTTTACCTATTAAGCCTAGTTTAGTCGGAGTTCAGTCAGGAAAGCAGAATCTACTCTAGGTATTATAATGAAGGAAGGATTTAACACAGGGAATAACATGCTTGCAAAACTGTTGGAAGGGAGAGCTGGAGGTTAGTAAAGAGTCAGAAAGAACTGCTGTTGGCCTTCAATAAATTCAGAAGTTCAAAAAACATAGAGAAACTATCTCCAGCAGTACCAAAGTGAGGGTTTTACAGGAATGCTTCCTGAAGCCCCTACAAATGTCTCATCTGCTATCTGCCCATTCATCTACCTGCCAGTGCTAGAAAACAATGGCTTTTCTTTCTTCCATGCTTTTCAAACATTGTGTGATGTGTAAAAGTGCTTCTCATTTACAGAAACTAAACTGGGACTCTGCTGTCAAGGGAGTCTAGGAAATGTAGTTTTCAGATTTCCAACTGTAAGTCCGGGGAGAGAAAATCCAGGGGCAAAATACCTCTAAAAACTGAAATCAGTCAAAGGGAGAAATAAAGTTTAAAACCCGTTTATTGCTTACAAACTGCAGTCCAGGGCCATCTCTCTCCTCCTGAAGAAGCAAACCAGCAAGCAAGCCAGCTCCTCCCTTTAAACTCTCAGGTTCAGACACACCCTCGGTTGACTAGGTAATTACCCATTGACATGGAGATGAACTTCTCTCAACCCCAGAGGATATGCAAGTGCACTAAAGCCAGGCGAGATACTCTGGAAATGTCACAATTTTACCACACCAACCCTGTGGCCCAAAATAGTCTCATTTAAAAAAATGTTTTTTCAGAATCTCAAGAGAAACCAGGAGTTGTCAGAGCAGCTCTCCGGGTTGCAGCAAGAGAAGGAAGCACTACGTGAAGAATATGGGCAATTTTTGAAGCAACTTCATGTCTATATGAGGTAAACAAAAGCAAGTTCCCTTTGGAAGAGGGACTTGTAGCTTTTTCCCAGTGTAGGGATCAAGGGCAGCTACCCGAAGATGTACCATTGTGACAGATGCTTCAGATTTGAGAACAGTTGGGACCCAGGGGACTCAGAAAGAAGCTTTGACTTCTCACCCTGCAACTCCATAGAAAGAATTTGGATGGAGGAACTGCTGGGGGCTTGGGGGTTGGGGTGGGAAGCTATCACCACAGATATATTGTAAGTTAACTAAGTGTGGTAGACCAGGAGGAATGTGGCGAAGTCTGTTAAACTGTCTCTCTGTGCTCCATTGTTTCTGTATGGCCTATCAAGTGTTTTAATCATCAAATACTCTTTTCATATTCCTGTGATTTGTTTCCCTTTCCTTTGAAGTCTCAGACCCCTACCCCCTTCTACTTGGCTCAGGATGACATATATACACCTCAGTCTCCCTGACTGTCTTTGGAACCCATGTCTACTGCTTCCCTGTGTTGTTCTGAGAGGAGGGGGTTCCCCACCCTGGGCAAGTTCACTGTGATTTCCAGCAGACTGAATAATGACAATGGAACATCAAGGGTAAAAAGGGGCTCATACCAAGCTTTATTCTCACAGCAGTAGGTCAAGTGCTAGACTCCTATCTGCTCATCTCAGTCTCTGCCCCAGGCGCTGCCTTGGCTGTTGGTTCCTCTCTGCTTCCTGCTGCTCCCCAGCACCAGGCTCTCCTCTCCCCTCCCAGCACCAGGGCTCTGCCGCTTTTCTCCCCTACTTCCTACCTCAGGGCAGAACTGCGGGCCGATCTCTCTGGTGACTGGCAGCTGCCATGCCTGATGACATCCAGGTGCTCGTGTGTTTCCTGTCCACCACTCTACCGAGTGGACGCTTCCCTGGCAGTTCACCCCAGGTGGCTCTATTCCTGGTGAACAGCTCACAGCCGATGGGCCTGGAAGCAGGCTAAGTAGGTATACAATGGGTAATATTAGAATCAGGTGAGAACCCTGGCCATAAAATTTCCATTTTCCCCACACCTATCTGTTAATCTGTTTCACATCAATTTGATTCTTACACCAGCTAGAAGGACCCGAGGAGTAGAGGAAATCTCTTCCTCCCCAGGTACACCCTTCTCACTTGCTTTTAGGCTTTTCTCCTCATCACATACTTTCCTCAGGCTAGACCAGCCTCTCCCCATCTCAATTCATAATTCTTAGACTGAGAGTCACCTTCTCCAAGAAGCCTCTCTTGTCACCACCAGCTTGGGCTGGGTGAGGGTTCTTCTTTGTGGCTCTGTAGCCCTTTGGATGTGCCTCTCTGTACTTACTTCAGAGGTTGCCATGTTGTTTTGAAATGTGATTCTTTACCTGTCTTCCTGACAAACTGCAGATTTCCCAGGGCATGGGCCACAGGCCTGCTCATCTTTTTATCAGTAATCCCTGATACGTAATAGGTCTCAATAAAAATTCGTGTTCCTGAACTTCCTCATCTTTCTTCCATTCTCCACTCACCATTCCACCAGATTCCTCCTGCTCTCCTCTGTGGAATGTGGCATGGTAGTTCAGAGTATGGACATGGAGCCATACTGCCCGGGGACAAATTCTGGTCTACTAGAAACAAGCTATGTGACCTTGCGGAACTTACATAATGTCTCTGTGCCTGAGGTCCCTCATCTTTGCAATGGGTACTATAACACTACTTACCCAAAGTTGTGAGAATTAAATGAATAAACATATGTAAAACACGCAGAACAGTGTCTACCACAGAGCTGTTACTGTATCCATTTATTTTTAGTTCCTTCTCTATGACCTACCTCTGTTCCCAGCTCTATATATAGTCTTTGCTCTATTCCTTTCATTAGATGGAACTTTCTTATTCTCTTATGTCCTTACTCATCTACTCTGTTGATGGTATTAATGATAATGATTTCAAAAACATTTTTACTGCTGTGTAACAAAGAGTATTTTTCTAAGTCATTGGCATTCATTATTTTGCTTTGATCATCATATCACTAAGAAATGAAGAAACCATGGTCAAGGGAGTATGTGTGGTTTCAGTTTATGCTGCTTATGAAATCTCAAACTGGAACTCAGTCCTCTGATAACCTATACATTGCTCTTTCTACATTATTTCTTGCTATTAGAGGGAGGTGAGAGAATGAAATAATAGATCTAGAGTATATAAAATGCCACAGTGCCTGCCAAAGGAATTAATACTGAATGTAATGTATATACATAAAATGACATTTGGTCTTTAAGCAATATATGGAAAATGGAAATTTCATGGCCAGGATTCTCACCTGATTGTAATATTGCCCATTGTACATATATACAGGCATCTATTTGCATACCTTTTGGCAGTAAACTGTTTACAGCAGATAGAGCTCCACCCAGAAGGAACTGCCAGTAACAGAAGCGTTGACTCCGGGAGGGGTGAAGAGAAAACAAACAAGCACCCAGACATAATTGGTCCCGGTGTTGGCCAGTCACCATAGAGACCTGTCCAGAGTTCTGCTGGGTGCTAGGAAGAAAGAAGGGAGCCTAGAGAGGAGGGAAGCTGGAAAGAGGGAAGAGCGGAGCCTGGTGCTGGGAGCCGGAGATGGAGTCTCTAGCGAAGGCAGCGCCTGGGGAGCAGAGCCTGGAGCCATAGCAAGAGACTGAGACCGGCAGATGGGTCTAGCACTGGACCTACTGCCATGAGAACAAAGCTTGGTATGAGGCCCTTTTTATCCCCATGTTCTGTTGTCATTGTCAAGTCATAGTGAGCTTGCTATAAGTCAGGAACTCCCTCCTCCTGGAGCAATAGGCACTTAAAATTTTTTTCATTTCACAAATAATGAAACAACAGTGCAAATTTTTGAATGAAAGGAAACTTATCCAGAATCCATCCCATGTTCACTCCTAATCTGTCAATAGACATAGTTTATGATTTTACTATCATAGCTTAGATAAAATTTTATATTCTCAATAGCATCTCAGAAGCATTGTGCTTTGTTAGTACAGTCTTTTAATTTGCTTATTTTTGTAAGCATAATATTTTGTAAGGTTGATATGCCCTTGCACCACCTGTGGCAGTTAAACAGGGTTCCATTGCTAAAGAAGACTAACAGAACCCCCCTGACGGTGCTTGCAAATGTGCCACTTGTTGCAAGAAAAGGATATAATATTACAACAGAAGTAGAGTCAGGATACCATCACAGCCCATGGTGGTCTCATAGCAGGCAGTGCAGAGAGGTCAGGCAGGAGCACCTGTGTAAGGGCCACTCCTGGATGTACCTCCTCTCTGGAATCAGGAACCACCATCGTATGCACTAACTAGCTCACCACCAGGGATCCCAAAGTGGAGTTTCAGCTAAATTTTTTAATATTCTGCTGATCATGTAAGCATATTTCTGCTATATAACCAGCCTTAGGAGCAGAGCCTTTCTGGGGTCTCGCTAAGACCAGGTGCAAATCATCAATCTCACTGTTATCAATAAACAATGCTGACAAGCTGGTGCGAAGAGCCATCAAGTCCCTCAGATCGGTGGTTACCAAGCAATACCATTTTAATCAGTGTATTTCATTTCTTGACCAATGGTCAGCACCAAGTAAGAACTTTAGCAAAACAACTCAAGTCAACTCTCCACCTGCTGGATTCAACCCTCACAACACAGTTCTAATTTAGTTAAGAATTACTCACTGGCCTGTGATTGATATTTTTATTTAAAATAATGCTGAAAAACCATTTTGGTGTATGTATGTGTTTTTCATTTCAGAAATTATTTTTATAGAATAAATTTCCAGGAGTGGAATTACTGGTCAAAAAACTGAAACTCCAGATCTTAAAACATACTGACAAGCATTCAGAAGCATCCTACCTAAATTTTCTGCCATCATTTTATAAGAGCAGCAGTTTCACCATATCTTCATGAGCACTGGGTGCTATTGGTGGCGAGGAAGGGCTCTGATGACATTTTCACCAATATTCTTTGTTTTACTTGTGGTATGATTTACATTATAATAAATGCAACAGTTTTTAAATGTACAATTCTATGAGTGTTGACAAATTAATTCACCCACATAACCACTACCCCAATCAAGACACAGAACATTTTCATTTTCCCTTAAAGTTCTCTCCTACCTCTTTGCAGTCACTCTGTATTTCCTGCACCCCCAACCTTCTCCAGGAATCCAGTTTTCTGTGTTACTTTCTAGAATTTCATCTAGAGTTGAAACTCTAGAGCTTCTAGAGTTTCATCAACCACATTGCCTTTACTCTTTTATGTCTGACTTCTTTTGCTCAACACATTCTATTTTACTGTTTTCTTATAGTCATAAATTACTTAGTTATCATTTTCTTTTGAATTTCTTTGATGGCTAGTGAGGTGGAATATTTACCCATGTTACTTGTCTATAGTCTTTAGGAAAGCGGATCCTAACCCATGTGCCTAAGCCCCAGCATAGATTAATTAAATCAGAATCTGGGGATAGGGCTTGGGAATCAATATTTTTCTAAAAGCTTCCCCATGATTCTGATGTATGTCCAGGCCTAAAAACTACAGCTTTAGGAAAGAAAACAGGAGGCATTACGAAAACTCTGGGCTCATTTTTGTTTTCATTCCCCTGATCCCAGGCCTGACCTTTACAGATAATGCTTATTTTTTCCATGTTTTCCCAACCATTCTTCCAGAAGAACAAATTCCTTGCTTTTCGAAATAAAAATAATAGTCCATCTGGTTTTACTTAAATATAAGCAAAAAGTTGTCTCTAAATTTTAAAACATGAGTATTACTCTGCCTCATAGTAATAGTAGTTAATAAAGCCAAAAATAAGCAGAAAATCCACATGTTCTTTGGGCAAGTTGGCCAACAGAACTTCTGACCAAACCAATATGTGTGCCAAATAGCCAGCCAGCAGTGGCAATGGAAGGCTGTAAGCTCTCACTAGCTGTGCTGTATCAATACATTCTTCAAACCATGCATAACACTATAGGAAGAGGCCTGATTATCAAGCAATAGGAGCTAGTTAGGTCAAGTATAATACATTCACTTGGTGGAACATAATGCAACTGTAAAGTATAGTGGCTATGAAGACTAGCTAACAGTATGGGAAAATGCTATGGTACAATAAATGAAGAAAACAGAAAAAATTCTATGTAGACAAATTTTAAACGAAAGATCCTTATGAAAGACTAGAAGGAAATACAACATTATAAAACTGAATACATATTGGGAGTTGGATTTTTCCCAAAGTTTCTATAATTCATCTTACTTTAAAGAATAAAACTTTTTAATAGTCCAAATGGCAGAATAAGAAAGGCAGCCACTGTGGGTCCTGGGAAACTAGAGACTTCGGTTGTAATATTGCAGGGCAGGATGGGTAAAAGAAATTCCAGAAACATGTGATGTATTTCAAATGAGATCAAAATATCAGAGTAACTGGGAACAGCTGGGAAACCTAGAGGATGATAGGTTGCAGGTATGCTCTTGGATGTGACAGCTCTGAAGCTATGGACTAAAGATGCTGAAACCCAGTGATATGTTTTCCCAAACTATTCCTAGTAAAAAAGGAAAATGAGAACATTTATGAGATGGAAACATTTCCCTGTTTATTAGTTACCTAAGTCACAACAGTGGTAATTGTAAATATAATCTGTAAAAATATGTCCCTCATTATGTAGTGGGTGCTGCAAGGGTCCAGAACTGAACAGGCCTGAGGTGGTTTTATGAACTCAGTCATCTAGACTAACTATTAATCAGCAAATAGGTTGGGTTGAGTTGCTGTAGCAGAGACTCTGAATAAGAATGTCTTTAAAAAAGGGAGAGGTTTCTCTCTCACCTAATAGTGCAGACATAAGCAGTCCAGGATGGGTATGGTAGCTTGATGTTTCTATCTTGTTGTTGCTCCAGCATCTTAAACACGTTGCCCTTATTCAAATAGTTCCAGATAGTTCAATGCCATATCCACATTCCAGCCAATGAGAAGGAAGGGGAGGACAAGGGCATTCTGTTTTCCTATTAGGCATACTACTACTAATAATTTTTGGCCAGAACTTTACTCACATGGCCTCATCCAGCTGCATGAAAAGTCAGAAAATGCATTTCATATATTGGGTAACCAAGTGCCTAACTAAAAGTCAGGGCGTCTACTATAACAGAACAAGGAGAAAACAGACTGGGGACAACTCCAGCAGTCAGTCACTGCCACACATTCTGGCAAGCTGTATATAGCCTGGCGTACGTGTACCTGGTCTACAGGAATCCAAACTTCTAAGCTTGGTATCTAGCTATCAACTAAATTAATCTCCTAAGGGGAAAACATGCAAAAAATTATTTTATATACAATCAGCAAGTAGGAGAGAAGGGAACACTATTGGGAAATGGAAGAGCTTGCAAAAAATATTTAGGGGTAAGACGTAAGTTATAAGAACATACACTCTCCTATGGAGTAGCTCTTTCATCACAGTTTGACTAAAATTAACATTAAGTAAGTCAACTTTGTTCTTTCCCTCTTATCTGGTTCCTAGTTCTTGTACAAAAACAAAATATTTCACTGTGATTATGGTTTTTTTTTCATATATATATATCAATACACAGCAGTCTAACAATCTAACACCTTTTGGGTTCCTGGACCCCTGATTCCAGTGTGTGTGTGTGTGTGGGTGAGTGTGAGTGTAAGGGGATCTTCCCACACTCACAACACCAAGCAATTCTCGAACACCAGCAGGGTATCTGAGAACTCAACTCAATTCTGATGCTATCTGCCCAGAGACAGCACCAGATTCCCTAGGTTAAGGGCTCTGTCCTGTAAGACTGCCCTCCACCCACCATTTCAGACTCTCGTTGCAAGCCCCAGGCAGTTAACCTATGCTTCTGACCTACTAGCTACAGATTGGAGGTTCCACGACCTCCCCCTAGGTTTGATTAATTTGCTAGAGCAGCTCCTAGAACTCAGGAAAACTGGCAACCAGTATATAGCCTGGCATACATGTACCTAGCCTAGAGGAATCCAAAGTTTACCAGTTTAATAAAGGGTGCCATAAAGGATACAAGTTAACAAACAGCCAGATAAAGAGATACATAGGGCACACCCCAAATAAAGGAGCTTCTATCCTTGGGGAACTTGGGGCCTGGCTCTGTGGCATGTGGAGGTGTTCTGGTTCGCCAAGCCTGAAAGATCTCTCCAATAGAGAAGTAAGAGAGTGATAAGCTGTTCTCAGGGTTTTATTTTGTTTTTCAGGTCTTCATTGCATAGTCATGATTGACTAAATTGTTGGCCATTGTCTGATTCAACCTCTTGCCCCTGCCCTTGGGTAGGGTCCCAAAGTGTCTCATTAATGTGACAAGACACCCATTTCACCTTTAAGACTGCATTGTTTTCAGGAACTGTGGATGAAGACCAAATATACCAGAGAAATATATATTTGGTCATGTTCATGACCAAATATGTATTTCTTATAACTCGTTATATTGTACTCACCCATACATATATGGTTAATTAATTTATGTCAGAGGAGCAAAGAATATACAGTGGGGAAAGAACAGTCTTTTTCATAAATGGTGTTGAGAAAACTGGATAGCCACATGGAAAAGAATGAAACTGAACCACTATCTCAGACCATACTCAAAAATTAACTCAACATGGATTAAAGACTTGAATGTAAGACCTGAAACCATAAAACTCCTAGAAGAAAACATAGGCAGTAAGCTCCCCTCCTTGACATTGGTCTTGGTGTTGATTTTTATTTTGTTTTGGCGACAAAAGCAAAAATAAACAGGTGGGAGTACACCAAACTAAAAAGCTTCTGCACAGCAAAGGATACCATCAACAAAATGAAAAGGCAACCTATGGAATGTGAGAAAATATTTGTAAATCATATATCTGCTAAGGGGTTAATATAAAAAATATGTAAAGTTACACAACTTGATAGCAAAACAACAAGCAATCCAGTTTAAAAATGGGCAGAGGATCTAAATAGACATTTTCCTATAAAAAGACAGACAGCCAACAGACAGATGAAATGATACCCCAAATCACCAATCATCACTGGATTCAAGATGGTGGCGTGAGAGGTGAGACGGAGAATTCCTCCCAAAACCACAAATATTATGAAAGTATAGTTAAATGCTACAACTAACCCTAAAACAGCAACAAGAAAGAAGGCTGAACCAGACTGCATGCAGACTTCACAAACAGAGCAGACCTCACAAACACAGGGTAACGTACAAAAGCCTTTAACAGGCGGGACCCAAACCCTTCCCCCACCCCAGCTCACTGGCGGGAGGAAGAGAAATGGTGCGGGGGAGGGAGTGGAAGCCTAGAACTGCTGAACACTGGATCCCTGGAGGTCAGCTTTGGGAGCAGAAACCTACACTGTGTGGTGCTCTGGATGATAGGGAGCTCAGACAAGTGGAGTGCTTGAGAGACAGATTGCTGCCATTTGTGGAGGAGGGGATCCACACCCGGCCTCTCTGGGACAAAGGAAAGACAGGCGGTTTGAGAGCCTTCCCAGGAGCGAGAGGGCTGCCGAAGGAGCAGGGTTTGCACGGAGCCTGCTGCGAGGGGGAGGGGACAGGTGCACAAGGTTGTCTGGGCACACTCTGCCCAGCTGGTTGGGAACTTTGAGGAGCTTCAGGCACCCCATCCCCCTGGCTGCCTATTCAGCTCCCAGGCTCCCCACTGTGACACACAGCCTGCTGCACCTTCCTCCGGGCCTGCCAGCACCAGTTCGCAAACTGGCAATCACTGCACTGGCATCAGGCCCAGCAGAAGGAGGCTCAGCCTACAACAGCTATAGATGCAAGGCACAGAGGCTTACACCTGTGTGCTTGGCCCACTGGCTCTGACACTTGAGACAGGCACCACAGATGGAATCAGGAAGCAGATCTTCCCTCCCCCAGACAAAATAGACTTCAAAAAAAGAAAGCCACAAGAGATAAAGAAGAACATTGCATAATGATAAAGGGATCACTCCAACAAGAGGATATAACTATTATAAATATCTATGCACCCAACACAGGATCACCTACATATGTGAAACAAATACTAACAGGACTAAAGGGGGAAATAGAATGTAATGCATTCATTTTAGGAGACTTCAACACACCACTCACTCAAAAGGACAAATCAACTAGACAGAAAATAAGTAAGGAGACAGAGGTACTCACCAATGTATTAGAACAGATGGACCTAACAGACATGTACAGAACACTCCATCCAAAAGCAACAGGATACACATTCTTCTCAAGTGCATATGGAACATTTTCAAGAATAGATCATATACTAGGCCACAAAAAGAGCCTCAGTAAATTCAGAAAGATTTAAACTGTATCAACCAGCTTCTCAGATCACAAAGGTATGAAACTAGAAATAAATTACACAAAGAAAATGAAAAAGCCCACAAACACATGGAGGCTTACTAACATGCTCCTAAATAATCAATGGATCAATGACCAAATAAAAACAGAGATCAAGCAATATATGGAAACAAATGACAACAATGATTCAACAACACAAAATCTGTGGGATGCAGCAAAGGCCATGCTAAGAGAGAAATATATTGCACTACAAGCATACCTCAGGAAAGAAGAACAATCCCAAATGAACAGTCTAAACTCACAATTAATGAAACAAGAAAAGGAAGAACAAATGAGGGCCAAAGTCAGTAGAAGGAGGGACATAATAAAGATTAGAGCAGAAATAAATAAAATTGAGAAGAATAAAACAATAGAAAGAATCAATGAAAGCAAGAGCTGATTCTTTGAGAAAATAAACAAAATAGATAAACCCCTAGCCAGACTAATCAAGAAAAAAAGACAGTCTATACCCATAAACAGAATCAGAAATGAGAAAGGAAAAATCACCACAGACACCACAGAAATACAAAGAATTATTAGAGAATACTATGAAAAATTATATGCTAACAAACTGCATAACCTAGAAGTAATGGACAACTTTCTAGAAAACTGGATAACCTAGAAGTAATGGACAACTTTCTAGAAAAATACAAACTTCCAAAGCTGACCAAGGAAGAAACAGAAAGTCTGAATAGATCAATTACCAGCAAAGAAATTGAATTGGTAAACAAAAGCTACCTGAGAACAAAAGACCTGGACCAGATGGTTTCACAGCTGAATTTTATAGAACATTTAATGAAGACCTAATACCCATCCTCCTTAAAGTTTTCCAAAAAGTAGAAGAGGAGGGGATACTCCCAAACTTATTCTACGAGGCCAACATCACTCTAATACCAAAACCAGGCAAAGACACCACAAAAAAAGAAAATTACAGACCAATATCCCTAATGAATGTAGATGCAAAAACACTCAACAAAATGTTAGCAAACTGAATTCAAAAATACATCAAAAAAGATCATCCATCATGATCAAGTGGGATTCATCCCAGGGATGCAAGGATGGTGCAACATTTGAAAATCCATCAACATCATCCACTACATCAACAAAAAGAAGGACAAAAACCACATGATCATCTCCATAGATGCTGAAAAAGCATTTGACAAAATTCAACATCCATTCATGATAAAAACTCTCAACAAAATGGGTATAGAAGGCAAGTACCTCAACTTAATAAAGGCCATATATGACAAACCCACAGCCAACATTATACTTAGCTGCAAGAAGCTGAAAGCTTTTCCTTTAAGATTGGGAACAAGACAAGGATGCCCACTCTCCCCACTTTTATTCAACATAGTTCTGGAGGTCTGAGCTAAGACAACCAGACAACACAAAGAAATAAAAGCATCCTGATTGGCAAGGAAGAAGTCAAACTGTCCCTGTTTGCAGATGACATGATATTGTACATAAAAAACCATAAAGAATCCATTCCAGAAGTACTAGATCTAATATCTGAATTCAGCAAAGTTGTGGGATACAAAATTAATACACAGAAATCTGTTGCATTCCTATACACTAGTGATGAACTAGCAGAAAGAGAAATCAGGAAAACTATTCCATTCACAATTGCATAAAAAATAATAAAATACCTAGGGATAAACCTAACCAAGGGAGTGGAAGACCTATACCCTGAAAACAATGGGACACTCTTAAAAGAAATTAAAGAGGACACTAACAAATGGAAATTGATCCCATGCTCTTGGCTAGGAAGAATTAATATTGTCAAAACGGCCATCCTGCCTAAAGCAATCTACAGATTAAATGCAATCCCTATCAAAATACCTACAGCATTCTTCAATGAACTAGAGCAAATAGTTCTAAAATTCATATGGAACCACAAAAGACCCCAAATAGCCAAAGCAATCCTGAGAAGGAAGAATAAAGCAGGGGGAATTATGCTCTTTGACTTCAAGGTGTTCTACAAAGCCACAGTAATCAAGACAATTTGGTACTGGCACAAGAACAGACTCATAGACCAGTGGAACAGACTAGAGAGTCCAGATATAAACCCAAGCATATGTGGTCAATTAATATATGATAAAGGAGCCATGGATATACAATGGGGAAATGACAACCTCTTCAACAACTGGTGTTGGCAAAACTGGACAGCTACATGTAAGAGAATAAAACTGGATTCTTGTCTAACCCTGTACACAAAAGTAAACTGAAAATGGATCAAATATCTGAATGTAAGTCATGAATCCATAAAACTGTTAGAAAAAAATATAGGCAAAAATATCTTGGACATAAACATGAGCGACTTCTTTGTGAACATATCTCCCCAGGCAAGGGAAAGAAAAGCAAAAATGAACAAGTGGGACTATATCAAACTAAAAAGCTTCTGTACAGCAAAGGATACCATCAGTAGAACAAAAAGGGAACCTACAGTATGGGAGAATATATTCATAAATGACAGATCCAATAAAGGGCTGACATCCAAAATATATAAAGAGCTCACACACCTCAACAAACAAAAAACAAATAATCCAATAAAAAAATGGGCACAGGATCTGAACAGACACTTCTCCAAAGAAGAAATTCGATGGCCAACGGACACATGAAAAGATGCTCCACATCACTAATCATCAGGGAAATGCAAATTAAAACCACAATGAGTTATCACCTCACACTAGTTAGGATGGCCAACATCCAAAAGACAAACAACAAATGTTGGTGAGGATGTGGAGAAAGGGGAACCCTCCTACACTGCTGATGGGAATGTAAACTAGTTCAACCATTGTGGACAGCAGTATGGAGGTTCCTCAAAAAGCTCAAAATAGAAATACCATTTGACCCAGGAATTCCACTGTTAGGAATTTACCCTAAGAATGCAGCAGCCCAATTTGAAAAAGACAGATGCACCCCTTTGTTTATCGCTGCACTATTTACAATAGCCAAGAAATGGCAGCAATCTAGGTGTTCATCAGTAAATGAATGGATAAAGTAGATGTGGTACATATACACAATGGAATATTATTCACCCATAGGAAGAAAACAAATCCTACCATTTGTAACAACATGGATGGAGCTAGAGGGTATTATGCTCAGTGAAATAAGCCAGGCGGAGAAAGACAAGTATCAAATGATTTCACTCATCTGTGGAGTACAAGAACAAAGAAAAAACTGAAGGAGCAAAACAGTGGAAGACTCACAGAACCCAAGAATGGACTAACAGTTACCAAGGGGAAAGGGACTGGGGAGGATGGGTGGGAAGGGAGGGATAAGGGGGAAAACGGGGCATTACGATTAGCACACATAATGTAGGGGGTTGGGGACATGGAGAAGGCAGTATATACAGAGAAGACAAGTAATGATTTTATAGCGTCTTACTATGCTGATGGAAAGTGACTGTAATGGGGTATGTGAGGGAGACTTGATAATAGGAGGAGTTTAGTAACCATAATGATGTTCAAGTCATTGTACATTAACGATATAAAAAAATCACCAAGGCTCAGAGGACGGCTATGCAGAGGGGCCCAGAGGCAGAGACTGGCTTGCTGCCTGCAGACTCGCTCTGAGTGAATGGGATTTTAGTGACTGACCTGCCACCTGGAAATAAAGTTGGGTATAACCCTTTCACCCCCCCCCAAAAAAATCACCAATCATCAGAGAAATGCTAATCAAAACCCAAAGGAGATACCACCACACACCAGTCAGAATGGCTAGATAAGAAATAACTGTTGGCAAGGATGTGGAGAAAAGAATCCTTGAGCACTGTTGGCAGGAATGTAGATTGATGCAGCCACTATGGCAAACAGTATGGTGGTTCCTCAAAAAATTAAAAATGGAAATACTATTGGATCCAGCAATTTCACTTCTGGATTTCCACCTAAAGAAAATGAAAACAGTAACTTAAAAAGATATTCACCACCTCCCCAGCCATCCCCCATCCCCCACCCATGCACACCATGCTCATTGCAGCATTATTTACAATAGCCAGGATATGGAAACAATGCATATGTCCACTGGTGGATGAGTGGGAAACATGTGGTATATATATTCAATAGCATATTATTCAGCCATAAAACAAAGAATGAAATCTTGCCATTTGCAACAACATGAGTGGACCCAGAGGACATTACTCTAAGTGAAATAAGTCAGACAGAAAAAGACAAAAGACATATGATCTCACTTATATGTGGAATCTGAAAAAATGGAAAGAGAACAAAAAATCAAGTTCATTGATATATAGAACAGACTGGTGCGTGCCAGAGGCAGGGGTGGGGGTTGGGGGGTAGGGGGTGGGCAAAATGGGTGAAGGGAATTAAAAGGTACAAACTTCCAGTTATAAAATAAATAAGTCACAGGAATGTAATGCACAGCATAGGGACTATAGTTAATGATACTGTATTGCATATTTGAAAGTTGCTGAGAGTAAATCTGTAAGTCCAGGAGAGGGATCCTGGGGCAAAATACTTCTAAAAAGTGACATCAGTCAAAGGGAGAAATAAAGTTTAAAATCCATTTATTGCTTACAAACTGCAGTACAGGGCCAGCTCTCTCTCCTGCTCCTGAAGAAGCAAGCAAGCGAGTCCCTCCCTTTAAACTCTCAGGTTCAGACATGCCCTCGGTTGCCCAGGTAATTACCCATTGACATGGAGATGAACTCTCCACCCCTGAGGATATGCAAATGCACTAAAGCCATAATTCTCTCCACCCTTGAGCTCCTGTTGATATGCAGATGTACTAAAGCCAGGTGAGATATTCTGGAAATACTACAATTTTACCCACAAAATCTTAAAAGTTCTCATCACAAAGAAAAAAAGTCTGTAACTGTGTAGGTGACAGATGTTAACTAGACTTATTTTGGTGATCAATTTTGCAATGTATACAAATACTGAGTCATTATGTTGTATGCCTAGAATAACAAAATGTACGTCAAATATACCTTGATAGAAAGATAATTAAACTTTTAAAAAATTATTTTAAATTTCTCATTAGAAATCAGCAATATGTGGTCTGCCTGTCTTTGCTGGTATTAGCATAGGGTATGGTGGGAGATCACAGGCTCTGGGGCCAGATTCTTTTATGTAGAAGTAACTTCCCTCCGTGTCAGGAGTCCTGGAGACCACCCTCAGGTGTTGTGATTCATTACAAGGACTCATAGAACTCAGTAAAGCTGTTACACTCATGGTTATATTCAGCTTTATTCCAAAGGATATAGATTAAAGGAAAAAGTCAGGTAAGGCAGAGCCCTGGAGAGGGAAGATGCAGACAAGTTTCCTGTTGTCTTCTCCCAGTGAACTAGTACAGACAGGATCTGACTCCTGTATACACCACCGTGTATACAGCACTCCCACCCGGGGAACTCATCCCAGCCTCCCTTTTGTCCAGGGAATTTATCAGGGATGAGTCACGTAGACATGGAGTGATTGACTTTCTCTATTCAGTCTCCAGTCCCTCAATCCCTCAAAGGTCGAACTAATAGAGTGTGGCCCAGGGCTCTACATGCACTAAAATACACTTAACCATAAATTATATTGTTAGCATAAAATATCTGGTGTGGCACAAGGCCACAAGTATACACATTATCAGGCAGGATATTCCAAGGGCTGAGAGGGTGTTTCCCAGAAGCCAGTCAAAGAATGTGAAGGGTTTGAAAACCTCCATCCCACTGAGTTAACTGTGTAGCCTCCATCTCCTGATTCATAGTAAGGAGACAATCTTCACAAATTTGCTTTAAGACCACATGAGGTGTCTTATGAAAAGCCTGGAGCACTCATTAGTTCCTTTCACCTAGTTAGGGCTTCTGCCAGTTTAAGTGTCAGAGTCCCAGGTTAAATCAGACAGTTGACATATGCCAACTGCCAAGCCTCATAGGCCTGAATGACTGTGCTGTTAGGGAAGAATTTTCCTTTACCCTTTCAGGCTCTTCTAGCTGTTTTAGAATCAAATTGGTATAAAACAGATTAACAGGAGAAAATAAACAAAATTCAATCTATAGACATAGATTTCAAAGACAGTTGGGAACAAAGAGGTATCTATGTCATCCTGAACTAAGAAGGGGGTTGGGGGCCTAGGACTTCAAACAAAAAGGGAAGCAGTTCACAGTAATATGAAAGAGTAAATGTTTGGTAAACAAATGATTGTTGGGCAATACGAAACACCACCAGACCCAGAGGAATTTTAACAGACTTTGCCACATCCCTCCCTGTCTACCACTCCTAGTTCTTATTATAGTGTAGTTATCTATGGTGGTAACTCTCCTGGAATATTTCCTCTAAGTCTTTCTATGCATTTGTGGGTGGGAGAGGCCATGGTTTCTTTCTGAGTCTTTTGGGCCTTGATTGTTTTCTGTCACAAGGGCACATCTTGGAGTGGCCTGCTCTCGGCTCCTACACTACCTTCAAGTGCCTCTGTGACAAAGAGCAGACTGCATACTCCTTAAACACTTTTTGTTTCAGTCTATAAAGCATCCAAATTTCTAGGCATTATGTGAACTCAAGGGCTATAGAGACCATTAAAATTGTTTGTTTGTTTATTTAGAGTAGTTATTCTAAGATATCAGGATGTAACTAACCACAAATAAAAAACCTTAGAAGACAAATTATTTCTTATAAAACAAGAAATCTGGAGTTAGGTGATTGTTGAAGTTGATTCAGCTGCTCAGTAGTGTCAGGACCAGGCTCTTTCTGTCCTCCTGCTCTGCCATGCTAGGTGGATTAGCATTTTTGTCTTTAGGCTTGTGTTCTCATGGTTACAAGGCAGCAACTGCAGCTGCAGGTAGCACAGCTTCAGCCGGAGGGCAGCCAGGACAAAGTTCTGCCCTTTCCCAGAAGCACCCAGCAGGATTTAATTGTTTCTTATGCCCTTCCCCCTACCACACACATACCTGGGCCCACCCAACTTCTTGAGATTATTAAGCTTAGAAATAAAACAGTTATCTTACTAGCAAAAACAGGTTTATTTGGGAATAGCAGCAAATTGCAATCAAGACATGCAAGATATAGAAAAACTGTAGGTGTGTCTAATGCCGGGATTCTTGTTCACGAAGCCGAAGAATGAGCTTCACAAACACCCAAGGTAGGAGAGCAAGATACAGGCTTTTATTTAGAGATAAAGTGAGAGGACAGAGCTCCTGGCTCACGCCAAGAGGGGATAAGAGAGTCCGTGTTGGTGCATTGTCTAGGGGTTTTATAGGCAGTTGAGGATTTTTTGAGAACGTGAAAAAGAGTTTAGGGGTGTGGACTTCTTAAGTGGGCCCTGAATATTAAAAATTAACTTAACATAAGGAATTTCCTGCCTTGATTTCTCTCCGGGACACCGGCACCTGGGTCCGGGAGCATATCAAAAGGCTGCTTGCTCAGCTCCCAAGGTGGGCCGAGGTATTGTCTACTTGCTAAAGAATCCTGCCTCTTGAACTTCCTGGGTGTTAAAACAGCAATCTTATCTTCAAGATGAAATTCTTCCTGCCTTTTACTATGCTGTTTACAGCTGGGTCTGCATGCTAAGTTAGTTGCTCAGTTGGCAGAATCACCTAGTCAAGTCTGAAGGAGGAAAGACAGCACATAAGCCTGGGCCTTTTAGTTGTTAGGGTCCAGGTGTAGAGGAATGCAGGGAACAGGGCTGAGCCACCCAGTTTTCGTAGAAACTACGTGAGGCTAACATTCCTGGACCCTGCCCTAAGTTAGATAACTAGAAGCCAGAAACTACCTGAGGCTAACATTCCTGGACCCTGCCCTAAGTTAGATAACTAGAAGTAAACGACCCCCCTGGGGTCAAAACTCGTGATAAGTCACATAGGAATGCTTGTGCAAAGGTCAGGCACCTGGTGTATCCCTGTTCCAATTTTATTGGCCAAAGTATAGAATGTGTTTCAAATTCATTGGTTGGGGTAATGTGCAGGCTCCGGTGCAATGACTGTAGAAATCCCATATAAACCATACCTAAAGTTGCTTGGGGGTCGGCAGCTCGGACTCGGCCTGCGTGTCAGGGGAGGTGCTGTCGACCCCAGCTTGCTGGCTGAATAAAGATTTTGCTTGGATTTTCATCTCCGTGTCCGTGTGTCTTGTACTCTGAGAAACCCTGGAGTCCTGGACCCTAACACCCTAACACCAGGACTCCGGGGTTTCCCCAGAGAACAAGCCACACGGACACGGAGATGTAAATCCAAGCAAAGTCTTTATTCAGCCAGCAAGCTGGGACCAACAGCACCTCCCCTGACATGCAGGCCGAGTCCGAGCTGCCGACCCCCAGGCTACTTTAGGTATTGCTTATATAGGATTTTCACAGCCGTTACACTGAAGCCGCGCATTTCTACAACCAATAATTTTAAAGCACATTCTATATTGTAACCAATGGGAAACATTGTAACCTTTTAGGGAACACACCAGTTGCCTGACCGCTTCAATTGTTATCTCTTGCTTACCCAATCATGTCTACGTGACTTATCACAGATCACGTCCCCAGGCTGTTGCCCACTTCTAGTTAACTTAAAGCAGGTGCATTTCTAAGCTTAGCCTCGGGTAGTTTATACAAAAACTGGGTGGGCTGACTCTCCATGCTCTCTGCCCTCCTTTACATTTCCCCCCTTTTCTTGATCAGACTAAGGAATCTTCCACAGCGGTACCTAGAGCCTGATATTTTTGGTGAAGGACCAGGAGTTGGACGGTGTCAAACTTTTCCTGTACAAACCTAAGCAGCCTGTTTATTATACACGGGCCGATTGTAAGCAATAACAGCAGGATGACCAGAGGCCCCACAACAGCCAAGAGGAGGGTAGCAAACCATGGCTTGTGTTTGAACCAAGACTCAAACCAGCCTTCGCTGCTTTCATATTCCTTACGCCTCCTGTCAAGATTTTTTTTTAGTTTGGCCAAGGAATCTCTGACTGCACCTGTCTTATCCACATAGAAACAGCACTCTTCTTTTAGGGCTACGCATAACTCACCTTCCTTTAAGAACAAGAGGTCCAGGCCCCTTCGGTTTTGTAGGACCACCTCTAACAAGGAGGTGAGGGATTGCTCCAGGTCTGATATTGACCGTCGGAGTTGTTCTAGGTCCCTGTTGACTGCCAGCCTCAGGGCTGTGAGCCCTTTTTCCCGAGTTACAAGGGCTGCGACCCCAGTGCCTGCCCCCGCTATCCCTAGGGAGAAGAGGGTCCCAATGGTCAGGGCGGTAACAACCTCCCTCTTGTTCCGGTGGGGGCTCGGCCTTTCTTCCCAATAAGAAAGGAGAGATTCATGAGAATGATACATTAGGCGAAGTAGAATGGCCACCAGCACACAAAACTCACTGTTAGCATTGAACACAGAGGTGGATAGGGCTGGAGTGAGGCCTGTCTTTGAGCAGAGCCACCAGCCCAAGGAGGGTATAATCCACTTGTCCTGCTCCCACGTGGTGTTATTATAGGAGGAGCATAACTGGCTCTGGGCTGCCGGGACTGTGCCTACACACATACCAGCAACAGAAACCTGAGCGATCGTAAGTCCCCACGGTTTCCCATCCCAATAAGTGGGATGGGAGTTGCTGATAGTGTAGGAGCCATTTATCCCGATTGCCTCATAGAAGGGGGGTGAACCTGAGTAGCACAGCCAACAGGGATCGGTGAGGGAGGAAGTGGTGTGGTTAAGAGTCTCTACTACTGCCTGCACCATTTCCCACATAGGATTATCTAACCCGGAGGGAGCATGCTGGGCCCCTAACTCAGAGTCCTTTTGACCCCAGCCCTTTTCCTGGATTGAAGGCTTCTGGGGAGTTATAACCGGGTTGGGACCTACGGTGGCATTGGGAGCTGGTGTGGGAGCTAACACGGTTAATTTAATGGTGAGGGTTGAGCCTTCTTCCTCATGTCCCCAAGATTTATAGTACTTTATCCCCCATGTTAGCCCGTTTATCCAATGTGATACCTCAGTCTTTTTGCCCATCTCGGTGAATTGAACTCTTACCCAATCCCGGTCCCCTTCTGTCACAAGCCTTGTCCCCAGGCATGTGACGAGGGATGCCCTGGTTGACATAAGAAAATTTGACAGCATCCTTTCTTGTAACTGGCCATTTCTGACCCCCATTGTTCGAGATTACACAGTCCAATCTGGCACACCAGAAGGGCCCCCACCCACATGACTCTCCTTTACCTGCTTCTGGGCAGGCATAAAATCCCTGGGCGCTAGCCGGAGGGACGTAGGGTCCCAGCCCCCAAAGGGTCCGGTAACCTTGGTTGATCCGTCGAAGGCAGAAAAACAGGTCAGGCCACCAGGTTCCGAGTGGCGCCCTGTGTTCTGTGGTACTGATGACCTCCCCAGTTGCGCCGTTGACCAGCATCCAGGTCAGGCCCCATGGCTGATGGGGGCTGGTCACAGATGTGGTTCCCTTGAAGGTCCATACTAAGGCACTTATCAGCAGGATCCCCTTCATCTTCGGCTTAGGTGTAGTTTCAGGGGATTCGCAGGATGCTGCTGCACCTTCCACTCCTCCTTGCAGGCCCCTGGATCCTTATGAGGCAAGACCTTCTGAATGTGGGTGTGGTGCACCCATGGAGCGATACCATCAACCTTGAGAGCAGTGGGGGTGGTAAACAATACAACGTAAGGTCCCTTCCACCTGGGCTCGAGAGTCCTCACTTGGTGTCTTTTGACCCATACCATATCCCCTGGGACTATGCCATGTTCCGGGCTTGGAATTTTCCTGCCCTCGTAATATGCTCTGATCAGGGGCCAGATTTCCTGCTGCACTTTAGCAAGAGCTTGCAACACATTCAGATAGTCAGGGGCTGGGTCCTCTGCACTGGAAAGCTGCACTCGCCGAGTTATGGGTGGAGGGGCCCCACACATTATCTCAAATGGAGTTAAACCATGTACATAGGGGGAGTTCCGAGCACGGAAGATGGCTAAGGGAAGGAGGGTCACCCAGTCCCTGCCAGTCTCCAATACCAATTTAGAAAGGGTCTCCTTTAGGGTCCGATTCATTCTTTCTACCTGCCCAGAGCTTTGTGGGTTATAAGCACAATGCAACTTCCAATCTACTTCCAAAGCTAGGGCTAGTCCCTGCAGGACTTTGCTAACAAAAGCCAGGCCGTTATCAGAACCTATGGCTTCAGGGACCCCATATCTGGGGACGATTTCCTCAATTAATCTTTTTGCTACTACCTGGCTAGTCTCATGCTTGGTTGGAAAAGCCTCCACCCACCCAGAGAAGGTATCCACCATAACCAGCAAATACTTATATCTATACTTCCTGGTTTTACTTCGGTGAAGTCTATTTCCCAATTCCTCCCTGGAGCCCTCCCCCTTTCCCGGGTACCTGCCGGGTGCAGCCCTCTTGGGGCTGGTCTTAGCATTGCACAGCTACTGCATTCTTTCGTGATCTGACGAGCTGCCTCATTCTGGTGGGGAAACACCAACTGCGCAGACTGGAAAAGGCTGAGCAGCTTTTTCCAGCCTAGATGGGTGGACTTATGCAGATTAGCAAGCATGTACTGTCCTAATACTTCTGGCAGGTTCAATCTACCTTCTTGGTCCCTACTCCAATTTCCCTCCTCAAACACTTTTCCCGATACTTGTTTCCTAATCCACTCAAGATCCCGAGGGGAATACTCAGGTTTGGGTGGCAGGGCGGGCAGTTCAGGTATAGGTATCTCGAGGGCTACAAGTACAAGGGAGTCCGAGAGGGCCGCCCTCTTAGCTTCTGCATCAGCATGGTTGTTGCCGATAGCCTCAGGTGTCCTTTTTGGTTGATGGCCCGGTACATGTATAACCGCTACTGCCTTTGGTTTTTCTATAGCGGCTAATAGTCTTTGGACTTCTTGCAGATTCCTCAGTCCCTTCCCTTCCGCGGAACGGGATCCTCTTTCTCGGTAGATGGCACCGTGGACATGGACAGTGCCAAAGGCATACCTGCTATCTGTGTAGATGTTGGCCCGCTTGCCTTCTGCTCTTTCCAGGGCCTCAGCGAGAGCAATAAGTTCCACCTTCTGTGCTGAGGTGCCAGGGGGCAGAGCTGCGCTCCAGACAACTTCCCCTTTGTGGGTTACTACTGCTACCCCTGCTCTCCTGACCCCCTCCTGCACAAAGCTGCTCCCATCTGTATACCAATTTAGCTCACAGTTTGGTAACGGTGTGTCTTTCAGGTCTGCTCGCACCTGGATAACTTCGGAAAAGATGTCTCTACAGTCATGGATGGGGGTTGACAGATCAGGATCCGGCAGAAGGGTGGCGGGATTTAGGGTCACCGGGTCAGAGAAGGCAATTCATGGAGAATCTAGTAGGAGCCCTTGGTAGTGGGTGAGTCTTGCGTTCGTCATCCATTTTCCTGGAGGATGCCTGAGGATTCCCTCAACAGTATGTGGGGCTGTTACCCTCAGGTTCTGGCCAAAAGTCAGCTTATCTCCCTCTTTTACTAGTAGAGTGATGGCTGCTAGGATACGCAGACAAGGTGGCCAACTGGAGGCCACTGGGTCTAGCCACTTGGACAGATAGGCCACAGGTCTTTTCCAAGGGCCCAGCTGCTGAGCCAGGACTCCTTTATCCACTCCTTTTTTTTCATCAACAAACAGGATGAAGGGTTTTTCCGGGTCTGGCAGAGATAGGGCGGAGGAGGGCTTCTTTCAGTCTATCGAAGGCCTCCTGTTGTTCCTCATCCCATTGCCAGCCTGGCCCTTCTCTGGTCGCCTCATATAGCGGTCGGGCTATTTCTGCGTACCCTGGAATCCAGAGCCTGCAGAACCCAGCTGAGCCAAGAAATTCCCTCACTCCCCAGGGTAAGGAAGGGACGGGGATAGCCAGGATAGTCTGTTTCATGGCCTGCACTAGCCATCTGTCTCCATTAGATATTTTGTACCCCAGGTAAACCACTGACCTCTGACAGATGTGGGCTTTCTTGGCGCTGGCTCGATATCCCAGTTTGCCCAGTTCAGCCAGCAAGTTCCCCGTGGCTTCTTTGCACTCCTCATGGGTTTCTGTGGCTAGCAACAGGTCATCCACATACTGCAGCAGTGTCACACGGGGTGGCTCCTGCGAAAGGGCTCTAGGTCCTGGCTTAGGGCTTCATTGAATAAGGTGGGAGAATTCTTGAAGCCCTGTGGCAGTCTAGTCCAGGTAAGCTGCCCTTTTCTTCCTCCCCCTGGCTCCTGCCACTCAAAGGCAAACAAAGGCTGACTAACTTCAGAGAGTGGGATACTGAAGAAGGCATCTTTCAGGTCCAGAGTAGTATACCACACATGTGAGGGTGGCAGGTGGCTGAGTAGGGTGTAAGGGTTGGGCACTGTAGAGTGGATGTCTTCTACCCTCTTATTGACTTTTCGCAAGTCCCACATTGGCCTGTAATCTCCACTGCCAGGCTTCCTTACCGGGAGCAGGGGCGTATTCCATGCAGATCGGCAGGTTTTAAGGATTCCTGTCTCCAATAGTCTATGGATATGGGGTGCTATCCCCTTCCTAGCCTCTTCCGGCATTGGATACTGCCAGACCCGGATGGGTAGGGCTGTGGCTTTGAGTTGAACAACAACTGGGGGTAGATGTTTGGCAAGACCAATTCCTCTGGTTTCGGCCCATGCAGAAGGGAACCCCTGCAACCAAGAGTCCCTTTCCCCCTGGCCCCCCTTTTCTAGATCCACCTGAAACAGACAATGTTCATTGGCCAGGGACAGAGTCAACACATGCACCAGTTGTAGGGGCTGCCCTTCTTTGTCCATGATCTTTATCCCTTCGGGTTCAAAATAAATGCGTGCCCCAACCTTGGTTAGTAAGTCTCTGCCTAACAACGGTGCGGGGCTCTCAGGTACGACCAGAAACGAGTGAGAGACCTGATGCCTTCCTAGGTCCACTTTTCTGTGAGTGGTCCAGGCACATCTCTTGGACCCTGTTGCTCCCTGGACTATTCTTGTGTGTCCTGGGTTCAGGGGACCTTGGGCCTGGTTGAGGACTGAATATTGTGCCCCAGTATCTACCATGAACCCAATGGGAGTCCCCTCCACGCACAGGGTTACCCAGGACTTGGGGAGGGGTCAATCCTCCTCTCCTAGGTGCAGGGTCCTAACGGGGTTCCCTCCTCCTTGTTCCCTCCTTTGGGGGCACTCCCTCTTCCAATGTCCATATCTCTTACACAGGGCGCATTGATCTCGTCCTAGTTGGGATTGGTGGGGTCCTGTTCCTCGAGGTGGCCTAGGGCTCTCCTTCACCCCAGCCAGGAATATCCTGGCCATCTCCTCCCTCTGCTTCTTGTTCTCCCTTTTCTGAAATTCTCTGTCTTCTTTCCTATTTTTCTCCTGCATTACCCATTTCTCTTTCCTCAGCCTTTCCTCTCTATCTTCCGGAGTTTCCCTAGCATTGAAGACCTTCTCTGCCTGCTGCAGCAGCTCTCTAATAGAGATCTCCCCCAGGTCCTCCCGCTTGTGGAGTTTCCTCCGGATATTGGGGGCTGCCTGGTTGATGAATGAGAGGACTACAGCTGATCTATGTTCCTCTGCTTCTGGGTTTATGGGGGTACATTGCCTGTAAGCGTCGAACAGCCTTTCCAGATACGTAGCTGGGCTTTCCATTTCCCCCTGAACAATAGTTTTTACCTTAGCCAGGTTAGTGGGCCATCTGGCGGCCGCCTGGAGACCGGTCATCAGAGTCTGGCGGTAGACCCGGAGACGCTCCCTACCTTCTGCAGTTCTGAAGTCCCAATCCAGGTGCGCAAATGGGAACACCTCGTCGATGAGGGGCTGGAGGGTAGTGGGTCTCCCATTTTCTCCAAGGACATTCTTCCTGGCCTCATTAAGGATACGCTCTCACTCTTCCATCATGAAGAGGGTGCGGAGCAATTGCTGGCAGTCATCCCATGTGGGATGATGGGTAAACATAATGGACTCCACCAGACCTATAAGACACTTGGGGTCCTCCGAGAAGGGAGGGTTCTGAGTCCTCCAATTATAGAGGTCACTAGAGGAAAAGGGCCAATACTCATATTGTTGAGCCATGCCTGTACCGATGGCATGCACAGGCAGAACCGGAACTGCTCCTTCTGAGGTGGAGGAGGGAGCCTCCCCTTCTTGTTCCCTGGCCCCTCGAGGCCTTAACTGCATTCCTCCTGCTTTTCCTGGGGTCCTGCCTTCCCTTGTTGAAGAGTTTTGAGAAGCTGCAGCCGTCTGGTCCCCGCTGGGCTCTCCAACTTCGTTTTCTACCCCCTCAGCAGCTTCACCCCCTCCCTCCCTCGGAGCTGCATATGGGGGTGGTCGCTCAATTGACAGAAGGGGGTGAAGGGGAGAACTGTCAGGGAGGACAGGAGGCGCACTCGGGATTTTGGCCTGGCGATCAGAGGGCTTTAAATTCTCCTGAGCAACTAGGACGGAGGTCTCTAGTGGGTTGGGGAGAGGTTTCCCCACCGAAAAAGGCTTTAGCCAGGACAGAGGATCCTTGGCTAGATTTTCCCAGACCAGGATATAGGGGAGTTGGTCAGGGTGGCCCCCAGGGTTTGGTCGGGAGATAATGGCCTTGACTTTGCCGATAAGGTCCAGGAAAGAGACCCTTGGATCGGCCAGCCTACTCCAAAGGAAGGCCACTCGACCGAGCAAAAGGTGTTGAGCTTACCCTTCTTGATGCCAAGGCTCATATTTAAGGCCCGTTCCTTGACCTTCGAGAAATGGGAAAGAATCAGATTCTTAGGAGTAGCCTGAGTCTGACCCATAGTGAGAAAGAAGAAAAAAGAATATGAGGGAGACAAAGGCGAAGGATGAAGATGCCACTTCAAACAAGATGACTGTTGTATGTACTTGTGAATGGGTGCCTGTCATTGCACAGTTTTTCTTCTGCGGGGGACGCAAATTTATCTGGGATTCGCGGCTGTGACCCCCTTATCCTGTCATGGGAGTCTTCTAGTAGCAGGTGTCCTAATGGCTCTTAATTGCCCGACCCATGCCCGCGGGGTGATTTAGTGCCAGAAAGGAGGGACGGTAAGAACAGGAGAACCTCACAATAGGAGAAACTTAAAATGAAAAACGCAGGAAAAAATATAAACCAAAACACAATAAAACAATCAACAACAACGCCAAACACACACACCACATTTGATCGCACTCGCTCGGACCGGTCCTCCTCTCACTCTGGTGCGCACTACATTCACCACTTTCAGGATCCTCAAGAACTCTTGTAATTCTCCTGAAAGGCGTCCACTTGGACTGCCGCAGGGTGACGAGCTCGATCCTTTCCTCCTCGGGCGCCAGTTTTCTGCCGATCGGAGTTGCCTTCCTAAGGCCGAGTCACTTGGACCCTAGGGCCAGGATTGGTTACCTGGGCTTCACCCAGGGTCACTAACCTGGGGGCTGGGAATACCAACCCGGACTTCCTTGCTCGGGATCACTAGCCCGAGACCATACACGGGATGGTGACTCCCGCTTTATAATGGATTTGTGCAGACACGAGGGGGCGACCCTCGAATTACACTGCCCCGTCTGGACAACTAGACCTTGCCTCCAGCCATCCTTTGTTCTCAGGGAAGCCGCTCGGATCCCGGACGAGCCCCCAAATGTTAGGGTCCAGGACTCCAGGGTTTCCCCAGAGAACAAGCCACACAGACACGGAGATGTAAATCCAAGCAAAGTCTTTATTCAGCCAGCAAGCTGGGGCCGACAGCACCTTCCCTGACACGCAGGCTGAGTCCGAGCTGCCAACCCCCAGGCTACTTTAGGTATTGCTTATATAGGATTTTCACAGCCGTTACACCAAAGCCGGCGCATTTCTACAACCAATAATTTTAAAGCACATTCTATATTGTAACCAATGGGAAACATTGTAACCTTTTAGGGAACACGCCAGTTGCCTGACCGCTTCAATTGCTATCTCTTGCTTACCCAAGCATGTCTACGTGACTTATCACTGATCACGTCCCCAGGCTGTTGCCCACTTCTAGTTATCTTAACTTAAAGCAGGCACATTTCTAAGCTTAGCCTCGGGTAGTTTATACAAAAACTGGGTGGGCTGACTCTTGATGCTCTCTGCCCTCCTTTACATAGTATGCTAAAGTGTATCTTCCACATGGTTACACATGTTTAGCACAATAAAACGTGTGCTACTCTTCTTTATCTGGGAACATTAACTGATTTCACTGAAGAATGATTCTAGAGCTCAATGTTTAACATAGAGTTTTAGCAGGGGGGTTTCCTTGCATGTAGTTACATTGCTCTGACTGCAAATATCCCGCCCGGCCCCTTCCAGAGGCCCTCACCCTACTCTGACTACATCCATGGTCCCTGTCTCATGTCCAGAGAACAAAAGAGAACAATGCTCTTTTGTACAGGAAAGGGCCGAGTTGGGAGGGCTATTCTAAGCAAAAAGTCCATTGGAGTAAACTGGGAGTTCCATGTATTGTGACTTCTCATTGGCTGGACTGTAGCAGGGAAGCAGAAGGTGGAACCTTTTCCCTGCTGGAGAGTAAAGTAACTAAAACAGTATGGCACGGTATCCATCTTTTCCCGTGTGGTCTGAGATTTATGAGGAGTGGTGGGTGCGAGAGCTTCCCCACTACAAGTCAGTTAGGTTTCCTGTAGTTAATTTTCACAATCAAGGGATCTCTGGTCACCTAAATGAAACCTGGGTTCTGTTAGCAGAAAAGAGGAAAGGCTGTACCAGCCCCTTACAGCCTGCCATAAGTAGTCTGTTCATGATGAACAGAAATGGTGGTGAGGTAGGGGTGCCTCCCAGTTATGCCTGGGGCTTTCTCTCAGTCTTCAGTCTGCATCAGAACCCCCTGGAGAACTTGCTAAAACCCATATCGGCCCCCAGAGTTTCTGATTCTGTAGTTCTGAGACAGAGCTTGAGAGTCTGCAATTCTAACCAAGTTCCCAGGTGATGCAGATGTTACTGGTCAGAACACAGCTAAGAACCTCTGCCATAGGCTTACAGAAAACCTGGTTTAGAAACATTAGCTTGACCTGTGGTTCTCTGTGGGGGGTGGTTTGCCTCCCAGAGGAAGGGGACATTTGGCCATGTCTGGAGACATTTGGGGCTGTTACCCTGTGGAAGGTACTACAGGTATCTAGTGGGTAGAGGCCAAGGATACAAACATTCTACAACTCAGTACAATTCTCCACAACAAGAATTATCTGGCCCCAAATGTTAATAGCACAGAGGTTGAGAAATCCTGGTTTAGAGCGATTTGTGTTATCATATCTAGCAGGTTCAAAGGGAAATTTCTCCTTCTTAATTTTTAATTTGACAAAGTACTTTGTGGGTAACAATATTCTTATTCAGAAAGCATAGTCATCTTCAAAGAGGTTTGCCTGGTGATGCTATGGAGGCTTTAATCTATTTCCTTGTTTATTCAGATTCTGTTATTGTAGCTTGAAATGGTAACTTAGATTTTTGTTTATTCTGTTTTTTTGTAACAGATTTATTGAGCTATAATTCACATACCATACATTTTGCTCATTTGTTCAATGGCTTTTAGTTGTACATCCATCACCACAATCAATTTTGGAATATTTCATTAACACCCTAAAAAATCCTTATGCTGTCATGCCCACATCCCTAATTTTCTTCCCTTCCTCCAGCCCTCGACAACCACTAATCTACTTTCTTGCTCTTTATGTTTGTCTATTCTGGACATTTCATATAAATAGAATCATATAACATGTAGTCCTTTGTGACTGCCTTCTTTAACTTAGCATAATGCTTTCACAGTTCCTACATGTTTTAGCATGGGTCAGTACTTCATTCCATTTTTAGGGTTGAATATTGCTCATTATGAACATTCATGTACAAGTTTTGTGTGGACATATGTTTTCATTTCTCTTTGTATATACCTAGGAGTGGAATTGCTGGGTCATCATATGGCCCTGTATTTAGCCATATGAAGAGCTGCCAGGTTTTTCCCAGAGGCTGCCCCAATTGACATTCCTACCAGCCATGTATGAGTTCCAATGTCTCCACATCTTTACAACCACTTGCTATTATCTTTCTTTTTTATTTTAGCCATCCTAGTGGACATGAAGTGGCATCTTATTTTTATTTATTTATTTGTTTGTTTGTTTAATTTTATTAAGGTATCATTGATATACAATCTTATGAAGGTTTCACAAGAAAAACAATGGTTACTACATTCACCCTTGTTATCAAGTCCCCCACCATATCCCATTGCAGTCACTGACCATCAGTGTAGTAAGACGCCACAGAGTCCCTACTTGTTTTCTCTGTGCTACACTGTCTTCCCTGTGACCCCACACACATCATGTGCACTAATCATGGAAAAAGTGATATCTTATCATAGTTCTGATTTGCATTTCTTTAATGGCTAATGATGTTAAACATCTTTTCATGTGCTTATTGACAGTAAGTCAGATTTATGTCAGAATCAGAGTAAGAGTCCTGAGCAGAGACCTATATAGCACTGGCATTTTGGAGTGCAGACTAAAGGCAAAGACTGAGAGCAGACCCAGTTACCTGAAAATAGACAAGACTGAAGTGGATTATATCAGAGTCCAAGAGTATAGCCAAGAACTAGAAAATTTAAAATTAATGACTAGATCAGAGGAACAGGATTCAGAATTCAGATGTCAGGAATCAGAAGTCAAGGATTTTCCTGAGTCAGTAATGACTAAAGCATGGTGTTACCATGTCCCATTCCCCAACTTAGGGGCAAGAGGTAGTGCAGGTGTGAAGCAGGACAAATATCCACATCGGGTGCCGGGCCCTGAAAGAGCAAGGAGAGGAAACCCAGGAAAGGTGCATGTTTAAGAAGTAAAACAAAATTTCACTGTGTTCGGGTGTACCTATATTTAAATTTGCTTTTACAGAAACTGTAATGAGAAACATCATCACCACAAAGCCAAGCTTTGCAGAGTCAAGGATCGTTTAGTTCATGCAGTTGAGCAACGAGATGAGAAAATTAAACAACTTGAAAATGAAATTGGAGCACTGCAACAACAGATGAAAAAGGTGAAAAAAACAGACCAAAAGCTCACTGATGTGGGGGTCAGTCATCAGAGATGTTTTGGAATTTATATGTGTCCCCTTTGTAGCCCACATGTTCATTGCTTTGCTTTGTATCTTGTTTTAATATGAGTAATTCTTTAAGCCCTGCCAAAAGGTATATGAGGCTCAGCGATAATAAACCAACCAGACACTGAAAATATTCTGTACTGCCAACTTACAGTCATTGCCTTGCCTGCAAGCGAAAACATTTTTTAAAACACCCTTCAGCAGAGATTTCTCAACCACATTTTTAAATAGGTTATCCCTATTCCTTTATCAATCCTTGACTGGTGTCTTCAAGCTCTTCTCTAAATGTCCATGGTTTCTTTATGGTTGTCTTCTTGCCCTTGCGACTTACCAGTGTGTGGGTAAGGAGGAAATGGGACAGATGAATGGGAAGAAATGCAGAATGCTCTTGAGGTCATCAAACTACCTGAATTCAAAATGGAAAGCAACTGACTAAGCCAGCAATATTTTCCCTCCTTGAGATTCCTAGCCCATTTCAGAATTTTGAAAACTCTTTCCTCCTAAAATACTCATTGTACACCCAACAAAATTTTATAGTATACCACCACTATGTGCCCAGGATCCCAAAACAATTCATATAATTTTGGTCATTCCATGGGCTATCATGTCTCCAGGTTAAGAATCCCTAGGCTACACACAATAAGACATTTGAGGATTATAACAGCTGGGTCACCAATATTGTATTCTTAGTTTTTAAAAATACTCTTGATGCACCCAACTGTAGTGAGTGAGGAAAACAAGTTGAATTTTGTAGTATCCTTTTATATTGGTACTAATTAGTCAAACTTTTAAAGACTCAGGTCTCAGTGAGACTCACAGCTAGGAGAACATTGGAAATTATATGGAAGAAAGTAACAGTCCTAGTTCACGGGCCCACCGAAAGTGTCATCAGCCTACTTCTGCATGACCAATTCTTTCTTGTACTGTCTGCCTTCCATTTCTAGGCTTACTTGGCAAAAACAGTCTCCTCTTTTCAGAAGTTATGTTTTATTTCTTCCTGACTGTACTGGGTTTAATAGTGCCCCCTACAAATTCATGTGTACCCAGAACCTCAGAATGGGACCTAATTTGGAAATTAGGTCTTTGCAGGTGTAGTTCATTAAGGTGAGGTCATACTGGGTCAGAGTAAACCGTAAATCTGTTATGACTGGTGTCCTTATAAGAAGAGAAGATATACTCACAGGCACACCCAGGGGAAGAAGGCCACGTGACAATGGAGGCAGCCACTCACCAAGCCACACCAAGGATGGCTGGCAGCCACAAGAAGCTAAGAGGCAGGCATGGAACAAATTCTCCCTCAGAACCCCCAAAAGGAACTAACTCTGCCAACAACACCTTAATTTTTTACTTCTAGCCTCCAGAACTGTGAGAAAATTAATTCCTGTTGATTTGTTATGGCAGCCCTGAGAAATTCATACATTGACAGGAAGAACCACAGATCTCCACGAAATATACAGAGATCCATGAAATACAAAGAAATTGCAAATAAGCAGAGGCTAAGGAAGGATAACTGATGTTATGCTCACTGCCATTGAAGGGTCCTGTTGCCTTTGGCCTTAGAGGTGGATGCAAAGCCTAGCCCTCCCTTAGTGGTTCTGCCGCCTTGCACACATCCCTGTGTTTTCCTCATCTGTAAAATGGGGGAAATAACCTTTCCTCACAAGGCTTTTGTGAGCATTAAAATATGAACTGGCTAAAGCGTTTCCTGCACATACAACTTTTCACAGACTTCTTCTATTCCGTGTAAAATCCCTCAGAAGCATGTTAATCAGTGGGTGCATAGTTCACAAGAGAGATTGTTAATGGAATTGGAAATACTTAGCTTAGCGAAGACTGAAGTGGGATCTTTTAATGCCACAGTGGTACAAACCTGAGGTCTTGGTTTTAGTTATTTTGGGGCCCATGGACCAGAGCCCTGAGCATAAAAAAGCTAGGCTCATTTCAAAGCACCAAGTTTGCAGAAAATAATTCCATTTTGTGGGATGGGGGTGCAGGGGGGTTTCATTCCTTTGGGCTTCTCTCTGTACAGTGAGCCAATTGAGTCCTCTGACTGTTGCAACCATCCACACCAGATTTCTCCAAACATTTAAATTTTATTATTAGAAAAAGTATCCTGATTTTTTTGTTCAAAAAATACGTGGCATTTCCAAAGAACGGGGTGTCAGTAAACCTGCCCCAACGAATTTCCTTTCTAATTCAGTTATAACTGCATGTAGTATTATTTGTGGAATGACTGCTTCTAGCCTCAAACCTTACATAAATGTATTTAAAACATAGATGACAAGACTGTTATTAGGCATTGAATGGTCCTGGATGCAGGACTTTAAAATCTGGGGTGGTTTGTTTCAGAACATAACATAATATCCTTCCTTATAAGTCTTTAGTAATAGATGGACAGTCTTTTCTGAATGATCTATATTAGTACCTTATTTAAAAGAAAGAAAGAAAGTTGCTCCTCTTAACCTTGTTGTTTGCCCATCTGCCAGAAGGTTGTTATTCTTCTCCCATCCCCACTCCTTCCCAGCACTGGCAGACCAGGGGCAAACAGGAAAAGGGTGAAGGCACTTATCATTGGCAGGTCATTGGTGAAGTGATAAGGGCAGTTCTACATGTTTGAACTTCTAAACTCAGGACAGTGGTGATGTTTACTCATATCTATTGATTCTTTCAATGTAAGAAAGGTAGTGTTTTTCATAAAATTCACTTCCTTATTTTAGCTGTAACTCCCCTAGCTGGTGCTTTCAGAGAAAAGTGTTGGTAGAAAAGGAAACAGTGTCAAGCTAGAAATCTTTAAAGCATATTCTCAGTAGCTGGGATCCTGACACTGGTTGCCAAATGAGGTGGCCTAATTTCCATCTTCCTCCCTTTGCCTTAAAAAGACTGCCACTACAAAGCAGATGCAAATGTTTTATATGGGAAAATTTTCAATCTGGAGACTCAGAGAATTCAGTTGTATTTTTTAGTGATTTGATACCTATGGAATTAGAATATAAGTGAGAGCTTTAGGACCTAATTGGAAGTTGAGCACTCAGATATGTTTAAAAGTTAACCCACAAGCATGATGAAATGTCCAAACAAAATACATGACATAAAATAACCAAAATAAATAGAAGAACTATCTATTTCACCTCAAACAGGTGAAAAAAGACTAGAGGACAGGAGAGAGAACCTAAACAGGGGTAATTTGCTGTCAAAGTTGAAAAACAGGCTGATGATCTTAATTTTATTATTCTTTCTCCTGCTGTGATAATGCGGGGGCCTTGTTATCGCAAGGGGAAGGCATTCCAGGACCAGGTCACTGCCCAAAATGATACACTGCTCCTAGAGAAAAGGAAACTTCTGGGGCAACTCACAGAGCAAGAAGAATTCATCCACAGCAACAAATGGATAATATCGTCAGTCCAGAGCAGGTAGGTAGGGGCCTGCCTGAGAAGTCAACGCACTCCCTAAAGAGGATGTTTCTCCCTCAACAGAGAGATTGTTCCACAGACTATCCTTTGAGTTTGCAACCTAGCTCATAACTGTTGCTTTGCTGTCTGCTGTTTTCAGCAATTCATGCAAGTGGCAAAAGTGGTGAAACTAAAGAGAAAAATATCACGGAGGAGGCTGGCCAGCCATTCAGATATGATTTTCCACATAGGCTTTGCCTCACCGAGGACCTGGCTGTGCTCCTTTGGGCCTGTTACTTTGTGTGTTGACACTCATTTTTTTCATTTGATACCTATGGAATCAAGGTGGACCAAGAATAGAACAGGTCATACTAAATTCATGAAATCCATAGGATGTTAATGTATTGATTTGTAATGAGAAATATTCCTAGCAGAGAAGAATTTACATGTCAGCCAGCCCAAGCACTCCTTCCTCTATAGGAGACTTTAATTACAATCAGAAGTTTTCTTGGAGCACAGAATTAGAGCAAAGAGAGTGGGTTGATCTGAACAGATAGAGTCATCAATAACTACAATGATTAACACTTTGGGGGGCATTTCCTGTATGTTAGGTACTGTTCTCTGCTCTCTCTATATACATTCATGTAATCCTCATACAGATCCGAAAGCTAAGGCCCAGAGAGGTTAAGGAGCTTAAGCAGGCAGCCATGTCAGCAGCTGCAGCATGTGAATGGCAGCAGCCTGGCCCTAGACCTCACAGCACCACAGTCTGGGGGGAGATCTGTCCAGCAGACTGGGACTTCCCTTCCTGCTGCTTTGGAGCATGCTCTTCCAGATAGGCCTAGAGAGTTTCTGGTTATCTTTTACTGTCTGTGTCTCCCTTTTTATATATTCTATATAAACCATTGCTCTTCTCAAACTATGCCATTGCTTCTGACAGTCCCAATACAACTGACTCACTACCCTTAATAGTGTTCCCATCTTGCCCTCCCCTGGCCACCTGAATTGGACTTGAATGTGTCCTTAGAGTAAGTTTCTTCTATAGGGTGTTTCCTTATACAGATGAGGAAACTGTATCTCAGATTTAGTAATTTGCCAAGGGACCCACAGCCAGTGAGTGACAGAGCCAGAATTCAAACACAAATGTCTGATCAAAACTATTGTACTGTCATGTGTCCCAAATAAACCATGGTCTTGGATAGTGGATGAGAGCTCAGTTTAGAAGTCTGAAAGATCTGGGTTGGTATCTCAGCTCTACAGCTTTCTGGTTTTATGTCCTTAAGTTACTTTGCCCTCTCTGTGAGTTAGTTTCCTCATCTGTAAAATAGGCTTCATAGTAGTATCTATTTCATGGGGTTGTGAGGATTAAACAAGCTAATACATGAAAAGTGTTGAGGGCTGGCTGTGTGGCCAGGTTTCACTGCCTAAGTACATGGTGAGTACTTGGTAAATGGCTGCTGCTGATACTACAAAAGTATGGGATGAGGGTATGAGCCCAGACCAGATGCAGGCTGTGCGACTGCAAGAGCTGAAGGGTGCAGAGTCTGTTTCAGTCCCACCAAAATAGGATCGTATCCTTCCTCAAGTTTCTCAAGGGCTGAAATTGTGCCTTTCATGCTCTTGCATATAGTACACCTCTGTGCTCAGTATGTATTTAATGACTATGTACAGGCCAGAAGCCTATTAATTTTTATTTGGTCTTGGAATATGGTGGGAATTAATCTGTGAAAGTTGGCTCTCAAATCTAGATAGTGGGCTAAACCCAGAGCTAGTGGGAAGTGGGATACAGTTTTGAAATTTTAGTAATGATACAGAGATTTTTAGTTTTGCTTCTGATTTATTCCCTTCTTAGAGTATTTTTTCTGGATAAAGAAAACAAGCAATTACAGGAAAATAGTCTCCGATTGACACAGCAGGTCGGCCTCTTAGAGCATGTTATAAGGAACATCCAGATTCGCAGAGGAGAGGTAAGATGTGTGCTTCCTGTCGGGTCCTTAAATGGAAGTATGGGTTGCTGAGGTTGCTGTGTTCTCCCTTCCCTTCATCTTCATACAGCTTCAGCCTGCACATGGCCTCATGGTGAATCGTGGCAAAGAGGCTCACTGGCTGCTCACCAGGGCAGCAGCCCCTAAGACTGCTCTTGGCCAGCATCGCTCTTCATTGGGCCAGCTTTTATGAACTCTCTCCTCCTGTGTGCTCCCAAAGCAGTTTGGGCTTGCCTCATAGCTTCTTCCTTAGTACGTCACATTGTCATTGCCTTTTTGCTTCTCTGTCTCATCAACTCAGCTGTGAGATCTTGGGTGGTAGGGATTGGTTGTCCTATGTCATGGCATCTATGGACAGGTGCTCCATAAAATTTGAGAATGAATGAATGTTAAATATTTCCACATGTATGCCTCATTCTCAACAACCCTGTTTGCCGTGTATTATACTAGTCCCATCTGAAAAATGAGCAAATTTGAGGCTCAAAGAGGTAAAATGAAGATAGTCTGGGCTGGTAAAGAGTTAATTAAGCCCAGTGAAAACATCTGAGTCAGAGGAAAGCAATTATGTTATAAAAATCCAAGCAGACAAGTAGCCAAATCCAGAGAGATGCAGCAAATAGTATAGGTTCAGACGGGGTCCAGAGTCTAGCTGGTGAGCATGTCTGAAGAGGCACTTTAGTGAGCAAAGTTGCATTCTGAATCCAAGATTTCTTCCTTTCTTGCTGTGTTCCCTGGCTTGTGTCACCTGCTAGATGTTCCTTCCCAGGATACTTCATATAGATCCTTCTGTCAGGTACTATCGCTGTGAGCCTAAGCTCTGCCTCTTGTTTGCCCTCAGCAAGGGGATTATTTCCAAGTTATGTAAGTTGCTTTACATAATTTGTCTAAAGTAGAACTGCCAGATAATGTGGCCCAATTTCCAGTAGTTTATGTTTTTGCCTGAGCTGTTCTCAATTGTCTAGTCATTCACTCTTTTACTTAATCATTCATTCAACAAACACCAATTCTAGGAACTATGCTAGGGGTAAAGTAGAATAATACACATAAAATACCTAGTATCTTGCTCTGCAAATAGTTGGCACTCAATAAATGATAGCTCCTTCTGTCAGTGCAAAAACATTCACTTACATTGAACATTTCCTCTCGTATGTAGGTATGTTCACATTATTTAATTTTCAGAACAACCTTGAGCGATTAGGCATTAATTGTTATCCTTACATTGTAGATGTAGCAGACAAAACTTAGAGTTAAAGGGACATGCCAGAGTCTAACCATCAGACAGTGCCAGAATTTCAGCCTTGTCTCCTAACACCCATTCCAGTAAAATTCCCAACATTAAGGCTTTCTCTGAATACTGTTTTTTTCTTTCTTATATAAGCTTTTCATTTCTTTCAGGGTAACTAAGAATTTCTCACACAAAACTGGTTGGTCTATTTCAAAGGTTAAACTGAGGTTCAAGTTCAGGGGAATCAGTAAACTCCTGTAATTGTATACAAAATTTGGTTTGTTTTGGTCTGTTTTTCTGAGAAATGGTGTTTGGTTTTAAAAGTCATAGACCTCAAAAACAGATGCTTTTTTTTTTCATGATTTAAAGAGATAAAATGTTTAGTAGAGTAAGAAGTAAAAACTTACTTAAGTAAATAGAATGGAATAATTATATCAGCTAACATGAGGTAACTCATGTAAAAAAGTAGATACAAAAAGCCGGTTAGTAGTGAAAGTACTAATATAAAAAGCATGACATTTATAATTGATAGAATCTGGACCTAAGTACCACCTTTCGAATAAGCCCCACCCACCGTCACAGAGAGACCTAGGTGTCATCTTACCTAGGCTACAAGCATTCTCCAGAGGACACGTCAGCAAGCCACAAGCCCACCTTTCCCCCACCCCTCCCCTCAAAGAGCCGCCAAAGCCCTGGCCATAAACAGCCTCTTGACCTGTTAGAGACCCTCTTCCCTTTGTTCTGATGGCCAGGACAGAGCGGGCCCTCTCAGGTTCAGCAATAAACCTGCTTGGACTGTTGAGTTCGCATCCCCTCTCTTCTTTCAATAATTACCAAATTTTCTATAGGGATTACATTTTTTCCAGTTTTGTTCAGATGTAATTGACATATTATAACTTTGTATAACTTTAAGTGTACCACATAATAATTTGATATTTGTATATATTACAAAGTGATCACAATAAGATTAGTTAACATCTATTACCTCACATCTTTTTTCCTTATGATGAGAACTGTTAACATCTACTCTCAGCTACTTCCAAATATGCAGTACAGTATTGTTAACTAGTTATCACATTGTACATTACATCCCCAAACTGATTTATCTTATAAGTGGAAGTTTGTACCTTTTGACTACCTTCACCTAATTTCCCTACCTCCCACCACTGCCTGCCTTTGGCAACCACAAATCTGATCTCTTTTACTATGTGTTTTTTTATTTTGAGACTCCACATGTATGAGATTATACAGCATTTGTCTTTGTGTCTGACTTATTTCCCTTAGCATAATACCTTCAAGGTCTATCCATGTTGTAGCAAATGTCAGGATTTCCTTTTTTGGCTGAATAATAATATTCCATTGTATATACAGATACCACAATTTCTTTATTCATCTATCAGTGGACACTTAGGTTGCTTGCATGTCTTAGCTATTGTAAATAATAGCTAGGTGAACATGAGGTACAGATACCATCAGGACAATGTTCTCATTTCCTCTGGATATATTCCCAGAAGTCGAATTGCTGGATGGTATGTTAATTCTACTTTTAATTTTTTGAGGAACTCCCATACTGTTTTGCACAATGACTACACCAACTTACACTCACACCAACAGTGTCCAAGGGTTCCCTTTTCTCTACACTTTTGCCAGCATTTGTTCTCTTATCTTGTTGATGATGGCCATTCTAACAGGTATGAGGTTAGGAGATTATGTTTTTAGCCAAAAATATAGATAGAGCATAAGTTCTAGGATCATATTGCCAATGGTTTATCATTATAATTTTTTAATATTCATTCCTTCTGTCCTTTTAGGAAACAATTATTGACATCCCTGAATTTGAAGTATTGAATAAAATCTTGCCCATAGCAAACTCCAGGTTAGTAAAGTAAAGACAATCATCTACATGCCCAAGAGTCATGGCTGCCTAACTAGTCCAGAGTCACTGGCTCGAGAAAGCTTAGCATTTGGGGGTAATTTTCTCTATATTTAGTATTTGGATCTTCTTCCAAGTCCTTCTCCCCATTGCACAGCTTCACCCTAACCCTGATGGAATCCTGACTTAAGGTAAACAATAATCCAGAAACATAAATTTATGGTAAATTTTATTTGGCATTTGGCAGTTGTAAAAAACTGAAAGCCTATTGATGCTTTATCCCTGTGACTCCTAAGTGCTACCAAGAGATCTAATCTACATGAAGTCCTCACGTGTAACTTTTCTTAGTTTTGCGGGAACAGGTTTGGTGGAGTCAGTTGGAAGTCTTCAAGAGATGGAAGAACATAAGTCAGAAGAAGCAACGGCAAACCCCAGGTCTTCCAAGTCTCTGTTGTGTTCACAGAATTCCGAAGCTGGGTACATAAACGTGGCTTCTCTGAAAGAAACAGATCGCATCTAAGAACAAGACCAAAATTCAGAACTATAAAATCACTGGTGTCTAAAATTAGACTCATCAAAGCTGCCAACTTAAGGCCTGGGCAGGGAGGTGGGTCATGACATGGAAGAGCATTACCACAGATCTCCATTGGACATCAACCAGGAGTTTTCAAAATTGGTGATAAATTCATTAAACCAGTTCTAAAAATGGATTCCTCAAGTTTGTGTGATATCCTCAAATGCATTATATTGTTTAATATAGTGACTTAGTTCAGGGTTTACTTAGGCTTCTGTTCAACAGAGCATATAGATTGCTAGTTCAGCATTCATTCTTTTCCTATTTCCATGGGTATTTTCTTATTTATTTTTTTAAAGTAAAAACAATGTAATCATGTTATTACTTTAAAAAGAAAAAAATTCTTATAATCTCATGCTCTTAACACTGCTGTTTTCATTTATTCTTTTGTGGCTTTTATTCAAATACATATTTTAAATGGTTATATTATATATTCATTTTTATAGTCTGAATTTTAATTTAATCTACTGTAAAACATTCCCTATATTTCAGCAGTCTTTGTAATTACTCTTTCTGTAGCCACATGATATTCTATCATGTTGATGTTCTATAAATTCTCATTTGAAATTTAAATGTTTCTACTTTTTCACAGTGTAAGGTTATGCTGCAAAGTCTTTGTGAATGTAGCTCTTTTTTCCCTTTAGTTACTCCAGAAAAAAAATTTACAAGATTGGCATGATTGGGTCAAGGGATATAATGTTACATAGTTTTGTTATACCACTTGTCACAATGCTTTAAAAAAAATAGGTTTTGTCAACATACTGTTTCTATAATCAACCTCTTTAAGCCTCAATTTTTTGATACAAAAAATGGGAACAATAGTAGTTCCTATCTCATTTAATTGTGAGGACCAAATTAGTAAGCTTGTATTTAGCACTTTACTTAATAAATGGTAGATATCATTTTTTTTCACTAGCAGTTTGAATGTACCAGTTTTTCCACATTGTCAACACTGTATATTATCAATTCAAAAAATTCATTCTAGCATAGTTGATACAAAACTCTACTAAAGGGTGGTTCTGGCTGCTCCTTCTTCCCTTCCTCCCCCTTTCCCTCCTTATTCTCCTCTTCCTTCTTCAGTTGGAGACAGAGGGGGAGAGAGAAAATAACCAGAAATAAAAAAGTCCCCCTAAGTTGAAACACACTGAATTTTTATGTGTAACCCTTGCTCCTCAGACCACTGGACTAAAAAGGATGATCAAAGGATATAGGAAATAATAGCTAAGACATTGAATACGTGTTCTGACTCTAAGCCTTGCCCAGGTTCACCTTCTCTCACTCAGTTCATTGAATCTTTCTTTATCAATCCCTACTATGTGCTATTCAGTAGTAGGTACAGTGGTTACATCCATGAAAACAGACATGGAGTCCCTGCTTTCATGGAGTAATGTTACTGGGGTGGAAGGTGTATTTATATGTGGCAGGGGGTGAAGTGGGGAAACATGATAATTTTGGGTGGTGAATGGCATGAAGAAAATGAACTAGTGATGTATCTGAGTGACAGGGGGCTATTTAGATCTGAGAGACATGTGAGCTGAAGACCTCAACTACAAGCATTCCCCGCCTCCATTAAGATGCAGAAGAGTATTAATGAGAAGTAACAGCTGGTGCCGAGGCCCTGAAGACAGTATTCTTCTCTGTGACCTCCAATGTACAGTAATGGAGGGCTGGCCACTGATACAAGATGAGGCCAGGTAGGTGGCAACTAGATAATGTAATGTAGGCCTTTGTATGTGAGAAATTTGATTTTATTCTAAATATGGGAAGCCAGGAATGACTTAGAGATTTATTTTAAAAGCTCTAGCTTCACTGCAGGAAATGAATTGGGGGTGACAAAAATGGAAGTTTATGACAGAACTGTAATTAAAATCCTAGTGTCCTGACTTTAGGGGCTCAGTATTTATTGAGCAAGCCTTATGCGCCAGGTTGTGCTAAGCGTTGAGCGTGAGCAGAGTTCCTGCCATCACGGGGCTCACAGACCAGAGGGCAGGGGTAAGAAACAGCAGGTATGATGGCTCAGAACTTGGCTTCAGGGCTGATGAGGACCCTGGAGACTGCTTAATCCAAACGCCCTAGCCTCAGAATAATTTGTACTGCAATTAGGGTAGACAGAGTGGGACTGAAGCCCGTTAACCTTAGGCAAAAAAAATGCTAAGGTCTTCCTCCGTTCTACCTACTCCACTTGCTTCCCACCGCCCCCTGCGTCCTAGGAGTGCGGCGAGCTAAAGGCTGGCGGACGTCTCAACCGTGTGGACCAAAGAAGCCGTGACTTCCCACAGAACACCCAGTTTCCACGCGGAAGGCAGCTCTCCGCGGGAGGCTCGGGAGGAGCTTCCGGAGGCGGGGCCTGGCCTGCGTCAGCTCTTCCTGCGCCTGCGCCGGAGGCGAAACCCGCAGAGCGGGGAGCGGGGGTCACTTCTGCTTCCGGGTCGCAGCCATGGCGGTGGCAAATTCAAGCCCTGTTAATCCCATGGTGTTCTTTGATGTCAGCATTGGGGGCCAGGTGAGGTCCGGGCAGGCACCCAGGCCTTCGCCAAAGAGAAACTGCACGGGGGTAGCGTACTCGGAAAGCCGGAAAGTAAAACTGGACCAGAACCTACCGAGTTCTGGTGGTAGAGGAGGCGGGGACGGGGCAGGAGGAGGAGGGGTCTTGACCATTCTAGCGTCCCGCAGGTGTAGGGACTGGGCGGAATGAAAAAGGCTTTGCGGGCAGAGGTGGGAGGGATAGAGTGGCATGGGGTACGGAGGGTCAGGCCTTAATGTTCCTGCGCGGTGGGGCCTTCACAGTTTTGGATTGGGTCTTCTGACCGTCTTCTGCCGGTCGCAGGAAGTTGGCCGCATGAAGATTGAGCTCTTCGCAGACGTTGTGCCGAAGACGGCCGAGAATTTTAGGTAAGGAGATGCTCCAGCTCTGCCGGATTAATTAGAATCAGAATTAATCCCCAGTCTGCAGAATCATTTGCCGGTCTCTATCTGTCCACCCACTGCCTATGAGATTTGATTCCTCTGGGTAACTCTCCGTCTGAGTAGTCACCGTTTTTCATGTTCTCTTGTCAGTTTATGTAGTTACTCTGTATACCTGGGTGTCTGCATGTCTGGCTGGCCGGTTGGTGGACTTGCTGGCGCCAGTCTGTGTCCTCCCTTCCGGAGATTAGGGGCACTCACAGTTGTGACGGCATAGCGACTGAATCGTTCACTGTTTTTCCTTTCAGGCAGTTCTGCACTGGAGAATTCAGGTCAGTGTCCGACATGGTTGACTCATCTGCCTGCTCCTGAGGGGTACCCTGGGGCTGCACTAGGGTATTGGGGCCTTGAATGATTGCTGGTGACAGGGAAGGTGATACTCCAAAATTGTCCTGTTTCTCTCTTCTCCCAACCGTCTTTAGGAGTGTGGCTGGAGTATGGGAAACTGGAAAGGCCTATGCTTACCTATCATCATTGCAAGTCTCTTTCTTTTTGGTTATAGAAAAGATGGGGTCCCAATAGGATATAAAGGGAGCACTTTCCACAGGTAAGGCCTTTGGCAATCCATCCCGGGGGCTTTTAGCATTACTTCCTTGGGGGATTAGTCTCCTTGGGAGGAAAATAAAACCATAGGATAATAAATAGGTTTTGAGAAGGAATGTTTTTGCAAATTCAACAGTTGGTTTGAAAATTTATTAAAAGCCATATGATAAACTTTGCATTTTAATTTGGTGTTAATCTAAACTACAGTGACTTAAGTCACTGTTTTTCTAAACTATGAAATCGTCTCTCAGGATTCCTTTGTTGTCTGTTTCAGGGTCATAAAGGATTTCATGATTCAGGGTGGAGATTTTGTTAATGTAAGTACTTTCCTGTCAAAGGCCTGTAGGTTTGTTTTTTTGTTGTTACTGCTGCTGTATTTGTACTACAGGGACCCAGTCTTAAGGCTTGAGAGCAACAGCCTAGTTTGTTGAGAGGAGGGAATGGGAATGTCCATTAGAGCTGCTGTCTGCTGTTCACTGTACCACTTGATGACAGACATCAGCACTTGGATTGATTCACTAATTCCAAATCCAGGAATTAAACTTTCCCAGCATACCTATATGATCCCAGTTAATTAGTTACATGAAGCTTAGCTAGAAATCAGATGCAATTTGTTCTTTCTAAATGGTGGTAAGTCCTTTTCCAAAAAGCTAAATGCTTATGTCCCATTTTCCCTTCCACATCCAGTATCATAGTGCCTGAAAAGCTGAGTTTTGAGTAAGTTGATTAGTGGCAAGGAATCGAGCAAGAGAGGCAGATAATTCTTGAAGGATGTTTTCCTCTACTCACTGGAAGAGCCAGTGGAATGGTCCTTCACTGCTAAGCATGAATTTCCCACGACCAGACTGTATGTGTCCCTCGTATCAAACTTCCTCCCCTTCCCCTGACCTTGGAAGGTGCTGAATAAACCTCATTTTTTTATTTCTTTTCTTTCTTAAACCTACTTTAGACCTTACCCACCCACTTCTTTGCATGGTCTTTTTATTAATATCATTTAGTCATTCGGTTAATCAAATGTTGCTGTTTTCTTGGATCTGGGGTCATTCTTTCTCCTTCATATCTGTATTTACTTAATTTGACTCACAGGAGTTGTTAAAGACCTCTTTCTTTCCTATCTAGGTAAGTACAGAGTGGGAGCCTTTAGGCCAAATCAGGCTTTCAGATAGGTTTTGTTTCTTCTGTGTGATGTTGTGAAATGAGAAATTTCACACAAAAATTGTGGCATTTTTTTCTCTCTAAAGAATGGAACATAGGGGTGCTGTAGGCCTTTGATTCTCACACAGCGACAACTGGTTGGAATCAAGTAACTGCTCCCTTTGGACAGGGCATGTCCTTGCCATTTCATCACTGGTGAAATGAGATAGTAAGAAGCCATCACTCCCTCTCCCTTATGCACCCCTTAGTCGTCCCACATGGCTCTCCACTCGATTCCTTGCCACTGATCAACTTACTCAAAACTCAGTTTTTCAGTCACTATGATACTGTACGTGGAAGGGAAAATGGGACATAAGCATTTAGCTCTTTGGAAAAGGACTTACCACCATTTAGAAAGAACAAATTGCATCTGATTACTACCTGCTTCCCTGTTTATGTCATTGGCCCCAGTAGCCATTTAAGTTTGCAACCCCTGGCCACAACTGATGGTAGTAAGGTTTAGGGTGACCATATACTTTTCTTTTAGCTGGTAAGAAAGGTTGAGAAGGTATTCTTTTCTTTCCTTTCTCCCCATAGGCTCCTATATTACCATATTGTCTTTAACAGGGATAGGACCAACTTGTAATTACCATGCACATCCAATCATATGCTCATAGTCCTAGGGTTAGACAGTAGTTGGTCAGCCTGAAGGCAGAGTGTGAGAGAGAAGCCATTACTCAGGGTCACCCTTAGGGAAGAAAAAATAGAAAGAGCAAGAAGCAGAAGAAGCAGGATTTGAGATTTACATTTGGATCAAAAATGTTGTTTTAATAATATCTGGGGTTTTTTTGTTCCTGGCTGCTAAAGAAAAGTGCAGAAAAGAAAACATCATCTCAAGAAATCTTGCCTCCTAACGGATATACTCTTGGCATTTTAGTTGACAGCTGCCAGTCTTATTGTTGCATGTGTGTATGTCATATAATTTTTAACAGACTAAAGATCGTGCATATATTTTACTTTTTGGACTTAGTACTTGTTTATATTTTTGCTTGTCATTAAGTCTTCTGCCAAAATATTCTAGTAACTACTTCATAGTCCATTAGGAGTAGACAATAAATTTATTCAAGTAGTCCACTGTTGAAGATTGAAGTGGTTTCTGTTGTTTGCTCTGCAAATTAATTCTTCCTTCTATATTTATGTATCATTTATGTGGAGCTAAAAATATAACACACATTTATATAGTACCATATTGATGGCAAAGTCTTTTTCTCAGACACTAATTGGATCTTCATGGCAAAGCATAAAAAGTAGATGATTTTGTCATCACTTGATAGTTGAGGAATGAGGCTTAAAGATAGCAAATGACTTCAGAAGTTCATAAATGATAGATCTGGAACTCAGATCCAAGTCTTTCCATTACATAGGGCTTGGTTTTGTTGATAATTTTTAGTCAGACAAAGGTTTGAATTTGACAGTTTCCCTTTCTTCCCTGGCTTATATTATAATCTCATTTGGTAGTCTTTGCCCTAATAAGTGCCCCTTGATTCTGCAGTAGGTCAGTGTTTTCCTGTTCTACCATGCACCCAATCTTCTTTTCCTTTACTAGGCTGACTGGGAGAGATTGGTTTTTTGGCACCCTCTCAATATTACCTTTAAACCTTAGGGTTTCTGTTTAAGGTACTGCAAATATGGCCTTCATCAAGTTGCTTTATTCCCCTGACTTAGGTTTGCTTACCTGAAAACTGGGGAAGATGATAATAGGTATTCCACAGGGTGGTTGAAAGAGTGAAGAGATAGTGAAAATAAAGTTAGTTTTAGCAGAAATTGGGGATTAATGATAAGGTATTTCACGGAATGAAATTCCATTCTCCCCTGGACTAATCTAACTTTGTCCAGAAGGGTGGTATCATACAGACTAGACTTTCAAGAGCCCACCCACCTGTATAGTTTGGGGGAAGTGGGACAGTGTCGGTTAAGTGGGTACTTTTCATGTGACTGCAGGCATGAGGATCTCTGGGAATGGCAAAGATTATGTATGTGATCACCGTACTGTTGTTCCTACTTCGCCTGTCTTACCCTGTCTTTCTAGAGGCCCAGCTGTGACCAGTTTTTTGGGCTGCAGATCCCTTGGATGGGGCTTGCTGTGATTGCAGGATAGGGGCAAGGAGAAGCTAGGCTTTAGGTCAGCAGCATTTGTCCTCTGGGCTCCAGAGGACTTACAGTTGTAAGTTGCTAACATTTCCCTTCTCTCTGCTCAGGGAGATGGTACTGGGGTTGCCAGTATATACCGGGGGCCATTTGCAGATGAAAATTTTAAACTTAGACACTCAGCTCCAGGCCTGCTTTCCATGGTAAGTAAGGTCCAATCAAGGTTTGGGGTTAGATGTATAGCTGGTTTCTGGGCCCCTCTTGAGGCCCAACACTATCTCTTGGAAGGGAAGCAAATGCTTTCCTTTTCTTGCTTGGCCCCGGACCCAACTCGGCCTTGCTTACCTCCTTCCTCAGTCTGGTTTGACTTTGTTGGGCTGGGCCCACTAGCAGGTTGGGAGCCAAAACTGAACTGTAATGTATGTTTTCTTACCTCGGTTTGGGCTCCACATGTAGCTGGGCATCCAGCCTTGCTGCTCAGGGCACAGCCAGTTGTGCTTTCAAGACCCAGTGTTCACACACATCATCGCCCCACTTACCAGCACACTCACAGTGCCCATTCGCTCCCTCTGCCTCCCGGCTGGTCACCCGTTCTTGCTTGCTCACCACTCCTAATCCCTCATCCCAGCACGTCCTCCCACTTGGAACCCCCATTCACAGTCCTTTCCCTCCCTCTCCTTTAGCAGTTCCCCTGCCCCCCTACTTAAAGTCCTGTGCCTTCCCCACTCCTGCTTACTCTCCACATACTCACTCTCCCTTATTCACCCCTTAGTTGTCCCACCTCGCCACCCGTCTCCCCCTCCTCTATCACCTCTTTCCCTGGCACTGCTCCAGCTCTCACTCCACAAGACTCAGGATTACAAGCACATTCTCTGTCCTGCTCACCCGCCCTTCTGCTCCTCTACTTGGGCATGCATCAAGCAAAGATCTGCTGACATCCACTCTGTTTCAGGCCTCAGGGTAAAACATGAGGAAACAGACCTGTTCCTGCCCTCATGACACTTAATATCTAATGGTGGAAACACATTTACAAAATGACAAGTCCAGTTAGTGTAATTCATGCTGTCATGTATTGAGGTGAGGGTACTTCATTGTGTGTAAAAGTACTGTGAGGGACCCAGGAATGACAGTACATGCTGTGCGGGGTTGCTCAGGGCTTCAAAGAGGAGGGGACATTATAGAGTTCTTGAAGGAGTTCCATACCAGATGGCATTTCAAGTTGAGCAAACAGCTTAGGCATAAGTGACCATGAAATAGCAGGGTGGCATAGTCAAGGGACAGAGAGTGAAAAAGGTGATGAGAACATAGGACGTGAATGGGGAGGAAATGGCCAGTAGAGACAACTGGAGAGGCAGGTGGTCTAGCTCCTGCAGGGTTTCAAATGCGAGAATAGGTATGAGTGTGTGAACTTCCTGTCACAGGTTGTGGGGAGCCGTACACTTTTTTGAGCAGGGTAGATTAACTTTGTGCTGTAGAGTGAAAACCCTGGCTGCAGTGAGTGGCAGATGGAAATAGAAAAACTGGGCAGAGAAGCCAGTTAGGAGACTGCTATAATAATTGGGCAAGACTAGCACGGCAAGCAGTGTACAACCCCCCTTAGGAAAGCCAGGCTGTGCAAGTACAGGTATAAGGTGTTGACATGACTTAGGTGGGCTTGGATCTTCTCTAGGTGGATTAGACCCCCTCTAGTGCACCCCACTCTGTTAGCAACTGCTAACAGAGAGATGGGGCTGTGTGGAAGGAGCGGGGAAGATGCAGAGGAATCAGGAAAAGGGAAGGAAGCCTTCATCTCTGCTCCCTTCAGGCTGATGCTGGTTAAGCTGTGCTGTCACATATCTTGTAGCATAATTGTTTTTGCTTACATCCTCCACAAAATCATGAGTTCCTCAAGGGCAGGGCCTGAGTCTCACTGATCTCCAGACCTTACTACCTGATACACAAAGACTCTGAGCACATAATGATGAATGGCTGAAAGATAATCAGAAAAATGGCAAACATTATTGAGCCCTTGGCAGCAAACACCTTACTTGTATTTATTTTCATCCTTTCAACATCCCTTTGAGGTAGGTACAGATGAGAAAAGTGGGGCTCAGAGAGGTATGTGCCTGAACCAAGGCCCCATAGTGGTGGAACTGGGATTCAAGCTGGGTCCTCTGGCTCTAGAGCTTATTAAGTACACTACCTGAAAGAATGAATCAATAGGTGGCTATGGACAGCAAGTGTCCCTGAGCTGTAAAAACTTATGGTATGACTGCTTTTCTGCCTGCTTGCTGGTAAGTGTGCATTGCGCAGCAAGAAAAATGGGGCTGTGTGGAAGGAGCGGGGGAGAACTGGTCCCCCTGCGAAGTCGGTTCCTAGTTCCAAAGTGTAGGTCCAGTCTGACAGTCCCTTGATTTCGTATAGGAAAAACTCCTGAATACATGTACAAAAACCCCAAATATCCTCATCTTACATGGGGGATTTCTGAAGTATAATATAAAATCCCTAGTTAGAGCTTACCCCTAGACAATGTCTGTAATGTATTTCATACACATTTTTATTCCTTCATAATTTAACAGAGTCAACCAATTTAAATCCGTTAACATCCATTTAAAGCTAGTGGCCTACCTAATAATTTCCAGTTTTGCCTCAGTGCTATTAATTTTATGACACCTGTGCTATAATAGTAATAGTTCTTTCAGTTTTCCATTTTCTAATTATTTTCCAAAATAAGGAAAGTATGCAATAAAATAGTTACACAGATACTGTTATAAGGCAGTGTTGTTGAAACAGCTTGGGTTTGCTGATGTACAAAAGTTTGAATTCAGGAAATAAAAGGCAGTTTAGGGGTATCCTCACATAAAGTACAAAAGTACATTTCATATGAAAGTCAGATGTCTCTTTACAGTGTGTCACTCTGCGTTGTAATTATAGCCTGTTCTTTTATAATACATTATGTAAAGAACAGTTCAAGGGAAGAAAAAGGAAGGGATATGGCTAGAGATTTTCAGATTCTTGATTTAAAAAAAATACTTCTTATAAAATTCAATAATAAAGGTGTAGCTGTAAAACATCATTGATTAAATGTAGTCTTCTTTCTAGCATAGCACTGCAGAGCAACTTCTTGTACTTCTTAAATATTTTAATTACTATTGTTATGATACAGTACAAAGCCATGCAGACAAAACAGCTTATGGCCAAGCCAACAGGCTTTTCCTCGGGATAGCTAATTTGTAACTAATCCAGTCATAACCAGTTAGTCTAAATATAGCAAATTAGGTCCCATAAACAGTTTTTCCATTATGAAAACTTACATTGCAGGAAAAGTGTAGATTTATTGAAGGATCTAGCTCCTTGAGGGCAGACATTGTATATCCAGGTCATCTCTGTATTCTTGGGTCCTAGCTCACAGCACATGCTCAGTAAGGCTTGTGGAAGAAAGCGTGGAGGAACCAGAGCTATAGGAATCTTGCCCTTCAGCTAGTATGGCCAGGAAAACTCACTGCAGGTGTATTTGGTTTCTGTCAGGCTAACAGTGGTCCCAGTACAAATGGCTGCCAGTTCTTCATCACCTGCTCTAAGTGTGATTGGCTGGATGGGAAGCACGTAGTGTTTGGTGAGTCCTATTCCTGTCCCATAGTCCAGGCACCATTTACCCAGAGTGGGAATTCCCTCTGGACTGTCTCAATTGGTATAAACACTTGGGCAGTAGTAAGGAAGGTGGAAGTGGTGGGAGGTGGAGAGGACAAAGGGGCTGTCTGAGGTAGTGTGTAACCATTTGAGCAATATGTGTGTCAAGGGCCGGGGGAACCCGGATGGTAGTGCTTAAGAGAGACAACACAGAGGCAGCACGATATGGTGGGGCTCTCAGTCCTTCAGACCTAGTCGAGTTCTAACTGCTACTCACTACTGTGAGCAAGTCACTTCACTCCCACTGAGTCTTAATTTGTGACATTAGTATGAGGATCAAATGAGAAAACAGCTAAGAATGGGCACTGGAAGCTGAAAAGTGCTATGCAAAGGAGAATAATAAAGTCTAGTGCATATTCTTCCTACAGGAAAAATCATTGATGGACTTCTAGTGATGAGAAAGATTGAGGTGAGTCCTGTTTTGATTTCCTCTTTCTTAGCCATTGTTGTCTAATACTCTGACTAGTGTCAAGGAGCGAGCGGATTGCGCTTTGTAAGGAGCAGTCTTCGTTTTCTCCGTATGTATGGGCTTCCTCAGGAAAAGGGCAGAGAGCCCCATGCTTCCCAAGTTTTCCTGGCTGATAAGTTAGCCTTTCTAGTAGACAGTGAGGTTTGACCTCTAGTGGTCCCTTCGCCTGCTTGGTAAAATCCTACTTGGCATTGCATTCAGGATCCTTCATGACCTAGTGCCTGTGTACCTCCTGCCACTGCCACCTCTATGTTCCAGTCACATCAGGCTGCTAGGTCTTCTCAAATAACGCCATTCACGTCCCTGCCTATTGCTCCTTCCTGCCCCAGAGGGTATGTGCCTTTGCTCAGGCTGTTTCTTTTATTGGCATGCTCTTCTCTTTTTTTCCTCCTGCTGTGGTCCCATTTCATTTTTATAGGCCCAGCTCAGATGGCTCCTGTTCTGTGAATTCCTCCCTGACCTGTTTAAGCAATGTTCAGTTGCTTCCTTTGCTCTGTATACAACTCTCAACTTAATGACATTGATACATTTAATAGGTTTGATATTTTTTAAACATTGTGTGTTTTCTCTTTGATCTGTATTATATTCTTTACCTGTCTGCCGGGACAGTGATTGTTGTCAGTCTCTGAGTCCTCCATCGTTAGCACAGGGGCTGGCAGGCATCAGTAAATGTTGGGTAAGTATCTCAGTTTCCACTGTGCTTCTCTTCTAGAATGTTCCTACAGGCCCCAACAATAAGCCAAAGCTGCCTGTGGTGATCTCACAGTGTGGGGAGATGTAATCCAGGGCAAATCTGAATCAGGTAAGTTGTCTTTCTCCTGAAGACAAGGGATTGAGCCTGTTTCCTTTGGGTGTGACCTTGGAGAATTCACCTCCCCTCTCTGAGCCTGTTTCCTCATCTGTCAACTGGAGATAATACTTATCTTCTGTGGTCTTTGTAAAGATCAAAAGAGAAAAGATTATTAGTGTACTTACTTTTCAACCACTTCCTAGTTTTCAAAGTGTCATCCTGAAAACCATTAGTTAGTTTCTACAGCACTTGCAGACTTAGTTCCATTCAGTAGTCCTGCTAGAAAGGCCTGGCCCCAGCTCGAAGTGACTCCCTACTGGGAACAGCCTGGGTAGTCAGGAGACACACCTGTCATGAGTGTCATCAGAACTGATGCTGCAATTCCAGGCCCTGACTTGGTATTTGCCAGCCTCATAAGTGAGTGCAACACATCTCTCAGCCTGTGTGGACTCACTTTCTACCTATACTTGTGCTGCCTGCTCTGTGCTGGTCTCATGCTAGCATAGAGAGGGTGACAAAGAATTGAGAAATGCCCCTACCTTTCAGGAGCTTATGGGGAATAAAACACTTTCTCAGAGGTGGTCAGTAGTAATACAAATGACATTGTGAACTGTTACAAGAGCCCAAGGGAGAATTGGATCACTTCTTGCTAGGTGAGCAGTAGTGGTGTTTTACCTGCCTTCCTCTCTGCCTCTCTTCCTTCCTCTGCTTTTTTTTTAAGCCTATAGAAAAGTTGGAAGAATCGTGCATTGAACACCCATATGCCTTTGACCTAGATTCACCAATGACTAACATTCTGATCAATTTGCTCTATTCCCTTTCCTTCTCTCCCCTTCTGTCCCCCCTTCCTTCGTTCCTCTTCATTTCTTTCTTATTTAAAAGTTGAAAACTTCTTGACACTTTGCCCATAAACACTTTAGCAGCAACTCCTAAAAATAGGAACATCCTACATAACCACAAATAATATCATCTAATACACATGTGCACAAAGTAACTTTTTTTTAATTGAAGTGTTGTTGATATACACTTATATTGGTTTCAAATGTACAACACAATGGTTCAACAGTTACCCATATTTAAATCCTCACCCCTCTGGTGCATTTATTATCTGACAATGTAGAAAGATGTTACAGAATCATTGACTATATTCTCATGGTGTACTAACGTCCCTGTGACTATCTTACATTGTGATTGTGAATTATTGTGCCCCTTAATTCCCTTCCGCTTCTGCCCCCTTCCCACCCCAACCCCTCCACCTTGGTAACCACTAGTTACTTCTCATTGTCTGTGAGTCTGCTGCTGTTTTGTACCTTCTGTTTTGCTTTGTTTTTATATTCCACAAATAAGTGAAATGATAATGGTATTTGTCTTTCTCTGTCTGGCTTATTTCACTGAGCATAATACGCTCTAGATCCATCCATGTTGTTGCAAATGGCAGGATTTCTTTCCTTTTTATGGCTGAGAAATACTCCAGTTTGTATATGTACCACATTTTTATATATCCATTCATCTATTGATGGACACTTAGATTGCTTCCATATCTTGGCCATTGTAAATAATGGAGCAAAAAACATAGGGATGTGTATATCTCTCTGGATCAGGAATTTTGTTTTCTTCGAGTAAATTCCTAGAAGTGGAATTTCAGGGTTGAATGGTATTTCTATTTTTAGTTTTTGGAGGAACCTCCATACTGCTCTTCACAGTGGCTGTACCAATTTATATTCACACCAACAATGTAGGAGAGTTCCCATTTCTCTGCATCCTCGCCAACATTTGTTATTTCTTGTCTTTTGGATAGTGGCCATTCTAACTGGTGTCAGATGATAGCTGTTTGCGGTTTTAATTTGCATTTCCCCAGTGATTAATGATGTGGAGCATCTTTTCACATACCTGTTGGCCATTTATATTTCTTCTTTGGAAAAATGTTTGTTCAGGTCCTCCACCCATTTTTTAATTGGGTTATTTGTATTTTGAGTGTTGAGGCATATGTGTTCTTTATATATTTTGGATGTGATGAGTCATTTACAGATACAGTCTCCCATATTGTAGGGTGCCTTTTCTGCTGATGGTGCCCTTTGCTGCATAGAAGCTTTTTAGTTTGATGTAGTCCCACTTGATCGTTTCTTATTTTGTTTGCCTTGCCTGAGGAGATGTGTCCAGGAAAAAGTTGTTCAAGAGATTTTTTTTTTTTTTTTTTTTTTTTTTTGAGAGGGCATCTCTCATATTTATTGATCAAATGGTTGTTAACAACAATAAAATTCAGTATAGGGGGGTCAATGCTCAATGTACAATCATTAATCCATCTCAAGCCTAATTCTCGTCAGTCTCCAATCTTCTGAAGCATAACGAACAAGTTCTTACATGGTGAACGAATTCTTACAGAGTGAATAAATTCTTACATGGTGAACAGTACAAGGGCATTCATCACAGAAACTTTCGGTTTTGATCATGCAATATGACCTATAAACCATCAGGTCAAATATGAATATTCATTTGATTTTTGTACTTGATTTATATGTTGATCCCACATTTCTCCTATTATTATTATTATTTTTATTTTTAATAAAATGCTGAAGTGGTAGGTAGATGCAAGATAAAGGTAGAAAACATAGTTTAGTGCTGTAAGAAGGCAAATATAGATGATCAGATGATCAGGTGTGTGCCTATGGACTAAGTATTAATCCAGGCTAGACAAGGGCAGCAAGACATCCACGGATGCAGAAGATTTCTCTCAAAGCAGGGGGGGTGAGGTTCTGAGCCTCACCTCTGTTGATCCCCAAATTCTCACCTGATGGCCCCCCTGCGACTGTGCCTGTCTTAGGTTGTTCCTCCCTTGAGGAATCTTACCCGTCTCTGGCTAACCAGTCATCTTCCGGGGCCATACAGGGAAATGTAAAGTTGGTAAGTGAGAGAGAAGCCATATTGTTTGCAAAGGTTAGCTTTTTACTTCTTTGCAGATTTATGCCCTGTGGCTTCTATGCCCAGCACTTGTCTCGAGGTATCTTTACCACCTGGAGGAATTATGATACTCGGTAAATTCGATATGAGGCACGAATTCTATTTAAGGGTTGTAATTAGGAAAGAAGAAGAAAAGCTATAGATGTAGCATATGAAGGAAACTTGGGAGGATTGATTATTTCTTTGACATATCTTCTTGTATAGTACCTTAAGTATGTATAGGTTTTAAACTACTAACTAATTTGCACACACATATTAACATAATAGGAATACGGTGACATAAACAAAGCAAATCTATAATTACCATCCATCTCCAGTGAAGCCAAGAAAACCATTTAGGCACCCTAGGCATTTGTGAAAATTTATCTATGATATGATGGATATTGTCCAACTGTACTTGAACCATCAGACAAATTAAAGCAGCCCATTTCTGGGATCTGTTCACATCCCATATGTTCTTTTAACCATAGATAGTCTATAGTCATGAGATTTTGGGGTGCTACAACTTGCACCCCTCTCAACTCCTGGTTGAGTTCCAACAGTACAGATCCAGTCAAATTCGTTGTCTCACTGTATGCACATGCCAGCCTAGACATCTCCCTCCTCCTTCTTATGGCAAGTCCAGGAGACGGTGGGCTGGATGCAGCCACAACCGCAGCATCGTCCGGATCCCTGTGGAGGCTTTTTGATGATCATCCCCAGGCACGAGTCCTCCAGAGAGTGCTGATGCCGGAAGCTCCTTCCTCCTCATATCGTATCTTAGTTCATTTTCTGGGTATCCAAGCTAGGCCTTGATCTTCTGCGTAGAAACAAACAGACCCTTTGCCCACACTTTGACATGCCCTCTATACCACTGTGCAGAACTCATTGGAGGTCAGCACACAGTAACTGCTTTTTTTTTTTTTTTTTAATTAAGAGAAAGGAATATTATCAGAAAAGAGTACCTCCATAGCTGATCATCTGACACCCTTTAAGTGATCAACATTAAGGATATTTAAAGCATGTGTTGATCTTTGATTTACCAATAGTTTTATCCTGTTAAGGAGTAATCCCCCTTTTCTTTCTTTCTTCCTTTTTTTTTTAAAATTTTTAATCTACACTTACCTGAAGAATACTATGTTTACTATGCTCTCCCCTCTATCAGGTCCCCCCTAACAACCACATTACGGTTACTGTCCATCAGCTTAGCAAAATGTGGTAGAGTCACTACTTGTCCTCTCTGTGTTGTGCAGCCCACCCTCCCCTTTCTCCCTCCCCCCCATGCATGCTAATCTTAATACCCCCCTTCTTCTTCCCCCCCCTTATCCCTCCCTGCCCACCCATCCTCCCCAGTTCCTTTCCCTTTGGTACCTGTTAGTCCATTTTTGGGTTCTGTAATTCTGCTGCTGTTTTGTTCCTTCAGTTTTTCCTTTGTTCCTATACTCCTCAGATGAGTGAAATCATTTGGTATTTCTCTTTCTCCGCTTGGCTTATTTCACTGAGCATAATACTCTCCAGCTCCATCCATGTTGCTGCAAATGGTTGGATTTTTCCACTTCTTATGGCTGAGTAGTATTCCATTGTGTATATGTACCACATCTTCTTTATCCATTCATCTACAGATGGACATTTAGGTTGCTTCCAATTCTTGGCTATTGTAAATAGTGCTGCGATAAACATAGGAGTGCATCTGTCTTTCTCAAACTTGATTGCTGCGTTCTTAGGGTAAATTCCTAGGAGTGGAATTCCTGGGTCAAATGGTAGGTCTGTTTTGAGCATTTTGATGCACCTCCATACTGCTTTCCACAATGGTTGAACTAATTTACATTCCCACCAGCAGTGTAGGAGGGTTCCCCTTTCTCCACAGCCTCGCCAACATTTGTTGTTGTTTGTCTTTTGGATGGCAGCTATCCTTACTGGTGTGAGGTGATACCTCATTGTAGTTTTAATTTGCATTTCTCTGATAATTAGCGATGTGGAGCATCTTTTCATGTGTCTCTTGGCCATCTGTATTTCTTTTTTGGAGAACTGTCTGTTCAGTTCCTCTGCCCATTTTTTAATTGGGTTATTTGTTTTTTGTTTGTTGAGGCGTGTGAGCTCTTTATATATTCTGGACGTCAAGCCTTTATCAGATCTGTCATTTTCAAATATATTCTTCCATACTGTAGGGTTCCTTTTTGTTCTATTGATGGTGTCTTTCGCTGTACAGAAGCTTTTCAGCTTAATGTAGTCCCACTTGCTCATTTTTGCTGTTGTTTTCCTTGCCCGGGGAGATATGTTCAAGAAGAGATCACTCATGTTTATATCTAAGAGGTTTTTGCCTATGTTTTTTTCCAAGAGTTTAATGGTTTCGTGACTTACATTCAGGTCTTTGATCCATTTTGAGTTTACCTTTGTATATGGGGTTAGACAATGGTCCAGTTTCATTCTCCTACATGTAGCTGTCCAGTTTTGCCAGCACCATCTGTTGAAGAGACTGTCATTTTGCCATTGTATGTCCATGGCTCCTTTATCAAATATTAATTGACCATATATGTTTGGGTTAATTTCTGGGGTCTCTAATCTGTTCCACTGGTCTGTGGCTCTGTTCTTGTGCCAGTACCAAATTGTCTTGATTACTATGGCTTTGTAGTAGAGCTTGAAGTTGGGGAGTGAGATCCCCCCTACTTTATTCTTCTTTTTCAGGATTGCTTTGGCTATTCGGGGTCTTTGGTGTTTCCATATGAATTTTTGAATTATTTGTTCCAATTCATTGAAGAATGTTGCTGGTAATTTGAGAGGGATTGCATCAAATTTGTATATTGCTTTCGGCAGGATGGCCATTTTGACGATATTAATTCTTCCTAGCCATGAGCATGGGATGAGTTTCCATTTATTAGTGTCCCCTTTAATTTCTCTTAAGAGTGACTTGTAGTTTTCAGAGTATAAGTCTTTCACTTCCTTGGTTAGGTTTATTCCTAGGTATTTTATTCTTTTTGATGCAATGGTGAATGGAATTGTTTTCCTGATTTCTCTTTCTATTGATTCGTTGTTAGTGTATAGGAAAGCTACAGATTTCTGTGTGTTGATTTTGTATCCTGCAACTTTGCTGTATTCCGATATCAGTTCTAGTAGTTTTGGAGTGGAGTCTTTAGGGTTTTTTATGTACAGTATCATATCATCTGCAAATAGTGACAGTTTAACTTCTTCTTTACCAATCTGGATTCCTTGTATTTCTTTGTTTTGTCTGATTGCCGTGGCTAGGACCTCCAGTACTATGTTAAATAACAGTGGGGAGAGTGGGCATCCCTGTCTGGTTCCCGATCTCAGTGGAAATGCTTTCAGCTTCTCGCTGTTCAGTATAATGCTGGCTGTGGGTTTATCATATATGGCCTTTATTATGTTGAGGTACTTGCCCTCTATTCCCATTTTGCTGAGAGTTTTTATCATGAATGGATGTTGAATTTTGTCAAATGCTTTTTCAGCATCTATGGAGATGATCATGTGGTTTTTGTCTTTCTTTTTGTTGATGTGGTGGATGATGTTGATGGATTTTCGAATGTTGTACCATCCTTGCATCCCTGGGATGAACCCCACTTGGTCATGGTGTATGATCCTTTTGATATACTGTTGAATTCTGTTTGCTAATATTTTATTGAGTATTTTTGCATCTACATTCATCAGGGATATTGGTCTGTAATTTTCTTTTTTGGTGGGGTCTTTTCCTGGTTTTGGTATTAGGGTGATGTTGGCTTCATAGAATGAGTTTGGGAGTATTCCCTCGTCTTCTATTTTGTGGAACACTTTAAGGAGAATGGGTATTATGTCTTCTCTGTGTGTCTGATAAAATTCCGAGGTAAATCCGTCCGGCCCCGGGGTTTTGTTCTTGGGTAGTTTTTTGATTACTGTTTCAATTTCTTTGCTTGTAATTGGTTTGTTTAACTTTTGTGTTTCTTCCTTGGTCAGTCTTGGGAGGTTGTATTTTTCTAGGAAGTTGTCCATTTCTTCTAGGTTTTCCAGCTTGTTGGCATATAGGTTTTCATAGTAGTCTTTAATAATTCTTTGTATTTCTGTGGAGTCTGTCGTGATTTTTCCATTCTCATTTCTGATTATGTTGATTTGTGTTGACTCTCTTTTTCTCTTAATAAGTTTGGCTAGAGGCTTATCTATTTTGTTTATTTTCTCAAAGAACCAGCTCTTGGTTTCGTTGATTTTTGCTATTGTTTTATTCTTCTCAATTTTGTTTATTTCTTCTCTGATCTTTATTATGTCCCTCCTTCTGCTGACTTTAGGCCTCATTTGTTCTTCTTTTTCCAGTTTTAATATTTGTGATGTTAGACTATTCATTTGGGATTGTTCTTCCTTCTTCAAGTGTGCCTGGATTGCTATATACTTTCCTCTTAAGACTGCTTTCGCTGCATCCCACAGAAGTTGGGGCTTAGTGTTGTTGTTGTCATTTGTTTCTATATATTCCTTGATCTCTATTTTGATTTGTTCATTGATCCATTGATTATTTAGTAGCATGTTGTTAAGCCTCCATGTGTTTGTGAGCCTTTTTGTTTTCTTTGTAGAATTTATTTCTACTTTCATACCTTTGTGGTCTGAAAAATTGGTTGGTAGAATTTCAATATTGTGGAATTTACTGAGGCTCTTTTTGTGAGCTAGTATGTGGTCTATTCTGGAGAATGTTCCATGTGCACCTGAGAAGAATGTATATCCTGTTGCTTTTGGATGTAAAGTTCTATAGATGTCTATTAGGTCCATCTGTTCTAGTGTGTTGTTCAGTGCCTGTGTGTCTTTACTTATTTTCTGCCCGGTGGATCTATCCTTTGGGGTGAGTGGTGTGTTGAAGTCTCCTACAATGAATGCATTGCAGTCTATTTCCCTCTTTAGTTCTGTTAGTATTTGCTTCACATATGCTGGTGCTCCTGTATTGGGTGCATATATATTTAGAATGGTTATATCCTCTTGTTGGACTAAGCCCTTTATCATTATGTAGTGGCCTTCTTTATCTCTTGTTACTTTCTTTGTTTTGAAGTCTATTTTGTCTGATATTAGTACTGCAACCCCTGCTTTCTTCTCACTGTTGTTTGCCTGAAATATGTTTTTCCATCCCTTGACTTTTAGTCTATGCTTATCTTTGGGTTTAAGGTGAGTTTCTTGTAAGCAGCATATAGATGGGTCTTGCTTTTTTATCCATTCTATTACTCTATGTCTTTTGATTGGTGCATTAAGTCCATTTACATTTAGGGTGACTATTGAAAGATATGTACTTATTGCCATTGCAGGCTTTAGATTCGTGGTTACCAAAGGTTCAAGGTTAGCTTCTTTAGTATCTTACTGCCTAACTTAGCTCGCTTATTGAGCTGTTATATACACTGTCTGGAGAGTCTTTTCTTCTCTCCCTTCTTATTCCTCCTCCTCCATTCTTCATATGTTGTGTGTTTTGTTCTGTGCTCTTTTTAGGGGTGCTCCCATCTAGAGCAGTCCCTGTAGGATGCCCTGTAGAGGTGGTTTGTGGGAAGCAAATTCCCTCAGCTTTTGCTTGTCTGGGAATTGTTTGATCCCACCATCATATTTAAATGATAGTCGTGCTGGATACAGTATCCTTGGTTCAAGGCCCTTCTGTTTCATTGCATTAAGTATATCATGCCATTCTCTTCTGGCCTGTAGGGTTTCTGTTGAGAAGTCTGATGTTAGCCTGATTGGTTTTCCTTTATAGGTGACCTTTTTCTCTCTAGCTGCCTTTAAAACTCTTTCCTTGTCCTTGATCCTTGCCATTTTAATTATTATGTGTCTTGGTGTTGTCCTCCTTGGATCCTTTCTGTTGGGGGTTCTGTATAATTCCATGGTCTGTTCGATTATTTCCTCCCCCAGTTTGGGGAAGTTTTCAGCAATTATTTCTTCAAAGACACTTTCTATCCCTTTTCCTCTTTCTTCCTCTTCTGGTATCCCTATAATACGAATGTTTTTCCTTTTGTATTGGTCACATATTTTTCTTAGTGTTGTTTCATTCCTGGAGATCCTTTTATCTCTCTCTATGTCAGCTTCTATACGTTCCTGTTCTCTGGCTTCTATTCCTTCAATGGCCTCTTGCATCTTATCCATTCTGCTTATAAATCCTTCCAGGGATTGTTTCACTTCTGTGATCTCTTTCCTGACATCTGTGATCTCCTTCCGGACTTCATCCCACTGCTCTTGCATTTTTCTCTGCATCTCATCCCATTGCTCTTGCATTTTTTTCTGCATCTCTGTCAGCATGTTCATGATTTTTATTTTGAATTCTTTTTCAGGAAGACTAGTTAGGTCTGTCTCCTTCTCAGGTGTTGTCTCTGTGATCTTTGTCTGCCTGTAGTTTTGCCTTTTCATGGTGATAGAGATAGTTTGCAGAGCTGGTACAAGTGACCGCTGGAAGAGCTTCCCTTCTTGTTGTTTTGTAGCCTTTTCCTGGGAGAATAGCGACCTCTAGTGGCTTGTGCTGGGCAGCTGTGCGCAGACAGGGCTTCTGCTTCCTGCCCAGTTGCTTTGGGGTTTATCTCCGCTGTTGCTGTGGGCTTGGCCTGGCTGGGGCTGTTCCTCCAAAATGGTGGAGCCCCGTTGGAGGGGGAGCAGCCAGGAGACTATTTATCTCCGTAAGGGGCCTCTGTGCTCCCTGCTGCCCAGGGGGTTAGAGTGCCCAGAGATCCCCAGATTCCCTGCTTCTGGTCTAAGTGACCTGTCCTGCCCCTTTAAGATTTCCAAAAAGCACTCTCCAAACCAAAACAACAGCAGCAACAATGAGAGAGGGAACAGAAACAAAGAGAAAAAAAAAAGGAAAAAACAAGCGATTTTTTTTTTTTTGTCCTCAGGTGCCGGTCCCAGGCACCCGCTCACTGGTCCTGCTGCCCTGTCTCCCTAGCACCAGGGTCCCTGTCCTTTCAAGGCTTCCAAAAAGCACCCACCCACCGGTCCCGCAGGGAAGGAATGCTCAATATTCTTTGTCCTCAGGCACTGGTCCCACGCACCCGCTCACCAGTCCTGCCGCCCTGCCTCCCCAGCACCGGGGTCCCTGCCCCTTCAAGGCTCCCAAAAAGCACTCGGCAAAAAGAGAGAAAAAAAAGGGGAAAAACGCGCGATTTCTTCCGTCCTCAGGTGCTGGTCTCAGGCACCCACCCACCGGTCCCACAGGGAAAAATGCGGGATATTCTTTGTCCTCAGGTGCCGGTCCCAGGCACCCGCTCACCAGTCCCGCCGCCCTGCCTCCCTAGCACCGGGGTCCCTGTCCCTTTTAGGCTTCCAAAAAGCACTCGCAGAAAAGAGAAAAAAAAAAGGGGAAAAACGTGCGATTTCCTCTGCCCTCAAGTGCCGGTCTCAGGCACCCGCCCACCGGTCCCGCAGGGAAAAACGGGGGATATTCTTTGTCCTCAGGCGCCGGTCCCAGCCACCCGCTCACCAGTCCCGCCACCGTGCCTCCCCAGCACTGGGGTCCCCGTCCCTTCAAGGCTTCCAAAAAGCGCTCGCCAAAAAGAGAAAAAAAAAAAAGGGGAAAAACGCGCGACCTCCTCCATCCTCAGGCACCGGTCTCAGGCACCCACCCCCAGGTCTCACAGGGAGAAACGCGGGATATTCTTTGTCCTCCGGCGCCGTTCCCAGGCACCTCCTCACCGGTCCCGCCACCCTGCCTCCCCAGCAACGGGGGCCCGTCCCTCTAAGGCTTCCAAAAAGCGCTCGCCAAAAAAAAAAAAAAAAAAAAAAAAAACCGCTCCGGTTTCTCTCCACCCGCCGGGAGCCGGGGGGAGGGGCGCTCGGGTCCCGCCGGGCTGGGGCTTGTATCTTACCCCCTTCACAAGGCGCTGGGTTCTTGCAGGTGTGGATGTGGTCTGGATGTTGTCCTGTGTCCTGTGGTCTCTATTTTAGGAAGATTTTTCTTTGTTATATTTTCATAGCTCTATGTGTTTTTGGGAGGAGATTTCCACTGCTCTACTCACGCCGCCATCTTGGCTCCGCCCCTCTGTTCAAGAGATTTTTGCCTATGTTTTCTTCTGAGATTTTTATGGTTTCATGGCTTACATTCAGGTTTTTGATTCATTTTGAGTTTACTTTTGTATATGAAGTTAGATAGTAATCCAGTTTCATTCTCTTACATGTAGCTGTCCAGTTTTCCCAGTACCAGTTGTTGAAGAGGCATCATTTTCTCCACTGTATATTCATGGCTCCTTTATCGTATATTAATTGACAGTATATGCGTGTGTTTATATCTGGGCTCTCTGTCCTGTTCCATTTATCTATGGGTCTGTTCTCATGCCAGTACCAAACTGTTTTTGATTATCGTGGCTTTGTAGTAGAGTTTGAAATCAGGGAGCATAATCACCCCCCACTTTTGTTCTTTCTCAGGATTTCTTTGACTAGCTGGGTTCTTTTGTGGTTCCATATGAATTTTAGAACTATTAGTTCTAGTTCATTGAAAAATGTTGTCGGTATTTTGATAGTATTGCATTTAATCTGTAAACTGCTTTGGGCAGGATAGCCATTTTGACAATATTAATTCTCCTGTCCCTGAGAATGGGATAGATTTCCATTTATTGGTGTTGTCTTTAATTTCTCTCATGAGTGTCTTACAATTTTCATAGTATAGGTCTTTTAACTCCTTGGTTTGGTTTATTCCTAGGTATTTTATTCTTTTCAATGAAATTGTAAGTGGAGTTGTTTTCCTGATTTCTCTTTCTGCTAGTTTGTTGTTAGTATATAGGAATGCAACCTATTTCTATGTATTAATTTTGTATCCTGCAACTTTGCTGAATTCAGTAATTCGAATAGTTTTTAGTGGATTATTCAGAGTTTTCTATGTATATCAAGTCATCTGCAAATAGTGACAGTTTAACTTTTTCCTTACCGATTTGGATGCCTTTTATCTCTTTGGTTTGATTGCCATGGCGAGGACCTCCAGTACTATGTTGAGTAAAAGTAGTGAGCATGGACATCCTTGTCTTATTCCTGATCTGAGAGGAAAAGCTTTCAGCTCTTCCCTATTAAGTATGGTATTGGCTGTAGGTTTGTTGTATATGGCCTTTATTATGTTGAGGTACATACCCTCTGAATCCATTTTTTTTTAGAATTTTTATCATGAATGGATGTTGAATTTTGTCAAATGGTTTTTCAGCATCTATTGAGATGATCATGTGGTTTTTATCCTTTTTGTTAATGTGTATGATACTGACTTACCCAGTTATTTATTTTTAATTATTAATGTAACAATCTCATGAAAATGTTTGCATAAAACAGTTGAAGTGACAGGAGACACTTTACAACATTCCCACCCTCAATCCCATGTCTCTCCCGAGAGGTGACTGGTTTTTCAGGTTGATATATGTCCATCAAGGCCCTTTCTTTGCCTATCTAATTTTGGGAGGTTTTTGTTTTTCCTAAGTGGCATTTTACTATATTATTCATCTTTTTTTTTTCCATTCAGCATTATGTCTTGAAGACTTTCCTCCACCATTCATCTAAAACTACTTTGTATTAAAAAAAGAAAGATGCTATGTTTGAGCATATAGTTTATGTTACCTTTTTCTTAATGGTCAAATAGTTATACATTCTGGATCTTAGTTCTTTATTTTATATGTTGTGACTCTTTTCTCCAGAATATATTTTAAGAGAAAATTGGCAGTATGTTGCTTATCTTTACTTCGGTTATATCTTTTCTTTAAACAGAAATTCTTAATTTTGATGAGGACAAAATTATCAAAAAAGCCTTTGGTTTTGTCTTAAAAAGGTCCTTTTGACCTCAGATCATAATGTCATTGATATTGTTCCTAATAGTTCTATACTTTTATTTGTATGACAAATTTTATTTTTTTGTGCTCTGCCTTTCTTTCCGAATAGAGATCTGGTCAAATACCAGATCATTTTAATGACTGTACACACCTCCATCTGTGACTGACTTTGTGTTCACATGACCTGGCACTTACAGGCATTTGGTAAAAATCTATTACATGAGTTGATAGAATGGGAGAATGTCAGGCATTTTAGGCAGGGAACTGGTGCAAACAAATGCCAAGGCAGGAATGCACAAGTGTTTGCTGGAAGCTGCATACAGGCCTCTCTCTTGTCCAGCCCTATGGTCCCTTCTTAGGTCCAGTTAACACCCTGAGCTTTCCTTTGTGCCAGTTCTGGGGGCCCCTTGGGCTCAACCTGCTGTTCGCTTTCAGTAGCTGCCATTTCCTTCCTCTCCCACTCATATCTTTGCTGAACTAAAATTGAGCTCATAGGTCCTTTTCCTTCCAAAGATTAGCTACTACTGATGACTACTACCAGAGAACAGAAGATAACGAAAACAATAAAGTTAAATTCTTTATGTTTGGGGCCTCTTTTCTGTATATTTCTGACTCCCTTACAGAAAGTTACTGGAAATCCTTTTTGGGGGTTTCTGAAGATAGAGATCATCAAACTTCCCCTCCTCAGCTGCTATTAACAAAGGTGACATAAACCTTTGTCCCCATAAACACCCCTCTTCTTATCCTGCAATCCAAGTAGAACAAATTCCACGGAGGCCATCCGATGTTCCAGAGGCCCTCTAGAGCAGAACTGTCCAATAGACATTCCTTTCTGTGATGGTGGAAATGTTCTATATCTGTGCTGTCCATCTGTCAGCCACATGTGATAACTGAGTACTCAGCTGGTGTGACTGAGAGACAAAATTTTTAACTTAATGTTAATTAAATTTAAAGAGCCATGTGTGGTACCTCCAATTCTCCTTCCTAACCCTGATTTGTTCAGAATTGAATCTTTCATAGTTAATACTTAGGGACAGTATAATAAAAGCAGTGATCATTTATTGACTACTTGTGCTCAAATATTAAGCTAGGAATTTTACTTGAATTACTTTGTTTAGGTTTACCAGAAATCCCTATCATAGGTTTTAAGGTGTCAGAGAATCTAGGTGGCCCTCTGACCTAAAAGGGTTCCATAGATGGGTACCCCATTTTGGATTTCTGGGTAATGCGATTTGAGAGAAAGTGAGGGAAAGAGGAGGTTAAATCCCTAGGGAATAGGGTATTAGCCTGTTATTCTTCTGAAAAGTCACAACATCTCCAGTTGCTGTAGGAATATTTCAGATCCCTGAGGTTGTTTGGGGCAGAATAATGGTTGAGAGCCAGTATAGGTGATGTTATATATTTGTATAGTATAGCTCTCTTGGGTAGTATTTCTCAAACTTTAATGCACATATGAATCACCAGGAAATCTTGTTGAAGTGCTGGTTCTGATTCTGTTGTTGTGGATAGGGCCTGGGATTTTGCATTTCCAATCAGCTCTCAGGTGACACTGATGCTGACTTTGGGTGGCAAGGCTACAGGAGAATACAGTCTGCTTTTTAATTGAGAACCCACCATATTCCAATCAGAAAAGAACCAGGAGGAGATAATCCCTTGGTGACACTGGTCCAGAAGGAATGTACTCCATTCAAATCAAGATAATCACCTTATCATACATTTGAGCCCTTGTGCATAAACACTAGAAATCTATGGAAATAGGCAGGAGGTAGAAGACATAGAGGGCACTTGATCAGCTGTACCTCCTTATGAAGCACTTCCTTCTAGAACTTTTGTGCTTTGCCTCAGGTCCTGACTTTAGTTTTAGTGAAAATGAAGTTTTCCATACAACTCTAGATATCGTATCTCAGTGGATCCTGAGAAAGCTTTTTTTTTTCAGTATAGGGGGGTCAATGCTCAATGTACAATCATTAATCCATCTCAAGCCTAATTCTCGTCAGTCTCCAATCTTCTGAAGCATAACGAACAAGTTCTTACATGGTGAACGAATTCTTACATAGTGAATAAATTCTTACATGGTGAACAGTACAAGGGCATTCATCACAGAAACTTTCAGTTTTAATCACGCATTATGACCTATAAACAATCAGGTCAAATATGAATATTCGTTTGATTTTTGTACTTGATTTATATGTTGATCCCACATTTCTCCCTTTATTATTATTATTATTTTTATTTTTAATAAAATGCTGAAGTGGTAGGTAGATGCAAGATAAAGGTAGAAAACATAGTTTAGTGCTGTAAGAGGGCAAATGTAGATGATCAGATGATCAGGTGTGTGCCTATGGACTAAGTATTAATCCAGAGAAAGCTTTTTTCCCAAAGAAATTTACAATATTTTTATTTAACCTTATTGGTTATTTTGGTTGATTTCAATATTACAAACAATATCCATTAATACTAGAATTTGTTCAAGTATTGACATAATTAATAATGCTAAAAAATTTAACATACCTGTGGCAGTACACACTTTCACAATTGGTATCTACTGAAGTTGGCCTTTTTATGAACTTGACTCATTTTTTTCATCAGTTGTTCCTCTTTTATAATGTGTATTTTAAGGATCACATCTCAGTAGTCCTAGGTCACATGTCTATGGTGTTGATCTTTAAGGTAGAATAAAGAATTTGTCTAATATTAAAAATACTAATAATCTACCATTTAACTCATCAAACTTCTGAGAAATTTTAAAGTAGGGTTTGCCTTACAACTGATCAGAAAAGAGGATAGCAAATGCCTGCCTTTTTAATAAGTGTCTCAGCTATGGCTTTTAAGAGTAAAGATTATACTAGTTTTTTAACTTTATTTTGAAGTAATTTCAAACTTAAAAGTTGCAAGAATGGTACAAAAGAATTCTTGTGTATTGTTCAATTTTTAGTGTATTTTTTATTCTCTTTACCCACACATGTACATACGTATATTGTTTCTGAACCATGTTTGAATAAATTGCAGACATGATGCCCATTATTCTTAAATACTTCAGCTGTACTTCCTGAAAACAAGGGCAGTTTTGTACATAGCCAAAGTATAAACATCAGAATCAGAAAATTAATATTGATCCACTATTACCATCTAATTTGTAGACTCCATGCAAATTTTGTCAGGTGTCCTAATAATGTCCTTTGTAAAATAACAAAAACTTGTTCTCTTTCTTATCCACAATCCAGTGCAAGATCACGATATATTTAGTTATTTAGTTGCCATGTCTCTTTAGTCTCCCTTCATCTGGAACAGTACCTTAGTCTTTTTCGTCCATGACATTTTTGAACCATGTAGGACAATTACAGTGTAGGCTCTCCAATTTGGTTTGCTCTGATCCCAGCAGGGCTCTTCTTAGTTGTCCTTTTTTCTGGTTCTTGCTGATGAACACTAGCTGGCTAATGTTTAGCTTGCTGCTGTTAATTAAAAGGAGCCATTCATTTTAAGAGGGCCCTTCTGTGAAAGCTTTTTATGGTGAATTTGGTTAGGTGTATATCAGCAAACCTTGGCCCTCAGGATTCTGGGTTCTTTGCTACTTAACAACCATGTGGGAGCTGATGGGACCTTTGTTTTGAAAGCCCGAGATTCTCTTGGAAAAGACAGTGGCAGAGAGCTCTGGCATCCCTAGTCTGAATTGCAGCTGTGACATATATCAAGTATTAGAGAGCTCCCTTTGGTTCATTGTTTCCCAAATTTCCCTAAAGGTAAGAATCACCTGGGAACATTTGTTAAATCTACTAATTCCCAGATCCTTTCCCTGGAGAATTTGAGTGAGTTTGAGGGTAGGACCCAGGATGCTGTCTTTGTAATAAGCATCTCAGATCATTGTTATCAGAGAAATTTGGGTAACACTGCTTTAGGTGAGGCTGGGATGAATTTCTCTTAACATTTTCATCTTAGAAAAAAATATAATTAATACGACATAATTTATAGTTATTATAGCTTACAATGAGGGAATGTTGAAGTTCAGATAGTGATTAGGTTAAAAATGAATTGCACTGGTAGATGGTGGCTATGGTAACAGTTGTGAATGTGTTGTTGGAATGACTGAGTTTTAGGAAACACTGTCCCCCATTCTGGGGTTACCTGTAGATGTGATACATGCCTGCAGAGGATGATGATGAAAGTCATGTTGGTGGCATGTGGACTGATCCTTCATTCCATTACAAAGCACTAATGAATTAAGATGGGTCCCTCGCTGCATATAAGGCTAAACACTTGAAAAGTCCATTTCCTGCCTTTAAGGAATTCACAGTCTCTTGGAGAAACTGATAATTACAGTACAATAAAACACTGGACTAGAGTTTTGGGGGCAAAGTAAGGAAAGCGTGAATGCCTGTGTCTGCCAGGAGTGGTTTGGGAAGACTGAAGAGGTGAGGCTTCAGCTGAGTGCACAAAAGAATAGCACTTGCCAGGTGGCTAAAACTGGGGAGGGAATTCCAGACGGAGCAACATGAGCACTAAAGCAGGACACAGCAGGAAGTGTAAGGAACCCTGCAAATAATTCAGTATAGCCAACGCAGGAAGGTGTGAAGAGCAGATATTAACAGATGAGACTGGCTAGGGCCAGGCCAATTGTGAGAACCAATGCAGGCTGAGGCATTCATATGCTACCCTGTGGGTGGGGATGGGCTTCAGGCAGTGTGTACATTTTTCTCCTCTGGGGCAAGAGTCCATTGTGCCCCTGAGATTCTCAAAAGGAGGCCTGACCCTCCAAACAGAACCAGGCCGGTAGGAGCCACTGAAGGATTTTGAGCAGAACACTGTGATTGAATTTTCTTATTCAGAAGGTGATTGTGGCAGTAATGTGGAGGATGGGCTGAGGCCAGAGAGGCGTTCACTGCAGCAGCCCAGGCAAGAGAAAAGAGGTTCCCTTGAAAATACGTGTCTAGGGTGTTCCAGAGATTTGGCAGCACATATTTGCATGCCTGCTGGGTATGTGACATTGTTTGTTCCCTGCCCTGAAAGTCAGAAACCCTGTCAGCTAAACAGGAGGGGAGGGGAGAATGGCTCCATTCCAATCTAATCCAGTACAAAGGCAAACCCCCCTGTGTTGTAACCAGGACTTAAACACATTGAGGTACACTGCATCAGTGGAATACTATTTAGCCTTAAAAAGAAAGGTAGATTTGTATGTGTTGGCAAGATTTCTAAGGCATTAACTTGCATTAACAAAGTCACAATATGGCATATTATATAAAGATGATACTATTTAACTTTCAGAAATTAGTGATATGTAGCTGACTTAATGGTTACCATTGGAGTAAAGATAGCAAAGAAACTTTCTTTTCAGTTTATATTGTCCTGTGTATGGTTGGGTTCTTTACATTAAGCATGTATTTATAATAGAAATATGTACTGTATATACGTAGTTTTACCTAATCCTATTGTCCCCCAGCCCCTGCCAGGAGCATGTGACTAACATCCATTTGTAAATCATTCCCTAGTTTCTCCATCTCCTACCAGGTCTAGACACAATCAGTGGTCCCCCCGGGTGCTTCCATAATACTTGGTTATCTCTCTTTTACAGTATTTAACAGTGTATCACAAATGTGTTGCTCTGGCTTTCTCTAGACTGAGAAGTCCTTGAGGCAGGAACTTGATACAGTGCTTATGTATGATAGAGCTTAGGTCCTGGAGTACCATGTAACTGACAAAGTGCATTTATAGTTTTGTACATTGTCCTTGAGAGCCCAAGGTTGAAATTCTGTCTGAGCCAGCAGTATGACACCAGCACTAACTATCCTCTGGGGGAGGAGGGAACACTGGTATCTGAGCATACTCACCCTGTTCTTTCAGTACAGCTAACTCCAAGGCCATAAATAAAGGGTGTGGACTTGGCTTTCTTTTATAACCCTGAGATCAGAACCTGCAACGAAGAAAGATTGCTTTTTGTTCTAGAACACCACAGAGAGCCATCAAGGTCTGGCAAAAAGCACACAGTCTTTGGAGCTGAGTAGACCAAAAAGCCCATCATTATCAAGCCATTTAAACCTGGAACCCTAGTTTTCTTTTTCCTTTAATTACAGATAATACTATATGCTGTAGAGTTGTAAAGGGTAAATAATCAATGAGATGATATGCTTGAGCATAAATGTTAGTTTCTTCTTGGTTCTTGTATAATACACCTCTCAACTTTGCTCTGGGGAACCAAAGGTATGGCCCTATGGCAAGACCATTTCAGCTTTTTTTGGAAAAAGAGGATTAGGAAAGGAATGTAGAGGATAGCTGGGAGTGCTGTCTGTCATGGAATGTCCCCTTCCGGTTCCTCTGAGCTATTTATCACTTCATCCCTCACAGACTTCCATGTCTCTGCCATTATAGGCCTTCCCTTGCTCTACGTGATGCTTGAGTCAGATAATCTGGATTGTCCGTTGGTTTGCTTCCCTGCCTGCTGCTGCTGCCTTTCGTGATCAAGAGAGCCTGGAAGTATCACACGTTTGGAACCCAAGATTTTTTGTTTTCAGATGCAAATAAAGTTGGATTTTTTTTTTTTGAATGTGTGTTGTTTGGAGTTACAGCCCTGTCTCCTCATGCCTTAGCTTTGGCTCTCCCCCTGGGCCAGCAAAGACCAGAGCCAAGTCCTGCTCTGCACAGGTGATGCCTCTGATTTAAAAGCAGTTCTAACAATCTCTTCTCAGGTTCAAACTGATTGGGCAAAGAAGGCAAAGCCCCAGAGCTTCATAGCACTATTTATTCCAAAGTTACCAGAAGGTTCAATTTTGGGGCCTTTGAGAAAAGGGTCACTAACTTGGGATATTTTGGAATGGAAGACCATTTGATAGATATGTCTTGATCATGACATAATAGGAATAATTTAGTCAATCTCAGTTTGACTCTGGAGTCACTTTTTATATAGTTGAGATATTGAAAAGCTTACTTGAAAAGGCCTTGGAGGTATGATGGAGTAAGGAACACTGAATTAGCCTAACTGGTTTCCATTACTTCCATGTTTGTCCCTGGACCCATTCTCCACACAGCCGTTAAAAAAAACAACACTGCAAGTATAAGGAAATAAAAGGAACCCTCTCACTACTTCCTTGTAAATTTCAAATAAAATATTCCTACTTTGACCCTGCTTATACCTCTGTAACCCAGTGTCTTCGTTCTAGTCGTACTGGATTACTGTACTTGATTTCCCCCAGACCCCATCTCTCCTTGCCTCTAGGCCTTTGCGTTGTAACTCCTGGAGCTGGCACTCCACCCTCTTGCCACTTATAGTTCCCAAAATGCTTTGACTTTTGCCGCCCTGGGGTGTTTGGAGTGTCGAGCGTTTAAATTTCCGCCTTCGCCGCTAGACTTGATTTAAGGAGGTAAAAACTGACTCGCGAACTAGTCGATCCCCAGCATTCAGTAGACGCTTAATAAAGAATGAATGAAGGTGGAGGACTTCAGCTATGTCAGACAGCAACCTCAATTATAAATCATGTGAATCGTGGGTAGGTAATGCTTACTTCACATGGGTATTGTACGGATAAAATGCATGAAAATTGCCTAACTTGGCTGAATAAACGTGAGTTGTAATTAAATCTGATTTGTGGCCGATACAAGGTGTGTCCTTCTATCTGGTAAGATGGATCGAAAGGCGGTCCACGGAGCACACCCCCGCCCTCCGCCGTAGTTGAGCTGGCCAGGCGCGGTCTGAGAGATGCCTACTCAGCTGAAAACCCACTGAGTGCATACGTGTACGTCTGTTCCAGAAACCCTCAGCTGTGCTGCACGTACACGGCCATTGTAGAAAAGAGAGCTCTATCTGGAGTAATGGTCTGAGGTCACAAGGACCATATTTCGAGCCGGGTGGGAGGGAGCTCTTCTCTCCACATGGGGCTAAAGTGCCGTCGGACCCAATCCCAAACCCCTGGGTCAGTCTGGATAATCCTGGCTCAGGCATTTGGCCGTGCCTTTCCTTCCACGACGATCCAACCTTGAACGTGGGGCCCGGCAGCCCCATCTGCAGCCTCGTGAATGTCACGTTCTCTCTGCCCCTCCTCTCGAGTACTCTATGGTTCTCATGTTGACTACTCTAATTCTAGTTCCGGTCTCTATGGCGGCGGCGGAGGCAGGAACGGTTGTAGGTCGGTCGAATTCGCCGCCTAAGAGCCAGTGAGAGTGGAGAAGTGATAAAGTGCTAGCCAATAGAAATTAGCGTCTGGGGTCAGGTGGTGCAACTGACAGCATAGCTGGCCAGTGAACGAAGCTTAGGGCGGGTCGATCTCAAGGCTTATCCCGCCCGTCCCGCCATTCTCGCTAGTTCGATCGGTAGCGGGAGCGGAGAGCGGACCTCAGAGAGCCCTGAGCAGCCCCACCGCCGCCGCCGGCCTAGTTACCATCACACCCCGGGAGGAGCCGCAGCTGCCGCAGCCGGCCCCAGTCACCATCACCGCAACCATGAGCAGCGAGGCCGAGACCCAGCAGCCGCCCGCCGCCCCCCCCGCCGCCCCCGCCCTCAGCGCTGCCGACACCAAGCCCAGCACTACGGGCAGCGGCGCAGGGAGCGGCGGCCCGGGCGGCCTCACATCGGCGGCGCCTGCCGGCGGGGACAAGAAGGTCATCGGTGAGGGCCGGATGGGCACGGGGGTGGGGCCGTAGGGAGGCCTGGTGGCGGAACCGTTACCCGTAGAGGGGCGAGCCGGGGGGCGCGCGGCTGCCCCTCCCCCAGCGCCCCCCCACCCCACATTCGCGCCCTCGCGGACGCTGGCCCGCGTTCCCGGTAGGTGCGCTTGCGCTCCTTGGACCCCTGTGGACCCCCGCATGGGCGCGCGCCCCTCCCCCCCGGGCGGCCGCGCGCCTCGACCGCGAGTGCTGCGGGGTCCCACCCCTCCCCGCCGGACGCGTGCGCTCGGGCCCGCACGCCGTTGTTCCGTCCCCCAGCCCGCTCCCTTCCGCGTGTACCCTGAGGGCGCGGCGCGCCGCCTACGCAGGCCGGAGTGGGCCGGGCGGCTTCCCCTCCGCTCACGTGCTCTGCGCCCAGCCGCCGCGCACTCGCAGCCTGGGCCCGCTCCCCTGGCTGGCCCTCCGGCCTCCGCGCCTTCGAGCGCACCCACGTGCAGCGCTGCAGCGCCGCCGGGGCCACCGGCCAGCGGGCTCTGGGGAGAAAGGCTGTCAGGTGGCCGCGCGCCGCCTCCGGGGAGTGCGGGAGGGACTGGATGCTGAGCGTGGAGGCTTTAAACAAGGTTGTCTGGTAATCGTGGGCTTTTTTTTTTTCACCCCCTCCAGCAACGAAGGTTTTGGGAACAGTAAAATGGTTCAATGTAAGAAACGGATATGGTTTCATCAACAGGTGAGATGACTGCCACGGAAACCTCGGTCCTACTTGCATGCTCTGCTCCACCTGTAGGCTTTGTAGACTCGAAATTGTTTAAGCATGTATAGGTTGCTACCTCTGGTGTGTTAGTGTGATTTTTGTTGTCCTTGGTGATTGAAGGAATTAGCGGATCTAAGGATTGTCTTTGTTGTGCAGCTAAACCTTCTGAAGCTAACTTAAAAGGCAAGCCGCGTGAGTGATCCATCTCTTAACTGGATGAACTGAGGAAACTAAGGCCCCCAGTACTATTATGTTAGACTCGGGACCTTCGCATTTTTGTATTTGTCATTCTTAAATACATTATTGAAATTGGTATTGTAAATTGACCTAATTAGCATATAGATCATTTACAACGTAACCTTTGGAGGTAACAGTTGTGGACAGTGCAAGTTTATGCGGTCTTGTCGTCTTGAACGTAAGGTTGTATTGCCTTTAATGTTGTAATCTATGCTGTCTTGAAGATGCCTCGGGTAAATGTTATATTAAGACTGCTCTGGTAAGTTTTTACTCATAGAGGAACATCTGGAAGAAAATGGCCCTTTTCCTCCTTAAATTTTCAATTCTGCTTGTCCCCAAATCATACCTGTTAAGTCAATTCATTAAAGCTTTGTAGCTTAGCGTTGCCTCTGTTGGTCGTAACATTGTTCGCATTTGCGGGCGAAGCTTCAAACTACATGTATGGTTAGTGGGGGTGTGGCGGCAGCGACTGTAACGCGGTTCTCGCGCTCTTGGCGGCCTCGTGAGCCGGGCATCGCTTCCAAGATGGCTGCCGGGACTGGTGGTGCAGCCCGCGGGCGCGGGTACCGAGGTGCGAGCAGTGGCCGGGCAGGTGTGCCAGGGCACGGGGCGTTGTCTTCCTTGCATCCTATTTGAGAAGGCGTTAAACAGATGTTTAAAAGAATATTTGAGTAGGAAGTAATGTGAATGTGTGTGAAATGGACACGACAGCAGGAAACCGAATGGGCAAGATCTAGCTTGCTTACAGTCAGGCATAATTGGCTGGTGGAAAAGCGTCCGGTACTCAACCACCAAGTAGTGTAGAAACGCTCAAAGCAAAAGAGTGTAAGCTATTATTTAATGGTCTGTTTTCCATGTTTGCAGTTGTGGGGAATCGTTTTGTTCGAAAATCTTTATTTACATTTGTTCTTAATAGACCTTCGTGACAGGCTAAGGCTACTTTTGTTTTGTTTTTTAATCAGTTCTTCAGATAATGGCTTACCTAGTGAAGACGGAAGGGAATGCTTTGGTGCTTGTGTTTGACCGCACTTTTGTTTGGTTGGTCTCTGAATTTGTTAGCATTTCAGTTAGTATATCCATCTTAGTTTGGTTGTCCTTACTGGCCTAACCCTTACACCAATGGTTTTTTAATTAAAAGGGCTTAAACCTTGGTATGTTGTTAAAAACGCAAATTCCTGAGTTCTTCCTTCCCAGCTTGGATTCATTGGGTGGATCTAGGGTGCGTTTCTAACAATTCCAGATGTTTATAGCTTCCAGGCCATACCTTGAAAAATAGTGTGTGATGATAGAAGGGACTAATGGCACCATTTTCAGTGGTTAGATTGTAGTTTGTGTATGCTTTTAGAAATTGAAGCATGTGCCTTCGGTTTTGGTGCATTTTGTTAAATGAGCATAGATGATGTTTTTCAAATTAAGTGTTGACACCCAAGGTGAAAAAGTAGTTCTTTACATATTTACATTTTTATTCTGAGATGCCATTCCTTGTATATTTTGGTTCCCTCCTGTGGTCTACTCAATTGGTCATCCTCCAGGGCAAGTTAAGTGTAAACTGGCTTTTGATGATCCTTTGTTTGGACTGTCCTACTTTGTCAAGTTAAGTGATTGAAACGTGCTTAATCTGGTCATTTCAGTGAGTCTGAGTAAAATGCTAGAATCTGATTGCATTTAAGTCCAGGAGAGGTTTCCCTTAATTCAGGGAAAATTAATGTCAAAGAACTGTGGTTCTAGAAGCTACTAGCAGTAGACAGGGCTGGAGGCACCTGGTGCTTTTTCAGAGAAACACGTGCTGTAGCTCTAAAGGAGAAAAATGTGTTTTCTATGTAAAATTTTATTTCTAACTAAATTTCATAAGGTAATTGTTAATCTCATTATTTTCTTAAAGGTTAAAAGTTTTTTTTTCTCCTGATGGTTTTATTGTATGAACCATACTAAATAAGAAGAACATAGAGCTTTTAAGACCTCAAAACTTTTGACTTGATTTTGTTAGGCTATGTAACCTAGGAATTCTGAGAGATTCATTATTTGTGGTGTCTGCAGTAGGTAATTGTATTGATTAATTAGCAGGGTTTGTTAACCTCCCTCCACCCATAACTTTATTTTGTTATGAAAAAGTTAAAACTATTGAAGGTGTCATTAGAATGATGCCCCAGGGATCGGTGGTTTCAAGGTTTGATTCTCTGCTTTTGAAATCTAGAAACCTTAAATTTGTCTTTTGTTTCCAGTTGTTGAGGGTTAATCCTTGCTCACCAAATTCATCAAAGGTTGGCATGACTCACTAACTTTTTCAGTGGAACATGCATCTTATAGGCACCAGAATAGCAATGTTGTTCTATTTTCCAGAGATACTAAATGAAGCATTCTAAAATTTGGGGGTGAGCAGGGAATTTGGCACAAAGAGAATCAAATAGAGCAGATCACAAACTGGTGGTCTAGCTAAAAATCTACCCCTAGATGTTTTGCTTGGACAATATTGTGTCTTAAAAAGAATTAGGACTATTTACTGGGATTTAAAATTCAGGATATAACACCAAAAATAACCAGACTTTTTTTTTTATCTGAGTTTTAGCTTCAGGGTCTGTAGTCCATGTAAATAAAAATTAGCTGCCCTGGTGAGTGTCATTGCCACTTGTAAATGAGGTGTACATTCTCTTTACTTAACCCCAGTCTGTCAGGCTAAGTTTTCTCCTCTTGTTGACTTCCCTTCCTGTTTGGCCTCTGTTGATGCATTTGAATTTATTGCCCAAGATGTATAATAAACCAAACCACACCACGGGAAGTCTTAGCTACTTTACAAAGATACTTAGTCATGGCTGTCTGGTTTAATCTCCCTTTGGGTGGGGGTGTCTCATCTTTGGGGAATTCCATGTGTATGTAACTGATAAAGATGACTTCTTCCACAATGGTGATAGGTAAAAGCAGCTAATGTTTTTCAAGCACTTACACCAGGCACTGTTGTAAATGCTTTAAATGAACGGACTCATTTAACCTTCACAACCTTTGAGGTATAGGTATACTATTCTGAGGCACAGAGAGGTTGAGTAACTTGCCCCAGAAAACAGAGCTAGGATTTGAACTGTTCTCTTACTCTGGAGGTTATGTTCACATTGCTGTTGTACTGTCCCTGAAAATAGACCCTGGTCATTCTCAGTTTGGTTGTCCTCCATACAGATAATTTCTTAGGGTAGCTTATTCCTAACCATTGTAATATCTTTTCTTAAATGAATCTTTAGCATGTCACTGGAGCTCTTGTGTGCTGACCACCAGTTTCCCAGATTTGAAAAGCTTGCTTTCTACTGTCCCACTATTTCTTGTAGTTAGGGATTGCTGTAAGCTTAGTGTGCAGATTGGCTTTACAAATTAAAGGAGTTAATGGATATAGCCTGGGAAGCAGTTAATGAATTAAGGGAGAGAACATTAGATATTGATCTCACTTCTGAACCTCTTTATGGTTTTTATATGGCCTGCAAGCTAGCTAAGAATGGTTTTTATCTTTTTAGAGGGTTGTTTATATATTTCTGTGAGAGTCTGTGACCCTGCAGAACCTAAAATTTTTACTGTCTGGTTCTTAACTTTGTAGACTTGTGGAAAGATGATTGCCAAGTCTCTTGGGCTGTTGCAGACTGATGTTAACTTAATCACACAGTGAGTTCTGTCTCTAAGCCATATTAGTGACAGGTAGTGTGTAACATAACTGACTAAATGCTGTGGCTCTTGGGGAAGGCTCCAAGACTTGGCCATGTGCTCCTAATACTAAGCAAGGGATGGGATGGGCTAGAGCTATAAAAAGATACTCAAGTAGTCTGCAACTGAAGTGTCATTGGCAGTCTAAAAAGCAGTATATACTGGTTTCTTTAGAACTGACTGAGGTTCTTTTGAGACAATGAGTTGTGTACAGGGCATTCTAGGATTAAGTTATATGCTGACTATATTAGCCCTAATTTTAAGTTGACTAGGCACTGATCGGAAAACCTTCTCATCTTAAAATATTCTGGAATAGAGAGCTAGTGTATTCACCTGCTGTTTTGCTAGTACTGGGGTTGTAATTCCTGAGTTTCCTCCCCTCCAATCTCAGTCCTTGGAAACAACTAGCCCGTCTAAGGCAGAATGGGGGGAAAAAATAACAGGAAATAGGAGTGTGTCCCCTGGGTGTGAGGGATGTGTAACAGAACAAGTAATAAGATAGTGGAATTTGTGATGTTATGACCATCTGCAGGACTTGGAAATTGGAGTCTGGATGATTTGTGTTGTGGAGCATATAGCTGCTAAATCCATAGGTTTTACAGCTGTAGGATTATAAATTATACAGTTGGACACGTGAAGCTGTTAAAAGGACTTGGTGTGGTAGCCTGCAACATGATGGGATGAAAGCATTCAGTTACAGATAGTTCAGCTTTAGAGTAGGTCTCATTTAAGGCAATGCTGTGGGTTAGCAAAAAATGTTCCCTAAAATTTTAGGGTATCTTAAGACCCTTTTGAATCTGGATAGATAGACTTAGTAGTATAATAGTTCAGCGCTGCTGGCTACGTGTTTTTACCTTCATTGTGCTGTGTTTCAGAACCTTTGAAGAAACTGATGTTCCTTAAATCCCAGTAGGATCTCTTCCTTTTTCTTTAGCAGTCTCCTAACTTAAGATGGTATCCCCTTCTTTTCTTTGGCCACTGGCTGTGTGATTCCTTTGTCTTGAAAGTTAATACTATGTCTCACTTGCTGAATAAAGACAGTACTATACATCTAGATAGGTAAGAAAACCTGCCAAGTAGGTGTGTTTTTCATTAAAAATGTTTCAGTAGTAAATAGTTTACTAACAAGAGGTGGAGTAGAATACAGCAGAAAGAGTACACTTAACTGCAGGAGAATGAGAGGTCTGATGCATGATATGAAATGACTGTTGGAATGTTGTAAGCCTGTGCTGTGCGTGCAGTACAGTAGCCATTCAAGGCACGTGGCTAGTGCATCTGAGAAGCTGAATTTTTCGTTTGTATTTTAAAACTGATACTGAAATTGGGTGTTTGTTTTGAGCAACTTGAATGTGTGAATTTACTTTTTCATTTCAGAAGTGTAAAATACAAATCAAATTGTGAAGAGTTGGTAGTAAGAAAAAAGAAATGTAAGATATTTTTATGTGTTGAAAAAACTTTGTACCTGCTTTTATCTTTTTTATTATGGCTACTAGAAAACAGATATTCGGCTTGCATTTTCTTTTTATGTGGCAGCAGTGTGGGTGGGCTTAGGTTTGATCAAAAACCTTTATGAGGTTTTTAAAAAAATAATTAGCATTTAGTAGCCAAGTGGTGTTATTCTTACTTCACAAATGAGGCAACTTGTCCAGAATCCCATAGTTCGTTATGGGACAGCCAGGATTCCAGTCTTGGCTCCAGTGGTTCTAATAAAGAGCTCTCAACCACTGTGCTCTATGTACTGCCTGCTTCCTCCCTCCCTCATCTTTCTCTGATGAGTATGATTTAACCTACTGTAAATCTATGCAGAAAACCTTATTTGATAATATAGCTGCTACATTGGATTGAGTGGTGGTGGCCTTCTAGATTGAAATCCTTGAGGAGAGGCCATGTATTATTTTTTATTTCTGGCACTTAGCACACACAGTGCCTAGCCAGCTAGCTAGCACAGGTAAAAATACTCAGCTTTATTAAAGAAACAAAAGAGGCCTTTGGACTTGGTGCCCTGTGTAGGCCCAGTGGCTTGTGGTAGATTAGAGGAAGATCTACTAAGATGGAATAGTATTACAGAATAGAATTCAGAAAAGTAAAAGGTGTTGGAATTACATTTTCATTTGAAAAGCTGGCCAGAATTAAGTAAATAGTGGGCACTCAAAAAATTTAATAAAGCACCTACCATGTTCCTACAGTATGCTGGATACTAGACAATGGTATGACTGTCTTTGTCCTAGTGACTTACTTGCCTCCAGGGGGGAGGAGCTCATTGTAAATTTGTCTGCCCTGTCTGGTAAAGGCAGAAGTGTGCCTCTTCGTTCTCAGAATAAGCCACAGAAGGTCAGGTGCAGTGCTGGGGATGCCTCTGTTCCCTCCTATCAGATTAGTAATAACTAAAGGTTAAACACATGCTTGTTGATGAGCCATTTTGGTCATCTTGTTTTAATTGCTGCTTTTCCCTCAAGATCTCTAGCATGGGCATGCATTTTTTCCAGTGTTACTACAGATCATAGGTCAACAAACTACCACTCACAGCTGTTTCTGTATGGCTTGTGAGCTAAGCCATAGTGAGTGTAGGATGATTATTTGTTGTTGTCCTCTCCAAAAATTGAAAAAACCATATGCTATAATCTCTCCACCTCCAAATCTAGAATGTAAAGATTGCTGACCTAGTCCTTCTTGAGTTCTCAACATAGTAAAGATTGGGGCCTGTCTAGTAAAATTCTGCCACTGTGAGCAGATTGACCACAGTTCAATTTCCTAATTTGTAGAGTGGGGGATTAATAGTAGCACCTATCTCAGGGTAGTGAGGATTGAACGGTACACTTAAAGATTTGGCACTATATCCAGAACTTAAGCCTTCAATAATGTCATCTATTATGTGTTGAGTTTTTCCCATTTTGCAGTTAAAGAAAAAGATCCAGTTAGTAGGCAGCAGCTTTCCAAGTTTACACAGCTATTAATAGAATGAGAACTAAAACTTGGGTTTTCATTTCAGCCATGCCTTGAATTTTGCGGTGGTCATTTAATAAGTTGCAACTAGGTAATTTAGTACATCCAAACTACAGCTACTCTATCTTGGCTAAGTGTGTTGAGCTGTCAAATTTCTTCCTAAAATCCATATACACTTTTGCCTTTGGTACTCTTAGTAGGCTGATTTAGTGTCAACGGAGTAAATGAGTATGATGTTGTCTGGCATCACACTACTAAACATATACTGATTTCCACACATCTGTGTACCCACAAAACATCTTCCTAAACAGGGAATGACATTACCTTGTGTGTATTGCCTATCTTGTACTATAAAACAGTGTAAAATAACTACATTTGAAACTCAAATAATAATTTACTTACACAAAAGGCCGGTTGGATACCCAAATTTTCTAGTCATCCAGCAAGCCTGATATCCTTCACCATCATTAATGCAAATAGTGCCCCCTGTCTTTGGAACAACTAAATGCCCTGCAGCAGTCAGTCCTGACCTGTTAAAAATCACAGTTCTAGACTTGGCTCACCTTTCCTACTCTACTAGGTTTTTTTGTACTCTCCACTAGAACCTTAGGGCTTGAAATTTAGTCATGTTGGAGATAAAAACTAATGAGTGGTGGTGATGGAGCTGTTTGTGTGACACCTGTGGACCTATTTGACAGGCAGGCATTATTATGACCAACTATTAATTTCCTAGGTGTTACTAATGCTCAGCTAGCTTGTATTCAGTTTTCAGTCACATGCGTGAAGTAGCTTTTCAGTATTCCTCCTGGTTTGTGTGGAGGGTTTTATTTTAAAGATGTGTAATTATATTGTGTTCCCATAAATTAAATGTCTTCATGTTATAATAATCCAAGCTGTTCCATGAATTCTTTGCATATATTGCTCCATGGATCAGCAAGGAGCCAACACTAAGCCACTCAGTCTAATTCATTGTAACCTTTGTCCTTTTGTCATAAACCCTAGAACTATTATTGGGCCCTGTCTACCTCATTCTGACCTACTGACAGAATAAAGAGGGTAGGGGATCTGTTTCTCCAGTGGTTCTTATTGCTTATAGTATCATCACCTGAACCCCACTCTCAAAGCTAAAAGCTCAAATCTTTTTCCACTTTTCTCTCACTTTTAACATTAATTTATTCACAAATATTTTCTCATTTTACCTTAAGATACCTCAAACACACTCCCTCATACACAACCCCTTCGTCCAGTCCTCCATCTGTCCTAGTCTGTACTTCCGGAGTAGCTTTTTTATAACTAACTGGGCTCCTCTTATCTTCAGTCTTCCTATAATAATGGCTACTAAATTTTAACATCTGATAACTTTACCATGTCATGCCTCTGCCTACTTGATAATTTAGCCCCTGTTCTTTCCCACATAGCCATGTTATTTACGCTCAGTTTGAATTCAACTCAAAGTCCTGTAGGAAATAATTTCAACCATATTTTGTTTAGCAAGAGTTTGACTAGACTGATGATTGATGGAAGATCGTGTCTAATGTGAAGTGAAAGAAAGGGGGTTGTGTATACTAGTAAAAGTCTCATTCATCTTTACCTCCTTGGTTCTCCAGTACAGAGCTTGCCACATAAATGATGTGCATATAGGTAGCATCAATATTTATACTTTGTTGTGGTCTTTTTTTTTTTCCAATTAATACTTTTATTTTTAAGCGTAGTTGTAGGTTCATGGCCAATTGAGCAGAAAGTAACAGTTCCCATACATCTGCGTGCACAGACGCACGCACACACACACCTCTCCTGTCTATTCTACACCAAAATGATAATATTGTTAAAATGGATGAACCTACACTGGCACATCTTTATCACCTAAAGTCCTTGTTTAGATTAGGGCTCACCTCCTGGTGTTTGTTTTTATGATCTCAGAGAGAGTTGAGGGTTAGAAATAGTAAAGAGGGAAATGATTGAGGATGAAATGAGAAAGAAAGGAAGCTAGTAATTAATGGAAGGAAACACATTTGTGTTATACTTCAGTGTTAGTAGCTATGCTCAAAAAATAAGAGTGAGGTGTGCTGGGGCATTATTAATGTTTAATAGGATAAGGAGTGACAGGATGCTACCCTCTTAATGGCGTAATAGTAGGTCACACTTTGATTTCTTAGACTTTTCTAAGAAAAGTTTATAACCACAACTGTTCAGTCTTTATAGTAGAACTCATAGTTTGATTTTTGTTTTCATTTTTTAAAATTTCCTTATGGCTGCTTGACAGCCAGAAAGTCTCTGTAACAGTAAGAAAAATGGGGGAAAATGCACAAAGGGCCAAATATATTAATCTGGCAAAATGATGAAATGTATTCCATTTTCTAACTTGTTAAACTTGGTTCTGTCTTGCAGGAATGACACAAAGGAAGATGTATTTGTACACCAGGTGAGTGCTTAGGTGGATATTTTACACTTCTGACTCCTCAAGGCTTGTGAGAAGAAAAGGGTGGATGTCTTCTCAGCTATTGATTGGTCCTTGCAAAAAGGTTATTAAATCCAACCAGCAAATATTTTAGATTTCCTACAGAGTGTTAGCATGCTCTAAAATGCACATTGAAACATTGGATTGGCAGTGGCTTAATTAAAATAGGTGTTTCAAATTGGTATTTTGTTAATCATTGGAGTTTTTTTAATGTTGAATCTACTCAGTTCATTACCCTGAATTTCAAACTTACTGTCAGATCAACAAAAAACCACCATTAACCAAAACTTGAACTAATAATATTGCTATACATGACAGACTTTTGATAAGATGTTTCCAAATACTGTTAGGTTTACTTCTATGGTAAGGACAAATCACAGTAATCATGGGAGAAAATAGAACAAAGAGGCAAACGTTAACTTGGATGCTAGAAAACTAGCAAAGTAATATAGGTTCTTCAGCACTTTGAATGGGTAAGATTTCTTTTTTACCTTTGGAGAATTTGGACTGGCTTGAAAAATTCATAAATCTTCACTGATTCAAGGTTAAGTGAAAAGACAGTGTGGAAAAGTTGGTAATTGCTTATTAAATAATTTTTAGCTTGGCCTCAGTTTTCTGAGAGGAGAAAACTAACAGGTGCTATGTGCTGAACTTTCTCAAATACTATTCAAGGAGAATATTTTGAAAAATGCTTTTGAACACTTATCTCAAACCTAAGTATGTCATTGGTTCCATTGGACTTTACTATCCTTACAGGTGTGCAGTTGGTAGGAAAAACAAGTTTGTATACGTATATTTATGTGCTCTGCAGTTTTTTTCTCTAAAACCATTGAAATATTGTCAACTCGTATTGAAAATCACTCTAGAACTTTTTAACCACGTTTATGGTGTAATCAAGGCACCAAAAATGTCATAAAGTCCATTTCCACACTCACCATTACTCAGGCAGGTGAGAGTTTGGGTGGCAGTACACTTCTCAGGCAGGGCTTCCTGAGTCAGTGCTTTGCAGCTCTCCGAAATGAAAATGACAGCATTTCAGTGGCAATCAAGGGGGAAACCAGATCACTTGCTAGTAACCAAAACCCTGTTACATAATTGCAGGGTCAAAAATATGGAAAAAATGTTATTTTAAAACAAATGTGTATTTTACAAAATCTAGTGCCAACTCCTTATCTGTTCGTACTTCCCTTCTGCATGTTCAAAGGAATTTGCAGAACTTAAGAAGAAAAGGCAGGAAGGCTTGTCCGTCTTGCTATGTCTGGCAGCAACACTGCAGGTTTGGGGAGATTGGGAAGGGCGTTGAAGATGCTGACTGACTTAAGAGTTTTGGGATTTTAATTATCCATATTTCTGCTATCCCCTATGACTGCAGGTAATTGAGAGTTGGCTATATATGAAAGGTATGAAAGCTTTGTGACAGTTTAGATGACAGATGAGATCAATTACTTGGCTGAACATGTGTTCACCCACTTGGCGTCACCAATATGATTTCCTCTTTATTTTGGAAATGATTTCAACATTTATTTAGTTGTTTCTTGGGACTTTTGCTGCTCAGGTCTTAGTAGTGTATCAAGGAGGCTGCAGTTCTGGGCCACTTAACTTAATTGGCTTCAGATGTGTTAGTTGTCCTGCCTCCTCTGGAATGGAAATGCATGAGTGATCCTGTAACAGATACTGTTATGGCAGAGTAGAATGAACATAGGATTTGGAGTCCCAAGACCTGGATTGAGAAAAGTCTACACCCTGCCACTTAGTAACTATGACCTTGGGCAAGTCCCCTAACTTTAAAGCCTGTTTTACTACCTGTAAAAAAAGGAGCAGTAATACCTCATATCATCTGTCATTAATGAGGTTGTATAGATAATGCACAAAAGGACTTCATAGAAATAATTAACACAAATGTGAGGTGTCATTCTTCCCTTTCACTTTGTTGTAGCAGTCTGGAGAACAAGTAACACAATGTGAGATTTATTGTATTCTGGGGAGGTAATAACCAGCTCTCCCATGCAGTCAGGTAATATAAAAAGTGGCGTAGTTAATACATGTGAATTGCATTTCCATTGAAGTGTTATTATAGACAGGTTGGAAGGGATTTTGGTTGACATTTGTATATGAGTTTGATGCGGTAACAGGGACAAAGTTGGTGTGGTCAACTTTGAAGCATGCAAAACTAAACTCTCCTGTCATCTAAACTGGCCCTGTGTGGGGCTAGCTTCTACTATTAAGTGCAGTCTTTGGGGGATAGATGGATGTCCTCACTTGTTCAAAGATACATACAATGCTTTCACAAAAAGCATTTTTAAAATATATATTGTTGCATCTGTCTTGAGTATTAAATTCTTTAGTTTGGAAAATAGTGGTAAAATGCTGGGGCCTTGTAAGATTGGAGTATTTTGGTTGAGGTTGGGGGTAGCATTGATTGGTCCCTGTTTTCCTAAATTTATTGATGGTTTAGTCTCTTTAAAGCTAATTTTAAGTGTATATCCAAGCTAAAATAATGCTCTGGTACATTTTAAATGAAAAAGCACATTATTCTCCCCTGTTAATCTGTTTTTGGAATGTGATATTACTAGACTGCCATAAAGAAGAATAACCCCAGGAAGTACCTTCGCAGTGTAGGAGATGGAGAGACTGTGGAGTTTGATGTTGTTGAAGGAGAAAAGGTGAGGATGCTTTTTGTGTAAAGGTTTGACTTCAGTATGGAAATATTTTGGTGATGTCATCCATCAGGATGGTGGCTCTAATGTGGATGAATGGGTCAGGTGACCACATGAACACAGGTGCATCAAGCCTAATAATGCTGACTGCAGTTAGAGGGCAATCTCTTCAGAACAGTGAGGAATTAATATTAATCATATCTATGCACCCCTGGCCACATAGACCCTTTCTTACTTTGTGTAAATTTTGTTCAGTGTGCTCAATTCCATTGTCACTGTCAATATATGATGGCTTTTATAGGGTGCGGAGGCAGCAAATGTTACAGGCCCTGGTGGAGTTCCAGTGCAAGGCAGTAAATATGCAGCAGACCGTAACCATTACAGACGCTATCCACGTCGCAGGGGTCCTCCACGCAATTACCAGCAGAATTACCAGAATAGTGAGAGTGGGGAAAAGAATGAGGGATCGGAGAGTGCTCCCGAAGGCCAGGCCCAACAGCGCCGGCCCTACCGCAGGCGACGGTTCCCACCTTACTACATGCGGAGACCCTATGGGCGTCGACCACAGTATGCCAACCCTCCTGTGCAGGGAGAAGTGATGGAGGTAAGTTTCATCTTTCCCTATATTGGAGCTGTTAATAATGATAAGCATTTTCTGATTCAGGTTACTTAGTTTATAGTACAATCACAGTTACTATGTAGTTTTACCTATTTTTAACTCCTGTATTCAGACTTTGGATTTGTCTGATTGGATTTTTACTCTAATGTTACTGATCCCAGTCAGCTTGATTTCCATTGTCTCTTCAGGGTGCTGACAACCAGGGTGCAGGAGAACAAGGTAGACCAGTGAGACAGAATATGTATCGAGGTTACAGACCACGATTCCGCAGGTATGGTTTGTATTAAAGTTTTTTCTCAAGCATATATATAGGGCTCAACATCATGCTTCTCCTGTGGTCTTTTTGGGTCATTTGTCTGTTAACACTTAACATTTTCAGCCTAAGAGGTGAACCTGAAGTCAATTATCTTTGAGAATGTTTTCTTTGCATCTTTGTTGACACTGGTTAAAAACAGCTAGTATAGATGACAGGTCTGTTGAATAGATAACAGTTGTTTTTTTCCTCTCTTCAGTGGGTGTAGAATTTCAAATTTTCTAACCTTGAACAGGTAAGAATAGTTTAAACACTGAGATATATAGCATTACATCTCAGGCCTGCTGTTCATTTAGAGGGAGAAAGAAAGGTAAAAGTTAGCATTACCTTTTAAGCATTAGCATCTGAACAGCACCATCTTAACATAAAAAAAGGTAGAATTTTTCCTTTGAAGTAGCATAATTTTCTATTAATCACTGCTCAGTGTAGAAAATTAATTCACTAAAATTAGAGATTTCTGACTTTTCAAGCCACCAAGAGATTGTGATTGTCTTAGCTGTGTGTTGGGTGTTGTACATAGGATTGGAGTTTTTCCCTCTTTAGCAGGGAAGAATGTTTATTATTGAAGTACATAACAAAATGCACAGTACTTAGTGTACTGCTCAGTGAATTTTGACATGGGTTTATACTCAAGTATCCATCACTCAGACTAAGATAATAAAACATTCTTACTGTATTTTTTGCTGGATTTTTCTCCCCCTCCCCTTTCACCTATTTCACCCATCCTCCCCTATGGCAATCAACAACCAGCCTGTCCTCTGTGTCTATGAGCCTGTATTTATTTCTGTTCTCTCCACATGTAAGCGAAATCTTAAGGTATTTGTCTTTCCGTGTTTGGCTTATTTCACCTAGCAAATACACTCAGGTCCATCCATGTTGTAGCAGATGGCAAGTTTTTGTTCTTTTTTATGGCTGAATAATACTCCATTGTATATTTTACCACATTACCTTACCCATTCATGTATAGATGGACATTTAGGTTGCTCTATATCTTCGCTTTTTAAAATAATGAATAAACATAGGAGTACATATGTCTTTTCAAATTAGTGGCTTTGGGTTAAATTCCTACTGGTGGAATTACTGAGTCACACGGTATAGTTTTTTGAGAGGCGAATGCTGCCCAAGAGTGTACGAGGGTTCTGTTTTCTCCACATCCTTGCCAACACTTTTCTTGTTGATATTAGTCACTCTCACTGGTGTGGGGTGATACCGCACTGGTTTTAGTTTGCATTTCCCTGATGATTAGTCATGTGAAGCATCTTTTCATGTGCCTGTTGGCCATCTATACATCTTATTTGGGAAAATGTCTATTCAGGTCCTCTGCCTATTTAGTATTATTTGTTCTATGAAAAATGGCACTGGTATTTTGATAGGCATTGCATCGAATCAACAGATTGCTTTGGATAGTAGCCATTTTTTGAAATAATACCAATAGGAAGATTATTTTTGATGCTGGCTGATTGTTGGGCTTTGTTTTTCTTGAACTGAACTATATAGTTCAGACTAGTTTGAAATCTAGATACAGATACCTTGTTGAAATAATGCACATAATACCAAAATATAATTTTGTTAAGCAATGATAAAAAATGCTTTTAAAGCTGGTCTAAAATCGGCTCTCAAGGAAATCTATGTATTATTTCCATGGGTGTCAACAGAAGAATCCTTGGTTTACCTGTATCACACTATAGAGGTGCTTAAATTTGCTACCTAGTTTCTTTGGTGCCCTTAAAAATAGCACATGAATTCTTGTTGAGTGCTTCATTTTACTGTTTGCCTTTTTAAGTTAGACTTAACAGTCTCACTTGAATTGGAATAGACTAGTTGACAGTGCCAGATAATTGCCTTAAAGTTTACAGTCAATCTATTGAACAAAGGGCTTTCCAAACTATTTAGCCAGGAATTTCTTGTTCAAATGAATAGTGAATGGCCCATAATATGTGGGGTGAAATCCTGATTAGTGTAGGTCTAAGAGCAAATTGAGAGGAATCTTGGAGACAAGTTATAGCAGAGCTTTGCTGAGAGACAAATGAGGTGGCAATGAGGGAAAAGTGGCATCAAGAAAGGGTATTTGTTTGAGAAATAAGAGCATATTTGTAGGCTGAGATACAGTAGAAAAGAACAGTTGGCAGGAAAGTGACTGCTGGAGCTGTCTTTAGAGGTAGGGTAGGATTTTGTCCACAAATAGGGGGTTGGCTTTTTTGCTAGGAACTTTAGGCACTTCATGTGTAAGTGTCCAGACTATATGAGCACTGGTGTTTTAGTGGAGTCAAAAGGGATAGGTAAGAGGAGGTTTGGGAAGGTTGGGTCAAGATACGAAGTTTCTCTAGAAGAGAAATGGAGGAAATCAACTGATAGAGGGTAGTGGTCATGAATTTAAAGTGGGTCCACATAGCATGGTTGTATCTTTCCAGCCATTTTGAGTAGCAGGCTGATTGGGCAGTTGGGTTTATTCAGTATTTGTTTATCCAAATGAAGATACTAAGTTGGGATATTGTTAGGATGATTACTGATGGACTTTATACTTGGGAAAAGAGGTGAGAAAAATGTAAAGGTAGAATGAGGGGCAGAATAGGTAAAAGTATCACTGGATTATAGTTCATGGTGGAAATAAATAATGGGAGAAGCAAGAAGGAATAAATTAGGAAAATTTGAAGTGATTGGAGAGTGGGATGTTTGAAATTGAGAAAACCCAGGTAGAAACGAATTGGAGGTAAAGAATTTGAAAACCCAGGTTATTTGGGGCTGTCATGATAATTACAACAGGAAAGTGATAGCCAGTGGAACATTTCCTAACATAAGATTTGAAAACTTGGGGTATTAGAAAGAAATAGGGGAGAATTGACAGTGAAAGGGAGTGGGACAGCTAACCATCAGACGTCTGGCTACAGGGGAAAGCTGGAGCAATTTTGCTAGACTAGCAGTTTTGAGTTTCTAAAACTGTGGGGGTGATAATCATTTCTGGGTTTCTGTGAGGGTAGGAGGAAAGGTCAACAAAACATCAGTTTTCTGACAAAATTGCCAGCCAAAGAAATCCTAGTGTCACCTTGGGTTATTAAAAGTCCTGATACTTTCTTTGGTTCTCATAATTTTCAGACCCCTGAAAGATAATATATTGCCAGAATGTGACAAACATTAGATTTTTTGTGTTTAGTGTGTGACTTGGTTGTTTTTTACTATAATCACAAAGTTAATGCAGCTGTTACTGCTATCTAATTCCACACATTTTCATCACCCTCAAAAAAAAACCCATATCCATTAGCAATCACTCTCCATTTCTCTCTACCCCCATCTCTGGCTACCACTTACCTACTTTCCTGTTTACTTTCTGTTTCTGGATTTGCCTGCTTTGGACACTTCATATAAATGGAATCATATAGTATATGTGGCTTTTTGTGTCTGGCTTCTTTCCTTTAGTATATTTTTAAACTTCATGCATACTGTAGCATATGTGCGTGCTTGATTTATTTTTATGGCCAAATTGTATTTTATTATATGGACATCACATTTTGTTTCATTAATCCGTTAATAGACATTTTGGTTGCTTCCACTTTCTTGTTGTAAGAATTATAATGATACATGAAATGGATATTTCTTTGGTTATAGACCTAGGAGTGGAATTTCTGGGTCTCATAATATAACTCCCAACATTTTGAGGAATTCGCTGAAATGTTTTCCAAATCTGCTGCACCATTTTATTTTTCTGCCAGCAAAGTATGAGGTTTTCAATTTTTCCACATCCTTACCAGGACAGGTCGTTTTCTAACCTTTGATTATGGCCATCTTAGTGGATATGAAGTGGTTATCTTGTGGTTTTGATTTGCATTCCCTAGTGGATAATGGTTGCTGTGTGAATTCCATTTATATAAAGAGGGCATCTTTTCTTTGGTCTTGATTTCCTACCTTTCATCTGTAAAGGTTAATAACACTTGTTCCCAAACGTAGTTACCATAAAGCCCGTTTTAAAATGATGTCAAAGCATTAATGGTGGCGTGCCACTTTCAGTAATACCATGATGAACTTTTGCAATAGATTATCTATGAGTGAAAGTTTTGCTAGTGCATTAAAACCAGTTCTAAATGCTCATCTCCCATTTTATGCTTCCAAAACACTAACGAAGTCCTTGCATTCAGGTGAAATATGAACCAAATGCTTTTGTTTTTGTTAATCTGCCTGCAGACCAATATGTGATAAAGAGAAAAGCCAGAATATGGTTTAATAGTTAAGTGAACCAAGTGTGTTAACGCTGGTGGTTGGGTTAAAAAGGATTTTATCATTGCAAGTTTGTATGACATTCATTCCAGGGGTCCTCCTCGCCAAAGACAGCCTAGAGAGGACGGCAACGAAGAAGATAAGGAAAATCAAGGAGATGAGACCCAAGGTCAGCAGCCACCTCAACGTCGGTACCGCCGCAACTTCAACTACCGACGCAGACGCCCAGAAAACCCTAAACCACAAGATGGCAAAGAGACAAAAGCAGCCGATCCACCAGCTGAGAATTCGTCCGCTCCCGAGGCTGAGCAGGGCGGGGCTGAGTAAATGCCGGCTTACCATCTCTACCATCATCCGGGTAAGTAAGCCTAGATAACCTTTTGGCCTTTTTGGCTGGTCATGAATGGTGTCCATTCATTGGAAGAGGAAAAAAACAGTCCACCAAGTAAGGTAACCATTTTATTTAACAATGCTGTCATGCAAATAAATCTTGAAATTACCTAAGTATTCTAGTTTGTTTATAACTATTATCAGAGACACACTCGGCCTCTCTGCCACCTCAGTTCTGACATCTGGAGGCCTATCTTCTTCACATTGTATCTTGAATATTAGAGCCTTCGTCATCTTTCTGAGTAAATTCTGGACTTCATCAGCAAGCTAAGGAAAGTCTTGCTGACCTTACCCTATGATGATTATTTATTAATTTTCAAAAATAAGTGGAATAGCTACTAGAATTAATAGCATAGATGTTGATGACCAATATCATCTCTCTCGGGAAAGTGGCAGTATAGTATCAGTTCAAAAATTAAGAGATTCCTTTGCATTCAGCCTTGTATTTGATACAGAGAGGCATGTAATTGTCTCTGGCTTGGGAATTACCACTTCTCAGCCATGATACTTGGTTTTCCCTCTTTATTTTCTGGGTGGCAAATAGGCAACAGACCCATACCATTCATGTCAATGTCTACGCCTGTTGTAAATCAGTGTCTTAGGATACACCAGTATGAAATTTGTTAATGTGATCTGGAATGATTGGTATACTAAAGGAACATGGCAGTGAATTGTTCAAGATAATGTTTAATTTTTTTCCTTTACAGTTTAGTCATCCAACAAGAAGAAATGAATATGAAATTCCAGCAATAAGAAATGAACAAAAGATTGGAGCTGAAGACCTTAAGTGCTTGCTTTTTGCCCATTGACCAGATAACCAGAACTATCTGCATTATCTATGCAGCATGGGGTTTTTATTATTTTTACCTAAAGATGTCTCTTTTTGGTAATGACAAGCGTGTTTTTTAAAAAAAAAAAAAAAAGCCTGGTTTTTCTCAATATACCTTTAAAGGTTTTTAAATTGTTTCATATCTGGTCAAGTTGAGATTTTTAAGAACCTCATTTTTAATTTGTAATAAAGTTTACAACTTGATTTTTTCAAAAAAGTCAACAAACAGCAAGCACCTGTTAATAAAGGTCTTAAATAATTGTCTTTGTGTATATTTCTGCCTTGTTTTATTTTAGTCTAAGTATATAGCTGGTTATAGGACCCTTAGCTTAAACCTGTCTGCAAACAGGTGATACTGGTAAAACTACTCTTAAGAAGTTTCCATAAAATGTGTAATCCTTTATTGAAGACATTTGTGTGCTCATAGTAAAAACTGGAAAAATATTTCCTGTGATAATACGGCCATTTTCCTTTTCCTAAGTCCCCATTGCCAGGAGGCAGTTGTAAAGTCAGTGAAATTAATTTTGTGGTCTCCGTTGTAACCTAGACCTATCCTTGCTATTCCTTTATAATGTCTTGTTAAATGCTCTTTGACTTTGTTTATGAAATGGTTGAAGACTGCTCTATAGAGACTCATTCTGAATCATCCTGGCCAGTTTTCAGAGCCTAGGGGAAAAGATGGCAGGTTTGTATAGCGGATGCTAGAGTGGCAGGTACATCTAGTGTAGGAGTCCTACAGTGCTGTTTATGTCCAGGTGGTGGCGCCCTTCTCCAGAGAAATGTGCACAGGATTCACAAAGCAGGTGCATTGCACTGGTACTTTTTAGTTGTAGGAAACTGGTGAACAAAGTGGGAAAATTCCAGTAGACTTAGTCTAGTTATCAGTCAATACTCTTTGAAACTCTTCTCCCAAATATTGGACCAGCCCTGCCTTTTATGAAAATAGTCAATGTTCTGAAGAGTATAGTGGAACAGATACTTAAACATGGTGGTAGTATAGAAAATGTATTGTTTCTATAATTGTATAATTAGGATATATATCATGAAAATGACACCACCAACAATAGTGGTTCTCCAGCCTTAATGATTATGAATACCTCCTTGCTTTAGAAGACCTGTGTGACTGGAGCAGAGTGAGCACAAGAGACTAGTAAGGAATCCAGTGCCATATCGTAAGGTATGTGATAAGTTCTGTTCCCGTTAAAATGAGGAACTGGTGAGAATGCATGTTTCCTATCCCGGTTTTTATTGAACATTGTAGTAGAGTCTAGGCAGTGCAGCAAGATAAAATATGTCAGGATTAGGAAGGAAACAATAGCATGCATAAAGGATACTGGTAATAGAAATCAAAAGAGCTTGCAGTTAAAAATGGGTAATTTAATAAACAGCTAAAACTTTTCTGTATAATAGTAAAACATTTAATGGTAGTATCAAGGATGGAACTAATGTTCAAAATTACAGGAGGAAGCAGAACTATTGAAAAAGATGGAGAGGTTCTCGTGTTAGAGCATATATATTGAGACCTGTCAATTCATCTGTTCAAATTGAGTAAAATTGAAGGATTTGGCGGGGCGGGGGGGGGTCATCTCTTTAAAAAGAGAGCAAGAGATGGAGGGCTGAAGAGAGAAAAAGCAATTGTTGGAGAATGGGAAAGTACTCTAGGGAAATAGAATTCCCAGCAGGTGGAGGGTTGGATTTAAACGGAGCTTAATGGTAATTGAGAGAGAAGGCAAGGTTGTAGTTGTCAATGTTCCCAGCATCCACTTAACCTCATCCCAGGATCCAGAGATAGATACTGATTTTCCAGTAAGAGCATAGCTACTGGCTCAACTGGACCATTGGTGCAGAAGCTGGTGAGTGTTTCAAATCGACTCAGTACAAATTTAAGGTAGCTGGAAAAGTATCAAGTGATCTACACTGGCACACAACTTTAAGATGTGCATTTACTATTACGACAGGTTATGATCATGTGAGGAAATTTCAAGGTGTGTGTTGGAAGTGAAAAGGTCAAAAATAACCCATGGTGGTCAGGATCCTTTGGGTGCTGAAATTGCACAAGTGATGGTAAAACTATAGGTGTGGAGAAGATTGTGACCCAGGAATTAAAATCTAGGACATGGTGTTGGATAATGGATTTAGTCTGAAGGAATGGACTTCAAAGAAGGAAATTTTGAAGACTTTCAGAGGAGAGTGGTTTAGAAATGGTATAACAGGAGACCTGCCTGGCCTGTCGCTATGGAACCTGGAGTTTAGGAGAAAAGCAACTTTGAAAGGGCTTCAAGAGTAGTAGTGTCCTGGGGAAATCTTAGAAGGGAAAGTAAGAAAACGAGAGCACTGGGAGAAGAGGCTGGTGACTGAATTCTGGAGGGCACACACAGTGGAAGGCCTAAAAGAAGAGCAACATTCAGTCAGATGAAAAGTTGGGAGAGGTCTCATGTGAATTGAGGTAGTGCCTGCGACTGGGGGAAGCTTTTGAACATTTGGTAGAGACTGAGGTAAAGCAGGGAATAACTCAAGGCTGTGGAAGAGAGTCTTAGGAACACTGCCGCTTCCCCCCACCACCTTGTGACTGGTGCCCAGACAGGAATACCTGCTTACATTTCAGTCTCACAGCCTGGTATAAATGGTACAGAAGCGAGTGGGCTGTTAGCTTATACCATGTTTATGTATCTTAAGGGATGTTTTAGCACCTCTTAAAGGCTCAGCAGCTAGCTGTCCAGCCCTCCTGCACTGTTCTGTCTGGGTTGAGTTGCTAATGATAGGAAATCTGAATTTATTTTTTAAATAGAATTATTTTCATCACAGATTCCTCTAGCGGGAAAAAAAAATAGGATCACAAAGGTGACAAATTTGGATATTGCAGAAGTCCCAATAAATGAGACCTGTCCTATAGATGTGGCAGTAAGAAAGGGGGTCAAATTTGAGGTGTTTTTGAAAATTGAGTCCAGAGATAAAGTGAATGGCTGAACACAGGAATGAGGAAGAGGGAAGAACCCAGCAGACTGCAGAATGTTCACATAGGTTGTGCCATTTGCTGGAATATAGATGCACAAAGGGGAGGGATATGTTTTTATTGTTTGAGGTGCCTATGGGGCATCCATGGAGAGTATGCAAGAAACAGATGAGCTAAGGAGGGAGGTGTAAACTGAAGATGAATGTCTGACAAGTGAAGTGGCTATTGAAAAGCTGTGATCATAGATAAAATGACATCACATGAGCATCTGGAGACCAGAGTGTGGAAGCCCAAACTCTCAGAACAAGGCAAAGGACATAAAAGTGATGGTCAGAAACAGATATGGAAAATCCAAAAAGGAGCACATGGAATCCTAGAGAACAAAGTAGATGGTTCATTTGGCATCAAAGCCGAGAGGTCTAAGAAGGTGGAGGCTGCAAGGTATCCATTGGGCTTAGCAACAAGGAGACTGCTGGTGAGAGCTGTCCTGTGGAAATGTGAGGTGTACAAAAGTGAATAGGGTGCTACTCTTGTCTTCTCCATATAATTTGCAAATCCTGTTGATTCTTCCTTAGGAACCCAGAATGAAACCATTTCTCACTACCTCCAACCACATGTGTCCAGGCTTCCACCAACTAGTCTTCTTAGGTGAGGTCCCTGCCACATTCCTTTCCAGTCCCTTACCGGTCTTATGAAGTCAGTTCTCAACAAAGCAGCCAGGGTGTGTTCTTAAAAACATTGGGTCACTTCTCTGCTCAAAACCTTCCAGAGGCTTCCAGTCTTGAGCAGGAGCTAGTGTCCTACAGGAAGCTTCATGTGACCCGACCTGTCCTGTCTGTTTTTTCTGCTCTCCCCCTGGTTTACTCCACTTAAACCTCACAGACCTTTTTTACCTTGAATGTGCCAGACACATTACCACCTCTGACCTTCACACTTGATTTTCCTCCTGACAAGACTGTTTCCTGGGTAACTAAATGGCCTTTTCCCTCAGTTCATTCAGGTCTTTAGGGAAGTCCTTCCCTGACCACTGTTCAAATTAGCAGCCCCACCCCATACCGAGATCTTCTGACCTCTACCCTGCTTGCCATATCACCAGCTTTTAATCTATATTTGTTTATTCTGTGTCTTTAGGGTTTTTGTGTCTTGTTCCCTGCTGCTATATCCCAGGGCTATGTTATATCCAACAGGATTTAAAGTGCAGACTGATGGTTCGGTAAGTATGTTAAAAGTGGGTTGAAGGGAACAGGCTGCTACTGGAAGGGCAGACATAATAGATTATAATTTACATGTTAACCAAATAGGTTACTGCTGAGGGTGAAAGGAATGTTATCAATTAACTAGGATAAAGGACTGCCCTCAACAATGTGGGAGTTGTGGTCACTCTAGAGATAATGAAAGTTTGAGGGAAGGATTTTTTGGAATGAGGCATTTTGTAAGAGGAGAGAATCAAGATGGCTTATGACTGGTAAAACCCTCATTACCCTGTGCATAAAATTTAGTTATAAATAATTTGAGACACCAGGAAAGTTGTTTGGTATCTGAAAACCTGAGTTCCAGACCTATGGGTACCACGTTCCCAGAGCCTCAGTATGGAGCTACCACATAAATGTTGGTTCTGAACATTGAACTACTTTTCTATTCTGTGCACCATCCACATGAAAATCAACGGGTTCTTAGATCCCACCATCAAACCGCCTCATCCAAGTGCAGAGGAGGAACCTCAGAAAGAGCATTTAAAATAATCTTCAACGTAGAGATATAAATAGTATCTGCTTCCTAAAGTTCTTGTGAGGACTGAATAATATAATACCTGATGTTGCACAAATGTTGGCTGTTACCACAGGAATATTGAAAGGCTTAGCTGAAATAATAGCTGTGATCATTGTGAACTGAAAGTATGATGGCCATGAGAATGACTAGTTCTGTTCTAACTACAGGGGACATAATCCACCCACAATACCTTGTTCTGAAATCTACTACCATGTTTACCCTGAGGCCATGCTTTCAAGTTGCCTAAGCCAATGAGTGAGATTCTAAAGCAGTCCTGTTCCTGGGAGACATGGACTCCTCTGATGGCCTTGACAAACTTCCCTTGACTGCATGGTGGTCTAGGATTCTTCCACCCAGTACTCCTTCACTCAGACATTGCCTGATGGCCCTCCCAACTCCTTCCTCATTTTCTCACAGGTATTTTCCTACTAAAATTCTTGCATCAGATTAATCCTAGTTGGGGGTCTACTGCTTGGAGGACCCACACTAGCATAAGAAATGCCATAAAAATGTCAGGAGGTAAGAAAAGGATTCTGGTTTAATATGAAGCACTAGGAATCCCCCACCATAGACAATTACAATGACAATTGGTCTGCTGTAACTTTTGGAATGCTGGAGGCTATTGAAGGTTTGCAACATCCAGGGAAGGCATAGTTGGTAAATTGAGGTTAGTTGTGGATGATTCAGCTCTTAGCTATGCATTTCCCATCTGGCTCAGGCAGGCAGTTGTGCACGTTTCTGGGCCAGCTTGTGCATAAGTTGCAGGAGCCAGAATGCAATAAGGACCCTGTCTTCCAAATAATGGACTGGAACCTGTGTTCTGATTATTGATTGCTGGCTTCTGATCAAGAAGGTGCATATATAGACAGCAGCCATTGTTGCATCTACCCCTGTTGCAAGCTTGTCCTCTCAAGCTGAGATAATGTCGAGGGGATATAAAGGGCTTGGGGACATTCTCCCCAGTTCATTTTAGTCTTTTCCCCCTTTTAAGAGCCAGACATTGAAGACTAGGGGACAATCAAAAGCAACTGCAAGTATGGGGGTATTTAGAAAGTCACTCCACGTGCCCAGGGAAAGACAGGTTCAGGTAAGAGCATTAGAGTCATGTCCAGTTTTTAGCAACAAATCACAAGGCATGCAAAGAAAAGGAGAAACATGGCTCATTCAAAAGAGAAAAAGCAACTACAACAGAAACTATCCTTCAGAAAGACCTAATGGCTGATCTAACAGATTTTAAAACTGTCTTAAAGATCCTAATAGAACTAAAGTGGAGAAAGTCAAGGAAATGTGTGAACAAAATGGAAATATCAAAAGAAACAAAAAATATCCTACAGCTGAAAAGTACAATAACTAAAATATAAAATTAATTAGAGGGATTCAAAGACTGATTTGAGCAGATAGCAGAAAGTGAACATGAAGATAGGGCAATTGAAATTACTGAGTCAGGAACGGAAAGAAAAAAGATTGGAGAAAAGCAAACATCCTAAAGGACCTGTGGCACACCACTGAGCAGACCAAAGTGGGAGTCTCAGAAGAAGAAAGGGACAGAATGTTTGAAGAAATAATGGCTAAAAAATCATAAATTTGATGAAAGACGTGAATATAATCATACAAGAGGCTCAACAAAGATAAACTAAAAAGACCTACACCAAGACACATAAAGCCAAAGACAGAAAGAATCTTGAGTTGGCAAGAAGGAAGCAATTCATTACATACAAGGGATCCTCAGATTTCTCATCAGTAACTTTGGAGGCCAGAAAGCAGTGGGCTAATATTTTTAAGATATTGAAAGAAAAAACCCTCAACTAAGAATCCTGTATCTTGCAAATCAAAAAAAAATACAAGTTCTGCATGATTCCATTTATAAGGTATTTGTCAGTCATGCAGAAAAGAAAATGTTGGTAATGGGGAGTTATGTAGTGGGCCAAGAGTTTCGTTTCTACAAGATGGAAAGAATCCTGAGATGGATGATAGTAATGGTTGCACAGCAAAATGAATGTACTTAATGCTACTGAACTATATGCTCTAAAACTGCTAAAATGGTAAGTTTTGTTACGTATATTTTACACAAAAAAATGGAGGAAAAAAATGGAAAGATGTTGAGTAAAGATGTAGAGAAGATTAGGCTGGAAATGGAAAATTGAGGATCTTGCAGTGATTGTCAGATTTTGTAGAAAGAGAAGTTAGAGGCCCTATACAAGGAAGAAAAACTTCAGTGAAATCAACCAATATTTAAAGGCCAGTTTGTGAGGATTTGTCATGTGTATATCATGTACCATTTTTGTAAAAATCATAAGGTGAGACTCTTGCTCATTATTTTGGAATGAATATTTAAAGACAAAACTTTTTCAAATAAGGTGATACAATTTTAAACCAACTGGCATTTTAATATCTAATCTTTTGTTAATTTGGATTGTCACGAATAATCACTTCTACAGAAGAGGAAATAAAAATGTTCTGAGTAATAATTTTTAAATATACTCTAAAATTACATAGTGGCATTTTGCAAGGATGACTGTTGACTTCCCCTTTTGAAGAAGTTGGGCCAATTCTTTTTGCTGAAGTTGGCCAAAAATATTAGACAAAATAGTTCTAAGAATCTTAAATACTAAGAGATTCCCAGGGTAGATGCAGAAGAGGTTAACAGTGTAGAAAAAGTGAGTCTGATGCTTGGGGCTACTTCTCTGCTGGATGTTTGCAAATCTGGAATAGGCAACTGAGAGGCTGAGTGCTGATTTGGAAGTGTGTCTGCTGAACTGGAAGAAGCAGTTATATAGTGCTGGAGGGAAAAATTTGTTTGGAGTCCAGGCCCAAGTGTGGGACTCCTTGTAAACTAACCTATTGCTTTGTGTTAGGAACTTTGAATGGTTGTGCCATTAATAGTGATTAAAATAACCCTCAGATGGATTGCAACCTGACTTGAGTCATGTCTGAGCCCAGAAATCTCAAGCCCTCAACTTAGATAAAGGTGATCCAGAATTACTAGTGCCCCTAGGCACCAAGCTAAAGCAAATAAAATAATATCTGGAAAATTGTGTAATTCTAGGCTTTAAATTATTTCTATAAATATTTCATAAATAACTAAATTGGGCACATACTGAGGTTTAGGGCAACTTGGACAAGGACCAGCAGAAACAGTAGACAATAGAAAAAGACCCACAGGAACCCCAAATACCAAAAATATCAGACACATAATGTAAAGCAACAATGTTTGCTATGTTAGGGGAGATATAGGGAGAAGCTTGAAAGTTTAGAATTTAGCCCAATGGGCTAAATTGTGTCCCTCTTAACATCCAAATTCATATATAAAGCCCTAACCCCAGTACCTCAGGATGTGACTATTTGGACATAGGTTTTTAAAAGAGTAAGGTTAAGGTCATTGAGATAGGCTTTAATCCAATATGACGTGTCGTTTTAAGAAGAGGAGAGTAGGACATGAAAATAATCTTTTAAAATCTAAGGAGAGAGGCTGCAGAATGAAACCAACTTTGCCAACATCTAGATCTTGGACTTCTAGCTTCCTGGAATGTGAGGAAATAAATTTGGGTTATTTATGCCACCTAGTCTGTGATACTTTGTTATGACAGCCCTAGCAACTAATAAAGAAGGTAACCAGACAGTGACACAGCAGATTTTTTTTTTAATTAACCAGGTGAAAACTGGAGAACAAAAATACAGTACCCCAAATAAATAAATGAACAAGTTTACAAGGCGATTAAACACAGCTGAAGATAAAATTAGTTATTTTGATAAACTGAGAAATGGCTGAAGGAAACCATTTGTAAGGAAGTACAGAGAATAAAAAATGTGTAAAAGAGAAGAAAAGCTAAGGGAGAGAGTGTAGTAAAAATAAACCAGATGATAATTGGACCACAGAAGAAAGGAAAAAGGAAAGAGTTGAAGGCTAATGGGTGAAACTTAGAAATTACATTGGGGGCAGGGAAGAGAACAGAAGAGTAAAGAAGCCCATAAAGTTCAAATAAAAAGAAATCAACATTAAACATAAATAATAGTCACAGTTTTTTTTTAAAGAAGAAACATCTCAAAAACCAGGGGGTAAGATGGGGTGATTACTTTCAGTACTTCACCCCCAACTAAAGGAGTGACACTTAAGCTGACATTTGATTTCTCAAAAGAAGCAGTAGGTGCCGGAAAACTGGAATGATGTCTTCAGTGATGTGAAAGAAAATTGCAGCCCAAGAGTGTACACAGTAGGATATGAAGGTGAAAAAAGACATCCTAGACAAAAATGGAGCGCACTCACAAGCAGCAGACTTAACAAACAGAAGAAAATTATCCCATTTGGAATTATTAGAAGATAGAAAAGGAATGAAAAAGAAGTCCATACAAAGGTTGCCAACTTCTGAGGTGGAGTAGAAGTAAAAGCTGCCTGCCACTAGGAGAAAGTAGGAAGCCCATTCAGGACTAGGATCCTGCATTGCTGTAACACAGAGGTCTGCTGCCTGTTGGGAGGGCAGGAAACACTCCTACCCAAGATCCACCACCATTTTAATGCAGATATCAGATGTTCTGTGAGGAGGAGAAAGCCCTTGCCCTGAGGCTCAGGTGCACAGGGCCTGTCTACAACTTCAGCTGGAGCAGAAGTGAGAAGTCACTCCACCATTGACATGAGCTTTGTGTCTAAAACAATGGCAAGTGTCTGCTGGGAAAGGGGCAAAAGCACAGAGAGTCCCTTTGTAGGGAGTGTTGAATGCTGAGGCTCACAGGGACACTCCAAAACTCTGGGTTCCAAGTCTCAAACTAAGCATTAGAAACTAAGCATCATCAGAAATGAGTATTGCTTACATGTGTTTACCAAATGATGACAGCAAAGGTAAGAATTCATGAACTTGATGATGGGTCAGTAGAAATTATCCTAACTTTGACAGAAGACAAAAACATGAAAGAATAAAACTATTTAAGATCTTTGATACAATGTCAAGCATGTAATTGAAGTAGTAGATGAGGACAGGAAAATGCAGCAAAAGAAACACTTGAAAAAAATGGCTGACAAATTTCCAAAATCAGTGTAAGATAAACATATCCAGGATGCTCAAAAACCCCAAGCAGAATGAATACCAAAACATACTCAAGCACTTCACTGTCAAATTTCTGAAAACCAAAGATGGAGAAAATTGGAAAGCAGCCAGAAAGAAAAACAAAGGAATAAAAGAATTACAGCAGACTTTGCATTTAAAAACTGTGAACTAGAAGACACTAGGATGACATCTGTAAAGTACCGAGAGGGGCAAGTCACCCAGAATTTTATACCCAGCAAAAGCATCTTTCAAAAATGAAGGTGAAATAATTTGTTTAAAGTTCCACCATAGATTGAAGCAGAAACTTTTCTTTCCATAGCCATCTTGGAAGGTATCTAGGTTTGTCTGGATTTCCAAGTGTGCTCTGAGAAGAGCAGCTTCTCCACAATCTAGCTATCCTTAGGGTTTTTTTTTTTTTAACTTTCTATATTGAAATGATTTCAAACTTTAGAGAAGAATTGCAAGACTAGTTCAAAGAGCTCCCTTCACTTAGATTACCTGGTTAATATGCTGCAAATATGTGCTTGGTAACTTTTTCTTCAAGTATATCATGCATATTTTTTTCTGATGCTTCATTGTGTATTTCCTCTTAATAATTAAGTGTGTATTTCCTAAAATACAAGAATACTGTCCTACAAAACCACAGGAAACTATCAAATTCAGGAAATTAATGCAGTAGTACCTTCTAAACCACAGACATATTCAAATTTCACCAATTGTACCAAAAATGTCTATAGGTTGAGAATCTGACCCGGGATCACTCAGAGCATATAGCTGTAATATCTCTTCAGTCTCCTCAGTCTTTCCTAGCCTTTCATAACTTGGACAGCTTTGAAGAGTACAGGCAGTTATTTTGTAGACTAACCTCAATTTGGATTTTTCTATCTTGTCATAAGTAGATTCAGTTTATGCATTTTAGCAGGAGTGTCATATAAATGATGCTCCATGCATTTTATTAAGGAACAAGCAATTTTTACTTGTCTCATTATTAACGGTGTTAACTCTTACCACTTGATTAAGATAGGTCTGCTGTGCTTCACCACTGTAAAGTTAAATACTTCACACTTATTAATTAGTTATTCATATAAGTTGGTATTTTACTGTAAAGTAGAGCATTTTCTTCTTCCCCACTTATTTATTATATCAATATGGACTAATGAATTCACTGAGTTAAAATCCATAACTCTACTTTTTTGATGCTCAAATTGTCCTAGATAAAGCTAGTGGGAACCCCTTTGATCTTGTTTCTGTATCTTTTAGTTTCCTTAAGCACTTTCTTACTTTCTGGAACATTAAGATGGTCCAAAAGAATTTTGTACTTTCCTTACCCTAGGCCTCAAATCAGCCATTTCTCCGTGGAGCCCTGGTACCTGTTAATGGAGAACAGTATTCAGAAATCAAGATACAGGCTTGCTACTGGGGTGTCATTGCTTCTAGGCCTTTCTAGGGGGTAGAGCTTATAGATAGATGTATGTGTACATATCACACTAATGTGTGTGCATACACAACTATATCTATTTTGATGTTTGTCTACATATTTTAAATGTCATATGTTTAATCAGATACTTCCAGTCTAAAACCACAGGATTTATTCTTGTCTTCCCTGTTTCCATCTTTGTAAATTGATAGTCAGAAGTCTGGCTCCCATCACTCTCAGTATATTTACTTACTTGTTCAATCCTCATAATTACCAATTTCTGACCCTGTCAGCCAAGGACCTCTCAGCTTTGTGGACCACATGGGCCACCACGTGGGCATGAGGGAGAGGGAGTTTCTCAGGTTTTGACTTGATGATTCCATCTCATTGTGTCAGCCCTGTAATGCTTTAAATAATTTTTTATGCTTTCCCCATGATTTTTAGTTGTTTTGAACAGGAGTGTTGTCTAGAATAAAATTGCCTGCAAATATTATTTGTATGTGCTCTACATGCAGAAAAAGTCTAGATGCACTACTTTGGGTGTTGACCATTCTTCATTTCCAGTTTCACCTGGATCAGGCTTAGTTGTGACTCACTGTGATCTTGAAACTCTAGACAAAAATCATTAATTGAAACACTTGATTTGTATCTATTGTTCAAATGATGAAGAACAACAGTAGCTCGATTGAAATTCTCATCTAGAAAAGGAGAGGCAGCTCACAGCTCCCACTAGCCTAGATCTTCATTTCCCAAACTTCAGTGTGCACACGAATCCTCTGGAGATTTAGTTAAAATGCCACATCTGTTTCACCTAGTCTGGGATGGGCTCCAAGATTCTGTATATCTCACAAGGTTCCTAGCGATGATGCGATGCTGCCATCAGAGGACTGTGCTTTGAGTAGCAGGAGTGGGGCATTCATCATGCATATGCCAGTGGTCAGCATGGGGTATGTTAAATCATGACAGCAACACTTAGAGGTATTTTTAAGCTTTTATTTTTTTCATTTGCAAACATACAGAGAACAGCAAAGTAAACCCCTAAGTACCACTAGCATTTATCGATCTCATAACTTCCCTGCCCCTGACCTTTTTTGTTCTTAGAGCAAGTCCAGCCATTACATCATTTCAGTGTTCACCTCTAACAGTATTTTAAAAATGACCAGTGTCATTATCACACAGAATTTACCATAATTCCGTAATATCATCTAATACTCAGTGCAGATCTGTCCTCAGAAGCAGGCAATAGATGAGTCCCCTGGTCAGCTACTCCACTGTGCTAGCACCACTCGGCTTAGCTGAACCCCCTCTATTGCCACAACACGTGGGCTTTCCTTAGGGGCTGAGTGCACAGGTATATTCCTCCCAAAACTATTTTATGGCCTGCCAATTTCATTCTTGGGGAACTATTTGCTAATAAACAATGGGATTATGGCCTTTCTGACCTTCCTAGGTCTCTGTCCAGCCCTTCAGCCCTGAGGCTGGAACAGTAAAATAAAAAAACAGGAGCTCAGGCATGACGACGGCCTGGAAAGTTGGCCCTGCCACAGGTTGGCAGTCCTGGTAACCTTGGTGTAGACATTTGAAAGAGGTTGCTTCATAAGAGGCCTGCGGGTTAGGTTTCCCAAGCTCTTCGAGCTTCAGAATCCTCTAGCTTTTCCCAGAAGTTTCCTTCCCATTGCTGGATCCCACTATGTTGTTAATCAGTGTGTTAATTGGGTTTTGTATGGTGATCTGACTCTACCTCTCCAAGCCTGGGCTATAGGCAGAAAGGGCCTTTGTTCACATTCGTGAAGAATCAGACAGAAGCTTGTTCCTGCCTGCAGTCAGGCCCGCCCGCAGGCATGGAGCGAATCTCTCCTGCAGTCTGTCCCTGAAACCCACTCAGGCAGCATGTTCTATCTCAGCATACTCCTGCCAGTCCTAAGCTCTTGGTGGACCTTGAGCCTCAGGAAATGATATGTGGTTTCCTGGCCTACAGCCTCATGACCAGATAGCAAGCATTGCCAAATCCTGGACATTAAACCTCTGGGTCCCACATCTCACCCTGCTCATCTGGTACCCATAACAGGAGCCCTCAAAGCGAAACTCGTTTTCCAGGTTCCAAGTTCAGTGTTAGTCAGGGCTCTCCTAGCTGTGTGTGACAGAAATGAAACTCAAAATTGTTTCAGCCAAAAAGAACTAGAGTTATTGGGAAGATGTGGGATCTCACGGAACTTCCTAGCCTCAGGAAAAGTAGGAGACAGGCCTTCCTCTCTTCTTCCCTCATCTTGCCTCTCCTAGGCACCTTTCTCCCTCTGACCCCCTCAGAGTGGCAAGAAATGGAGCCCCAACAGCCCTGAGCTTTAGGCCTCACAGAGATGCCCTCAGTGCTGACCACACATCACAGTCCCTTGGGAGCTGCCTGACCTCAGATGCCCACTGCAGGCCAATTAAGTCAGGAATTCTGGGGGTGGAGCCTGGGCATCAGCTCCCCAGGTGACTCAAACTACACCCAGGCACAGGGCTGCTGCGCTGTAGCTTCAGTGCCCACTGAGACTCCCGTGCAGGTCTCATTCATAATTCAAGGGGCAGGACACTGGTAAACCCATATAAGGGTCAGATGCTCACCCCCTCTAGCCAGAGGCCGGACATGCAAAGCGGTTGCTCCAACAGGGCCCCCTTGGATGTGCGGCAGCTGCCAGGCCGGGGAGCTGCACGGATACTCCTGTGGCAGTCGTGCCATTTGGTCCTCTCCTCCCATCCCTACCCTCTGCCAGAAGGTGCGTGGCAGTCGTCTTGTCTGACTTCATCTCTCAGAGTCAAGCTCAGGGGAGAGCACTGAGCTATGTCCTTGCACTGTGGTGACTTGGTGGGAGATGTGAGCACAAGACGGATGGCGGAGGAAGCCAGACAGAGCTGGCTGAGACATGGCGGGGAGGGCAAGGGAGAGTTAGGGTCGCCTCTATGCAGTTAGGGGAGAGAGGTCAGTGGCCAGAGACTCAGGGTCCAGGGAGGCATGAGCATGAGGGGCGGGGCTGAGCTGGGTTCATTTCCCTACATTCCATGTCCCCCTTCTGTGCTAAGGGGGCAATATCTGTACTTCAAGACCAAAAGCCCTTCCAGCTCTGATTGCACCGCGGTGAGGATGGAGCCCTGGCCAGTCTCAGGCAGCCCATGCCACCCACTTAATCCTCTGGTCCCAGGGCAGGGATGTCACGGGACCTCAGCAGATGACAGGAGGAATGGCAGGTGTGGAAAGTGGGGCAGCACTGGGGTGGGAACAGTGCTGGGGGCTTCCCATCTTGCTCAGGACACTCCTAATGCCTGAACAGCCCTACCGCCCTTCCCCAATCTCTTCTCCGCTTAGGAGCTCCCACAATATGCCCCTTGCCAGCTCTGATCCCCAGCACCCAGCTGAAGGGCCTCCCAGGGACTTTACCTCCCCCAGAAGGGCTTCAAGGGGCTAGCAGAGTAGTAGGGGTGGAGGCTGTGTCTCTCTTCAGACCAGGGGCTCCCAGGCCCTGGGGCTGGCTCCTAGTGCTGGGTCAGGCCTCAGAGTGGGTCTCCCACCAAGGAGGTCCAGGTGCCAACCCAACGCCAGGCTGGGGAGGTTGCTGGGCAGGGGGCTGGCAGGAGCCCTGCTCAGCATTGGATGTGCTGTGTAAACCACCTCTGTCTCCCCATCTCTATGACCAGTGACCCCAGGGATCAGCTCTGACCTGAGACAGGCCCTACTCTAGGCATGCCAGGGACAGATCAAATGACGCCACACTTGGGAATGGATAGTCACTTCTGGATGTTTCCAAAAAATACCAAACACACAGTCTAGATGTGGCCGGGGGAGAGAGCCAGGCTGGGGGCCTGGACATTACACACCCAGGGGGCCCTTGGTGGAGGCGGACAATTTAACAACTGGTCTGAAAGTCAAAAGAGAGGAGAGCTGGTTAGTGGGGTGAGCAGCACTGGGTGGGGCAGGAGCTGTGGGGTTCAGGTCCAGACACAGGGACTGGCCAGGGCGGTCAGACCTGGGCCCTCACAGCAGCCCTGCCTGGGGCCCATTCCCGGGGGGCAGGGGGACACGGTCTGGCCTAGCTTTGTGTGTGGGTATTCATCCACACGGCACTGGGCCTACTGGAAGAGCCTGAGGCCTGAGCTTAGACAGCGGGGCAAAGCCGCTTGGTCTCTCTGCCCCTGCTTCTTCATGTGGGGGATGGTCATCATCCTGGCACTGCCTCCTTCACAGGGTTGCTGCGAGGAGCCCACAGCCCAGGGAGGCGGATGTCTCTGGCCACCCCAGGGCACTGGGAACCAAAGTCCATCTTTATTGCTGTGACCCCAGGGCCCCGCACAGAGTTGACACCCATGTGACCCTTTAGTGAGTAAGTGGCTTGTGAAAGGGTTGGCATCTGGGCTGGTGCCAGAGCTGTGAGGACAGGCCTATGCCTGCCCCTGGGTGTGCGCCTCTCTGAGTGTCTGGGTCTGAGTCTCAGAGTGCAGGTGGGTGCCTATGTTGGGGACAAGCTGCTCAGAGCCCTACCAAGCTCAGGGGATACCTGGGCCTTACTGGCCCCACCCAGGGTTCTGCAGGGACTGGCAGAGTGCTGGGGTGGTGTTTTCGGGACTCAGACGTACTCTCGGGCCGCAGCCGAGGGTCCTGGCCGGTAGGGCTGCGGGCTGCTGTTGGATCTCTCGGGCTCCGGGCATGTGCAGCAGAGGAAGGAGCCCCCCAGCATGGCCAGGCCTGCAGAGGCCCAGCCTACAAACAGGGCTGGGCCAAACTCATACCTGCAGGCAATAGGGAGGCTACCGTCAGGTGAGGCCCCCTGGGGCTCCCAGTCCCTGCTCATGGCAGAGGCAGTCGGGGTGCAGGGAGCTGGCGGGGAAGGGGGTTTTGTGCCTCACAAGCCTCCTCTGTCTCTGTGGATAAACTGGGATGAATGCTCAACTTTCCTTCCACCCCCACCCCAGCACATCAACATCACACAGGGGGACCCAGGTCCAGCATGGGCCTGTGCTGTGCTGCCCCGGGCCCCTCTCCTCCTCCAGCCAGTGGAGAGGGTATTGGAACGCCCACCAGGTCCCCTTGGGGACGAGTGGAGCAGTCCTGGCTGTCTTTCTCTTAGTCTTGGTCTGGCCCACAGTATCGCAGCCGGGGTTCCCCAAGACCCTCTGGAGAAGGCCAGACCCCTCCACCAGGCACTCTGGGCTCTCTGCACCTGGGCCCTGCTGGCCCCTTGGAACCCTCCACAGCTCCCTGGGCGCCCTCTCCTGGAGTGAACCCCCTTCTATACCTCCTATGCTCCGTCTTTGGGGCTCAGTTCAGAACCAGCTTCACCTGGGGCTTTCCTGACCCCTCGGTGCTTAGACACCTGGTGCTCTCACTGGGTGACCATTCAGTCTCTTGCCTGTTCAGTTCCCTGCAGAGCACCTTAAGGGCAAACAGCACTGGATTCATCCCCAGGGCCCAGCACAGTGCCTGCAGTCCAGGCGGCCTTGGGGAGTACTGAAGAGATAAGGGACAGTTGCCAGCTTGGCATCTCTGAGCTGAGATGCCTCTTGTTTGGCAGGCCTTCATGACTAGGCTGCCAGTCCGGGTAACAAGCCTCATTCCTGAGGTCTCCTTTCCCTCCCCTCTTCACACCTCTGCCTCCTCCAGGGAGCCCTCCCAACCACAACATCCTGGGCATCCTTTCTCATTCTTCTAGTCCAGAGCCCAGGGCCTGTTGGGATGTCTGGGGCTGAGACTGTCACTTTCTCCACTGCTGGCATAGCTGAGAGGACAGCAAGGAGCTGGGATTGGCCCAGGCTCTTCACAGAGCGCGCCACTCAGCCCGCATGCCCTCAGCCTTACGAGTCCCAACCATTCTAGTTCCTAAATCTCTCTACCCACTCTCTACTGCTGGCCTCCTGGCCCTTAGCCCTGAGCTCCAGACCTTGGCATGCCACCTTACTGGTTGCCCTATCCGTACCATTCTGCACACTACAGCTGGAGGGGCTGTCAGCTGCCTTCTAGCCCAGGATGGGGAACAAAACCTTCCCACGGCTCAAGGCCTTGCACCATCTGCCCTTGTCTTTTCTCCAGCTTCGTCTCCCCAGCCTTAAGTGGCTGCTGCCTCTGGCAGGTACCCCAGCTTGGGTTTGCTGGGTGCTTCCCAGGGCCCTTACCTGCATCATCCGCTGGGCCCTCACGGCCACGCACAAGCTGGTCTTGGGCCCTAGCTCCGTGTTCCAGGGGAGGAAACCAGAAAGATGAAAGAACTTGCCTGTCACACAGCCAAAGCACACAGCTGGGATTTAAACCCAGAGCCAGGGCGCTTAGCTCCTGGGGTGTCCCCCACAGGCCGCCTGCCCCTTTGGAGGGCCCGGCCGTGTCTGACTGGCTCCCTGCTCCAAAGACCTTCTCAGTGATAGCACCTGGGCCCTTCCCCTGTCCCCCTTTGAGTGCCCTGAGGGACAAAGGTCAGTGGCCCCAGAGGAGGCGGATCAGGAGGTGCAGCCTGTCGTCTGGCCCAAGCCATGCCTGGTACTCACCTGGCATTGACAGGAGTGCTGGGGTTGAAGAACTCCTGGGTCACTAGGGTGGCATACCACGAGACGGCTGTCAACGCGCAGAGGCCTGAGGACAGAGGCGCGGTGCTCAGCTCTGCTCTGGCCCTGGGCTGCCCCGGTGCTGCCTACCATGGCCAAAATGGTGGAGAAGGAGCCAGGGGCACTCACCTGCCGTAAGGAAGAGGGCACCCCCGGCGATGGCGATGCGGCCTTTGGCAATGGGATTGCTGTCTCCAACACGTGTGCACTTCATGCCAACAACACTGAGGACCATGGCCACAAAGCCCAGGAGCACGGCCACCACCATCAGGGCTCTGGCGGACTGGATGTGACCTGGGCGGAGGGGAGGGACTGAGCGGCTGGTGGGAGAGGAGGGCAGGGAGGAGCCCAGCACGGCGGTGAGAACAGGGTGTGCAGACGGCTTGTGGCTGGGCTTCATTGGTCAAGGCCACTGGCCACCTCTCCCTGCAGGGTCTTCTGGCTGTGTGTGGTGAGGGGCGGTCTCAGTTCTCTCACCTGCTGCTTTCTGGCTGGGGACTCCCCTCTGGGCCTGGCCCACCCCTTCCAAGCTGCTGGGTAGCGGGCAGCTCCTCCTGGGGCCTCTCAGATCAGAAGGAGGCAGGAGGAGCCGTGGGTGTCCGAGGCTCAGCCCAGGTTGGCTCTCAGGTGGAGACGCCTCCCACACACGCCCTTCTGATGCTGGTCACCTTGCCCTCTCTCCTCTGACTCACCCATTGCAGCCATTTGCCTGCCACTTGGGGCAGCTCTGGGCCTGGGGGCAGCTCAGAGGGTCTGGGTCCCTGAGGGAAGCTGGAAGACCCGCTTGGATGGAGGTGGGGAGCCATGTGCTAACGGCCTGACTTAGGACTGCAGGGCACTGGGCAGAGGGCGGGCAGGTCAGCCCCCAGCCAGGGACGCAGCTGCAGTGTGCCTGTCTATGAGCCCAACCGTCAGGCTCAAGTCCACATCCCAGGAGGAAGAGAGGGGACTGTTGACCCAAGCACCTGTGTGCACATATATGTGCCTGTGTGAGCACATGAGTGTGTGTGTGTGTGTGTGTGTGTGTGTGTGTGTGTGTGTAGGCACATCCAAATGTGGGTATATTTGTCTGGGTGGCAGGGCTGGTAGTAGGTATGTGTGTGCAGCATGTCTGCATACAGAGTGTGGGAGAAGAGGAAGGAAGGAAGGACTGAGCCTTTCTGAGGACCAGGTGCTCATCTCATCTAACGCTCCCACAGTCCTGTAAAAGTCACAGACTCCCCTTTACAGACGATGACATCAGAACACAGTGAGGGGTGGTGACACCTTCAAGGTTACAGTGGCAGAGCTGTGATCTGGACCCATGGCTGCCTGAACCTAGAGCCCTGCCCCCAGCAGGGCACCAGGCTGGCCTGGAGGTTCCAAAGTGCACAGGGGGCAGGGGGCTGGAGGGTGGAGCCTAGTGCAGATGGCTCTGGACCTCCCCCAACCCCTATATCCCACCTCCCCAACCCAGCTGGCATGAGGCCTACCTTCCAGGGCGAGCAGCGAGTCATAGAGCTTGCACTGCACCTGACCAGTGCTCTGGGAGGCACAGGACATCCAGAGTCCTTCATAGAGGCCTACGGCAGTGATGATGGCGTCGCCCGCGTAGGAGGACTGCTTCCACTGCGGGAGGGCTGTGCTGGCGATGATGCCCACCCAGCCACCCAGAGCCAGGAAGTAGCCCAGGAGCTGAAGGCCCGAGTTGGCCATGGCCCAAGGAGGGGACTGGAGGTCCCAGGGCTCAGCGCTGGGCCAGGGGCCCTGGGGCCATGGCCCGGTGCGAGGAGCTGCTGGGTGGGGGCTGGGAGCGCAGCGAGTGGTCGAGGCTGAGAAGGAAGGAGAGGTGGAAGTCCGGCAGCTCCAGCAGCCAACGCGGCAGCGCCAAGCTCTAGAATGCAGGGGGAGGCCGGGGGCCGGAAAGGCCAGGGCCCGCCCGCAGCTGCAGCCTACGCTGGGCAGGGTCCCCAGCAAAGCTCCTGCCCAGCCCCCTGGGGGTGGGAGGCGGGACCAGGACCCAGGTGGGTGCTCTTGCCCCGCCCCCAGGGATAGGGAAGGGAGGGGCTGGGAGGAGCATCTGCTTGCCAGCAGGGCCTTTCTGCCAGGGAAACCCCTTTAAGAACCTGATGCAAGTGCCCTAAAATTTGAATTCCTACCCCAAGCACCAGCCCTGAGATGACAGACTGCTACTGCATGGCTGATCTGGCCCTTGGGGTTTTCTGTTCTCTGAAATTCCAATTCGCAGCAGCGAAGACTAGAGTTAAACGTCAGAGAGAACTTTTTTGAGAGGGCTCTGAAGCCAGATGTGGAGAGACTGGGCTGGGGAGGGGGTTCTCAGGAAAGGGGTTTCCGGGTAGCTGGGGAACATGTGTATGAAGAACGGGGGGTGGGGGGCGGTCAGACCAGGGACTATGCACTGGGGGTCTGAGATCTGAAGGGGACAGAAAAGGGACCCCATCAAGCCTGAGCCAGACCTGGCTGCCAGCCAGCAAGGGGCCTGGCCAGGGAGGTGGGGAATAATGCTGACCTTCTGGCATCAGCCTGAAGGAAGGCAAGCTGTTCAGCCCCGTTAATCCTCTGGCTGGCTGGCTTAGCAGCTCTCGCTGGGCCTGAGGCACTGGGCCCTGGCCCCCAGCTCCAGACCACATTCCTGGGGTTCAGGCTGTTCCTGCCTAGCGCCACACCTCATGCCCACCTCCTCCTTCTAGCTGAGCCCTCTGGTGCAGGGAATGTTTAACTCTCCTCCACCTTATTAGCAATCCCCTCACGTTCAGTTTGGCCCCATGGCTCCACCAGGTATGGGTGCAGGGGAAAAGGTCACAATCCTGCTCCCACTCTTGCCAGCCCCTTTACTGCCCCCTCCATTCCAGTGGCCCACTCGCCTTTCCCGGACTGGGCTGGGGAAGGCAGGGTCCTGCTAGTAACCCCACCTCCCCACCCCGCACCACCACTGGCTTCCTCACCCACAACCCAGGCCCTCTTCTGCAGGGACATGTCTCCAGCCTGCTCTCTCACATTCTTCACGTGGCTATGCAAACGAGCGGGTGCCAGGCACTGTGCACACAATGGCTGCCCTGTGTGTCCACCCGAGGCGTGGGCCCCTGGTATGTCCTGAGCTCCAGTCCAGCTGGGAGCTGGGGGAATGGTCTGCCCTCTGAGGGGTCAAGGGTGGGAGCTATTTAGCCTGCATTTCCAAACACGGGCTCCCTCCTTGCTGGGAAGGCCAGAGCCACACAGATCTGCATACAGACAGACCTGCGTCCTGGGATGGACCGAGGGGCTCCAAACTCAGACAGGGCCTAGAACACTTGAAGAGGTGGCAGCCCTGAGTTCAGATTCCTCTTCTGCCACAGACAACTCCAAGACAGTATGATCAAGGGGAGCAGAGACATGGGGGGACACAGTGAACACCCTTTCTGCACATGAACTGCCTCACCCCACGGTGGCCCTTCACTGATAAGGAGCTGAGGCTGAGAGAGGTAACTCACCCCAAGCTAGAAGCGGCAGGGGAGGCCTTCCCATCAGACCTGAGTCCTAATGCCATGTTCGCCTCGCACCCCTGCCTGCCTCTCTCGGGGGACTGGGAGGGCGGGGCAGTCCTGAGTGCTCCCTAGGGGTCACACCTGAGCTAGTGTGGGGCCTGCATCCCTGCCTCTTAACGGGTATGTCTGCTTCACTGGAGTTGTAGTGGTCCTCGTGTTAGGCAGGAAAATAGACATGAGCTGGGTGGAAAGAGAATAAGGTCAGTGAGGCCCACTAGAAAGGACTCAAAATTGACCAGTTAAAACTAGAAAGACAGAAAAGACTCAGAGTTAAGAGTTAATCCGTTAAAGCTCAAAAGGTTAGGAGCAACTTGGCCTTGAATGTTTGAATATTCCCCAGATAAAGAAAAGTATCTGAGCACAGCCCATGTCTTCATTGTGTCAATTAGATCATGCCATTGTAAGATTTACTCGCGAAAAGGCCCAGCTATGAACAGCATAATAAAAACAGGAAGATTCCACCGTAGAGCTAAAATTGCATTTTAAAAAACCCACGAAGTTAAGAAGTAAGATTCTTAACATACTCTTTAGCAAACAGACAACTCAGCCCACGCTGGAGGCAGGGCAGGCTGTCTTAATTGATATGCTCCCAAACTAGGAAGCTGCAATCCTGGGAGGGGACCAGAGCAGTGAATTTTCTTATGTTAATTTTGCAGAACTACCTGGAGGACTGCTAAGAAACTTAATAGCTCATCAAAGATAAAATAAACATCTTGAGACCACTTAACAAGTCCACACCCCTAGCCCTTTGTCACATACCTGAAAAACCCTTAAAAGGGGGAACCCCCAATCTTTCAGTGTGCTTCTCTCTGAAGTAGCTCATGCTCCCCTTTCTCTGAGTGTGCACTTTCTCTCTTTAAATAAAACTTAAACCTTTCAAGGCACCTCTCCTACCTGAGGTCACCTGCACATTTTCTCTCTTTAAGTCACTTTAAATAAAACTTCTACTCTGCTTCACTACTGCATCTCTGCCCTTCAGTTCTTTGCTGTGGTGGGGAGAACCAAGGAAAATACACAATGCCCCCCCGTTTAACACTCGGAGCTGATCCACGTCTGAGGGCAGGCGGGGGGCCTGCACATGCAGCCACTGGCTCAGGTTATCCCCCGAGGCCAGGCCAGCTCTCTCTCCAAGCTGGGTCCTGCCCCCACCCCCCTCCACCGCCTTCTGCAGGAGCTCTCTCTGTAAGGAAGATCCGGGGGTCATTCTGACCCCAAGCAGCATCTGGGGCAGGGCTCTGAGCTGTGGGATCTCCAAGGCCACACGGTAACAGAGTGTCAGAACCACACAGGTCCTCAGGATCCTGTTCTGCAGTCTCCTCTGTTGAAAAATGAGGGAGCTGAGAGCCAAAGAGGGATAGTGAGGCGCTCAGGGCCAGGCGGCTGCCTGGTATCGGGCATGTGCACCCCTCCATCCTGGGGACCCTGAAGCCCGCCATGTGCTGGGGACCCACAGCCACAGCGGGGGCGGGAGTGATGCTCACATCGCCTTCGGGAGATCTTCTGTTTCTCCCTTCTCTCTGTTATTTGAGGTGTTGAGTCTATTCTACCAAAATACTCTCCCCCATCCTGATTGCCTTCCCTTTCCAATGGTCCAAAGACTTGGAATGGAGCTCCCTAACCGTGTGTAGCTTCTCCACCCAGGCTGCTACCACCCCCAGCAGCCCCCTGCAGGCCAGTGGCTCCCACGCATGAGCAGAGGGCAGGGTGGCTTAGGGTCCCACCCAGCCTCCATTAAGAGCTAATTAGAAATTGCCCTGGGGTGTCACATGTCACTATTTAAAAAGTGCTTTCACCCACAAGCAGCTTAGGGTTCTAGCTTTGCTCCCACTGAAAAGCTGTGTGCCATTAGGAAGTCTCTGAGCCTCTCTGGCCCTCAGTTGAATAAGAGGGGTAGTACCACTTGCCCTGAGTGGCTTATGAGAATTTACAAGGATCGAATTATGGGTGAGAAATGCTTTTGGAAAACAACATGTCTGAAGAAATGTGGCTAAGGAGAGCTCTATTCCAAAAGGACTCCCTCCTGGGTGGGCCTACCCCTGTGCCCGTCATCCTGGGTGTGGGCAGAGTGCCTGAGGCTGTAGACACACTGCCACATGCTGCCTGGCAGTGCCTGGCCAAGAGCGGTGCTCAGGAGGCATGTGTTGGTCATGGACTGCTCGGTATGAGGATTAAATGTTTTTGCCTCCCTCCCAGTGAAATACAGCAGCCCTTTCCCCCATCCTCTCCTGCTGCCCGCTGGGAGGTCTGATTCAGCTGGTTGCCACCCAGCCCATTCTCTGCAGCCATCCCTGAAACACTGGAGGCTCAGGAGCTGGAGCTGGTCCTACTCCCCTGCAACTCAGGGTCTGACTTTCCTATGGAACTACAGGCTCAAAAGGAGAGGACTTGCCTCAGGCCACACAGCTAGAAAGCAGTGCAGCCAGCACTGTTACCACCCCTGGCTGTCCTGCCCACCCAGGAGGGGTCAAGCACCCTGATTTGAGATCCTGTAATGCTCTTTGTGCATTTCCATTCACAGCATGTGGCATGTTGCCTCTTTCCTGGGGACTGCAAGCACCTCGAGGCCCTACTACCAGCCTCATTTTTGTATCCCAGGACTAACCAGGGAGGTGTCCTCTTCTCCCTGATCCCAAGCGCCCTGGAGCTGGAGACTGACATCTTCCACCCGAATCGCCTTTGATGTTCCCTTGGAGCCCTCCCTGCATCTCCAGCAAACTTCCCCCATGGCTGACATCCTTGTACATGCATTGCAAACACGGTCCAAGCCATCACAGCCACACCTCGGCCTGGACCCTGCCATCACTTCCTGCTTCTGGGATGACTCACCCACCCTATTTACATACCTCGGTTCTGTTGCCATTGAAAACATGGAATTTCATGACCTAACCTGAGACTGTCTGCCATCTCTATGTGGTTAGCATACATTGCAATTGTAAAGGTCATCTTCCTTGATGTGGAAAATTCTGGAAAGACCAGAATCAGGCTGATAGTGTTTTCTGTAATGCATATCTACTATGTGCTAAGCATCATGCCAGGTGCTTTTTGAGTATTCCCTTATTAACATGCTCAGCTGTCCTGCGAAGTGAAGACTGTAATCCCATATTACTGGTGTGGAATCACACTCGGAGGTCATGCAACCCCAGATGGTGGAAGCAAGACTCCTGCCAGATGAGCATGTGGATGAAGCTCACGTTCTTCCCATCAATGGGGGCTCTCCCTGTATGGTGAGTGGGTCACCCAGTGGGGCACAGTGCCTAAAGGAGTAGTGACTGCCCCGTGCTGCTGACGGATTGGATGGTACGAGAAAAGGAACATCAGGGATTCCAGCCTAAGCAGCTGGGAACATGGAGCCATGCTTCCTGAGACTGGCAAGATGGCAGGAGGGACGGTGAGGGGCGCGGAAACAGCAGTGTGGTTTCCACACTGAGGAACCTGTAAGGCATCTGAGCAGAGATATCAAGTAGGCAGTCAGGGATTGAGTGTGGAGTTCAGGGAGAGGTGGTGGTAGGGGCGGCAACTTGGGGGGCCATCACTGGCACACGGGTGGGGCTCACAGCCAGGAGACTGAGGTCAGTGTGGCAGAGGAAGAGTCAGAAGACTGAGCCTAGCTGGGGCAACGGGGGCCTGGAGGACAGTGGGATCCAAGCAGACAGCGGGGCCGGTGTGAGCAGAGGAACCGAGAGGGATGGTTCTGGAAGCTGAGGAAAGCATCTCACGAAGGAGGGCGTGAGCAGTGCTGTCAGATGCTACTGAGAGGTTGGACAAGATAACGACCAAGAATCCGCTTTTGGATTAGGCAACCTGGAGATCAGTGAGAACTCTGGCAAGAGATGTTTTGGTGAGGCGGTGTGGACAAAGGACAGGCCGGTGCGATACAAGCGAGAAGGGAGGGAGAAGTGATGGCGGGTACAGACCACGCTACCCAGGAGTGTGGCTCTGCGTGGGGGCAGAAAGACGAGCTGGAGGAGATGCGGAGTGAAGGAACAGCTGCTTCCTAAGCTGGAAGACAGCTCCACACACAAAACCATGCTGCTGGTTTCCACGCCTCTCACCATCCCTCCTGCCATCTTGCCATTCTCAGGAAGCGTGGCTCCATCTTGCCAGCTGCTGAGGCTGGAATCCTTAATGTTCCTTTTTTTCATACCATCCAATCCATCAGCAATTCCTATTGGTTCTACTTTTAAAAACGACCCAGAACTTAACCTTTTCCACTACCTTCACTGCCTGCGCCTGGCCCACCACCTTCGTCTCCCTTGGGTGCTGCTGCTGCCACCTGCGCCCTGCTCTCCCTGGCCCCATTCCTGCCCCATGGCCCATTCTCCACATACATTCTCCACTGAGGCCTTTAGAATCTCAGTCGGATGCCTCACTCCTCTGTTCAAAACCCTGCCAGGGCTCCTACCTCATGTGTCAAAGGCGAGCAGTCACAGAGGCCGTGGCCCCCGACACTGACCTCCATGGCTGCTCCCCTGCACTCTGTACTGCCCCGGCGGCCGCCTTACTGCTCCCACTGTCTCAGCGTCTGACTTGCCTCCTTTTCTACCCCAGAGGATTTCACACACTCACTTATCCACTGTCTGCCCTACTACAACGTAAGCTCTGTGAGGCCGGGGCTTGTGTTGCTACCATTTCTCCACGCCAAGCACTGAGCTGGGGCTCAAGACATAAATACCTGTTGATTGCATAAATGAGCACTCAGGGTTCAGGTTCCCAAACCATCGGCCCACCCATCTCAAAGCCCAGGAGAAGTGATGGGCTGGTGGCCAGAGGAGCTGCAGCTCCTGTTCTGCCTGCTCTCTGTCTACTAGAGGTGTGTGTTGTTCTGCACACAGAGGCCCTGAGGTGTGGGGGCTCTGAAGCCAGAGGGCAGAGCAGGATGCATGTGGCCGATGCGGCAGAAACACGCCAGAATGCTGCTTACCTGCTGGTAGCTGCCGAGGGGGATGAATCATAATCCTTACCATTCACGCGCAGCACTCCTGTTTACAGTGCTGTCAGATCCGATGTTCAGCGTAGGCCCCACAACTGCCTGGGAGGCGGGCAGAGCGAGGACTGCGGTCCCTAATATACAGATGACAACCCCGAGGTCCCCAAGGCTAAGTGTCCAGCCTGAGGCTGCACAGAAAGTAGTTAAGCAGGGTGCTGAGTCAGGGCTTCTTGCACCATGCCCTGAGCAATCTGTATCAAGTGAGAACTCTGAGTCAGGTGGGCCTGTTTTTCCTCTCTGAACAAACTACTGAGTAAAAAAACATGAATCATTTATTCTTTGGTTGTCTACACAGACACTTAAATACTGTAGAGTTGTCACGCGGCTGCCTGTGCAGGGCCCCAGGGGTGGCTCTGGGCCTGTGTCCTGAGCCCTCACCCAAGTCCAAAGGGGAGAGGGCCATCCTGCCATATCCACTGTTAGAGCAGTAGCACCGTGCAGACGGCTGTGGGCAAGGTCCCCTCAGCTGAGCAGCAGATGTAGGTTCTCTTCTGCTCCACAGCCCGGGGCTGGCCAGCCCAGGGTGCAGGCCAGGGGTCCTCCTGGTGGGTCAGGTCACCTGCCCACAGTGAGCTGGACACTGTCAGAGCTCATCCTTGTGCCCTGATGTGCTGCCAGACAGAGGCTCCTCTCCCGGTCGCGTGGGGCCCTCCTGGCCTTCCTGGGGCTGCTCCTGGGGGAGGACTATCTCTTCTGGGCTGAAGAGCATCTTCACTAGGTCGTCTGCCTGCACCCTGTCCTGCAAGGACAAGCCCTTGCCTATTGAGAGGCCTTCAGAGCAGGCACTCACCTTCTCACGGGTGCTGCTTCCTGGAGAACAAGAAGGCTCTTCCTCAATGGGCTCTGAGCTGCTCTCCTTCCAGGGAGGCCCTGCTCTCTGGGCAAAGACAGCTGAGGTGGTGCCCAACCAGGGAACCAAGGACCAGTCTCATTCCCCATCTCGGCCCCACACCTGGAACCCCAATTACAAGTAAGGCAGAAGGGCGAGGAGGCCGAGGCCACGTGAGCCTGGTGACACAGTGCTGGAGCCATGAGGCTCTCTGGCTCCCGTGCCCAGTGCTCCCCTCCGTTCATGTCTCAGCCATGGGCCACGGGATGGGAAAGTGGGGGCGGAACTAGCGCCCCGCACTGGCGCTCTCACCCGCTCACTGTGTCGGGCGTCCAAGGTGAACCACAGGGCGATGGCACAGCGCTGCCCCCTGGTGACGGCCTTCACTCCGTGCGGGTTTTCTGTGCCCGAAGAGAAGCCTACCGCCCTTCCACACCGGGGCTGCACCTCTGCCTGAAGGGGACACAGAGCAAGTACTTGGGACAGAGACTGTAACCCGCCTTCAGAAAAGGCGTGGGGTCATGAGGGCCCAGGACAGCGGGTGGTTCCTTAGCCTGGCTTCCCAAAGACCAGCGCTGATGAGAAAGGTTACCAGTCAGACAAGCAAGTGATACATCTCAGAGCTCCGTGGTGTGGGGAGGGGAGCCCTGGTGGCCACCACGAAGACCAAGGGCCACCCTGCCCTCTGCACCATGAGGGCTTGTCTCCCAGGGACAGGGGCAAAGGTGCTCACCGTCACGGTCTTGGCATCTAGCTCAGTGAAATAGAAGTCTCCTCCATCGAAGTCTCCGTTTAGATAAAGAATGGCGCTGGGAAAGGCAGATGGCATCTCGACTCGGACCTCCTCCTCCTCCCGCTCCCCAGACCCACAGCTCCAGTGCCATCATCGCCAAGTGCTCTTGACTGGCAGTTGGAGGGGGCCTTTCACAGAAGAAAGTTGCTCAAAGGGCACACAAGCATGAGTCCCCACCTTCCAGACCCACTAGCTCCCCCCAGAGACTCTGCCACGTCCTCCTCTGGGGCACTTCTGTACCACCTCCGTCGTTCACTGTCCTACTGATCCCACTACACTGAACTGCTTCCCCTTTTATCTGACTTCCTGTGCAGAAGGTCTGGGGATAAGGGACTGGACTCTGGGGACAGTTGGCCCCAAACCTGTGTGTGTGTGCTGGGGGAGGGGCAAGGGGCGCCCTGGAAGAGCTGGCACCTGTAGTCCCGGAAAGTGTAGGCAGGGGGTTCCTTGATGCACACGAGGGCCTCCGCGTTCAGGATGCAGTTGTCCACATGGACAGGGTGGCTGCTGTCCTTCCTCTCAGCCTGTGCCTCTGGAGTCAAAGTAACACGTTAGCACTGGGGCACCTCAGACGACAGCTTTCCTGTTGACATGGTGGGGGGGCTTCCCAAAATGCATCTGGGTCTGTGGGAATGGGCAATGAACTGGGGGATCTCTGGCTAAGCCATCAGCCTAGGGGTCAGGATTAATCTGCAGGCCTGGGAAGGTTCTTAGAGGGATGAGCATGTGCAGCAAGCAGGGCTGTGAGGTTCCAACCAAGGGCAGACCCTGGGCTGAAGGATGCAGCCCTGGCTTCCCAGCTAGAATTCATAAAAGAGGGTAAATCCCCAAGGAAGTAAAAACGAGGGGTCAGAAGGTCAGTGGGATGCAGGCAGGGTACAGTGAGACCCAATATACCAGTAGGAGTAAAGGTAAGGATGGCATGAAGGGCAAATAAGGAGTTAGCTGCAGCAGGGGCCTGGGGTGGGGTGTGTGGAGAAGTCAAGCAGGATGAAGGTCACACAAGAGGGCAGACAGGGCTTGCTGTAAAATGCCAGGCACACCCATGTGCATGACACTGAATGCATCGTCCCCCACCACAAACTCCTGCGCACTTGAGTGGCTGGGGACACCAAGCCACAGTAGAGCCCTCCCGTCTGTCGCCACTTGTTCAGCCAATGAGCAGGACCTGTCCCTCTGCATGCACCTCCCTCATGTCTTTTTGCTGTCCACTCCCATTGCCACTTGCTGAGTTTAGGCCTTTGTTTTCACCCACCGAGGTCACTGCTGACCAGCTTCCCTTCCTCTGGTTTGCTCCTCACTCTCTGAATCTCTTCACACACCTTGGCAAAACTGATCTTGCAAACACACAGGCCTCACCAAGTCCTTCCTGCTTGATAACTCACCCTGGCTTCCCATCCCTGCACCTTGAGGCACTGTGACCTGTATCAGTTGTGTGTCTGACATACTCCTTTGGGTGTGCCCAGATTTGACAGAACTCCAAACGTTCTGAGGGAGAGGAAAGCCCTCTAATCTCCTCCCCCTGTCAGGGCCAGAGACTGAAGGTTAAGGCATGACAGATCCCGCCGCGGGCCATGTGTGACTCTTGGAGCACTGACTGTACCTCATCCCTCCTCAGGAAAGCACGAGAGAAAGTGAGAGAGGGAAAGTCAACAAGGAATAACCTCAAATATGTTCTGACTGGGAAAATAAGTAGATCTCTTACAACTTTGGTATTTAACAATTAGTGACAGAGAGCTGGCAACACAGCTCATGATTGTTGTTGAGAACCACTGGCCTGCAGGATGAAAAACAAACTCCTGAACGTGGCCCTCCATGTTGTGGCCTCTGAGGCCCTCACACCAGCCGTATGCAATTGCTCCCCTCTTTAAACTTACTCTCCAGAAACGGCAACTTTCTCAGCCCCCCCAGCTACCAGGCTGCTCAGTGCCTCCATTCCTCTGCACGTGCTCTTCTCTTGGGTGGGAACATCCTCCCATCACCCCACGCACTCCACAACTCCTATTCATCCTGCACACTGTCAGCATCTCCTGAGAAGCCCTCCGGACTCCTTGGGTGGACTAACTGTAACTTCCTCCGCTGCACTTATCTGTTGTGTTGGTTCCCTGACAAGGGTGAACAGGACCATATCCTGTTCTCTTCCGTGTTCAGAGCATCCGGCCAATGCCCGGGCACAGCATGTGTGGCAGTGAAAGCTGCAGGGCGGAGAAGGCCCACCTTCAATCGCAGTGCGGCATACCAGGTGGGAGTAGGAGAAGTACAGGGGGGCGTCCAGGCGGAAGTAGGACTCCATGACGCGCCGCACCTTCTCTGTCACATTGTAGTACAGGTGGGCGCTCTGCAGAGGGACTTTCCCTTCCTGTCCCAGCTGCCAAGGAGACAGACCAGGGGTCAGCTGCCCCGAATGCCCCTCTGTGGGCCGACAGAGACCCCGGAGGGACTGGGCCCCATCTTCAACCCCCCACCAAAGGTGCAGTCTGTCCCCCCACAAACACACCTACCATATTATTATTAGTTCCCTTTATGATCCTGCTCAGAAGTACAGCCATTCTTCAGAAACACTCTCACAGCTTTGGGTGTCTGTCTTGTCCAGCTTACCTCATCCTAATGACACTTGGTCTAACAGCCGGGATTCAGAGCTTAACCTCACTCAATGTAATTTATCCTCCCCCAGTGCAGCTGGAATGCTGACAGGCAGGCAGACACCTAGCTCCCCCCAGGCCCAAGCTCCCCCTCACCCCTTCCCCGTGCTCTAGAATGCTGAGCCTTGATTCTACCTTGAGGGCTTTGAAGACAGTGACGCCATAGAACTTCTCGCTGGGGGTGTGTGGGGAGGTTTGACCCCGGTAGCCGTCTCCTGAAGTTGCTGCTGCCTACAAGGCCCCCAAAACAGGTGGAGTTAGCTGGGGCAGCTGAGGGCCTGAGAAGAGTGGACAACTGCCTGCAGCAAGGGGCAGGCCAACACTCAGCACCTAAGAGGCCTTAGGATGGGGGCCTGGGCTTTGGGGGGAAGGTGCGGCCACAAGGCTGCCCTTACGTTGGTCAGTCTCTGCAGCTCCAGGCACTCAACATCAGAGATGACGCCGTCCATCACCACCCGCTGGGAACCATTCAAGACTCTGGAGTTCATGGTGAGACTGATACCTTCATAGAGCAGGGGGCCACCTGCAAAGCAAAGATAAGACTGGGCTAAAGCCAGCAGCAGTTCTGTCCACTCTCCATTGGAGAGGAAAAGAAATGCTGTTGTTGCCTGTCCTCCCGTTCTCCCAAGGTAGGAGGTCCAGAGGACAGAACCTGGAGAAGAGAGGACAGGAGAGCCAAGTCCTGGTCCGAGCCCCACTCCCAAACGGTTGCTGGCTTTTGGGCCTCCATCTACTGCTCACTTACTAGCTGTGTGACCATGGCAAGTTATTTAACCTCCCTGAGCTTTAATTTTCTCTTCTGTAAAACAGCATCTACCTCCAAAGTTTGATGCCTGTTTGATGTGAAGAAAAATAAGTTTAGCTTGGCATATAGTAAATGCTCAAAATTTTAGCTACTATCATATCATCGTCATCATATTTCAAATGACGATCTCACAGTCTGCCCTCCCCACCTCCCACGCAGTTATGAGAATCCAGAGAAACAACAGGGCAAGAACTCTCTGAAAACAAAGGAATGCTGAACAAATTCTTTTTTACATGCCAATCTTGTTAAATTAACTACGGTTAATTTTAGCACCTGTACTGCGAAGGCCAACCTGTCTCTTCTATTTCTCATGGTGTCTCTCTACTGGGGACATACCAGCAACTCAATTCAACTCCACCTATTTACTGAGGCCTGCGCATGTGCTGGGCACCATGCTAGGCCAGGTGAGGGATGAAGCCCTGAAGACAGCGCCTGTTCCCATGATCAGGTGGGACGGACCCTGCGGAAGTACACAAAGTGCCTCAGCCATGCAGGAGAGGGGCAGAGGGGCTCCAACCAGCCAGGAGATTAAGAAAGGCTTTGTAGGGTGCACGTGGGCCACTGTGGTGAGCAGCGACAGTGGGCAACATATTAGGAGCAAGGATAAGCATGCACAGAAATGTGGGCAGACAGAGGCTCAGGGAACGGGGTCCCCCTGTGTGGACATGGAGAAGGCATGAACAGTGGAGATGCACAGCATGGGGGTAAGAGGGCAGGCCAGGAGGATGGGTCAGGGTCCCCATGTTTGGAAGAGTGGTCTTACCATCATGTGGGAAGGGGCATGGACAGCCTGGAAGGGGAAAGGTGAGAACAGAAGAGATGCCAGGGTGGGAAGCAGGCCCGAGGCAATGGGGGCACAGAAAAGGCTGGGGAAAGAGATGAGAAACACAGAAGATTCATACTCAGTGGGTCCCCCTGGCTGGGTGGAGGGACAGGCCAGGGGGAAGAGGACCAAAGGAGCCCTCAAGGCTTTGAGGCTTGGTATCAGGATGGATGATGGAGGCGGGGAGAAAACAGCTTGGAAGTGGCAAGAAACGATGAGTTTTGTCCTATAAATACGGACCTTAAGTGAACTAAACTAGTGTGACTGTGACTCAGGGGTCCTATTTCTTAACCAAACACCAGTTCCCAGGGCTCTTCCAAGGTGGAAGTCCTAGTGGCGAGTTAGGAAGGACACTGAGGCCAGGATATGTTCTGACCCATGTGGGCTCAACCCTGAGGCTGGCCCACAGTGAGCCTGGTGCCGCCCAGCTAATGGGACAGCTGCAGGCCAGCCCGAGCTCTGCCCTCTCACCTTCCCGGGTCAGCCTGCTCACATCCAGCGACTCCTTGGTCTTCTCCTCCACAAGGGTCTCAATCTCCTTCATGAGGTCTCCAATCTCCTGGGAGATGCGGGCAGCTGTTTCTCGTTCTGACCTGTGAGCACGGCCACTCTCAGGACTGTATTCCAGGGCAGCCCGGCCCACCCAGTATGGACCTGCCCACCCCATGCCGGGACGTCATGTCTGTCCAGGCTCAGGAAGCCTCAAGTGCTTCTTCAGACCCATCTGATCTCACAGTGTCTTCAAGGTCCTCACTTTTGTTTCTCTTGCAATCTCTTGGGAATCACCTCTGCTGGAGTCCATGAATCCTAAAGGCAAATTGGGGGAAGTTAACACTGTAGGGTGACCTATTCGGGTCTCAGCACTTAGACTAGGGCATACGGGAGAATCTACCTTATTGCCTGTTCCTCTCTGGAGATAAAGCAAGAGATCTCCCAACTGAAGTCACTCCAGCTGCCTAGGACACCCCTTTATCTTTCTCTCTCATCCAAGGGTTTCACGGATCCCACATTTGGCTCAACCCCCTAATAGTTTTCTCTCCAGAGTCACACAGCTTTCCACTGCCCCCTTCTCCACCCGGCCCTGCGCCCTGGCTTACCGGATCAACAAAGGGAATGCCAAAGATGTCGTAAGCGAAGAAAAGCAGCCCTTTCTCCAGCAGGCTCCGCTGTCGGTACTCCTGGGCACGCTGAGAACACAGAGTGGACGGGTCGCCCTGTACTCAGCACCGTCTGCTAGCTCCTGAGGTGCCCCCACCAGCATGCTGAACTGTTACTCCCGGTGAGACCTGAGACTCCTCTTCCAAGTCACTGGCCTGTCTGTTCCCTGGTTTTGGACAAAGCTCTCACTTCTGTGCTCAAAGTTTCCTTTTGCCTGGCACGAGCAGTACCTCTGAGGGGGGCATAACCAGGTTTTTCTTGAAGAGGAAAAGCTCCCTTCCTCCCCCTTTCACCCCTCATTAATCTCTGAGGCAGAAAATCTGATGATTCTCAGAGATACGACACTGTGCCTCAAAGGAGAGTTCCTTCTTGATTTCTACAGTTCAGTACTCCTTCCTAGGAGACCTAGGTGTATGGCGACTCATGCATTATCCACTTAATCTGTACAGCTACCTTTGAGGTTGATACTGTTACCCTCATTTAATAGATGAAGACACTAAGGTTCAGAGGATATGTGACTTAAGGTGACACTACAGGGAACGGTAGAGCAGGGACCTACCCAAAGCCAGGACTTTCCAATCCTAAAGTCCACGTGCTTTTATCATCCACCTGCCTCCCTCAGACTCTGAGCAGCCTGTATGCCTCTTGGAGATGGGCAGCTGCCGCAAGAGCAACTGGGTCTGGTTTTCCCCACACTTGCTCACAGGTAGGGCTTACCCAGGGCAGGGAAACTAAGTACCTTCCAGGGTCACATCTTTCCCTATGTGCTTGCTAGTCTCCAAGCAGCAGAAGGAAGAAAAAGAAAGAGAAGGCACTATTAGTTGAGATAAAAGATGCAGGCAGTAAGGGAAATGTTAAAGGCATCAATGAGTCCTATATTGTCCATTATATTTACCCAAGAGGAAGATGGAAATTTTCTCCAAAGGACTTTAAATGATCAGCCTCCTTCACCAAGTGCAGACATCCAGCTAAGTATATTCTCTCATTTAACCCTTTCTGTGAGGCTGATACGAAGCAAATCCCACTTCTACTGTTTACTCATTCAACACTGACTTAGTGAGTATGAGCAACGTGTCAGGAACTGTTTCGGCACCAAGATAAAGCAGGGAAACAGATCCCAGTCACTGCTACCCATCATAAGCCACTGTGCAGCTAACTCATCTCTTGGAGCCTAAAGGTTCTCCTCTCTAAAATGCGGAGAACTGTGCCCACCTCCCAGGGAAGCTGTGAAGATTAAATGAGATGATGGGTGTAAACGCCCCAGCGCAGTGCTTGGCCTGGCGCAGGGCTCAACAAATGCTACCTCATTTCCAGAAGGGGAGTTCCTGTTAAAAATGGAAGATTGACCACATGGCTTTATCTTCCCTCTCTACTCCAGGCTCACTAATATGACCAAAAAGGAGGGTTGGGGGAAAGGTCTTAACCCAGCGAGGCAGAGATTGAAGTGCTATCTCAAATCTAGATGGTCACCATCTAGTGGCCAAAGAGGACAACTACAAGGTAACTGGTCATAGGGGAGGGGATGGCAAGAGATTTATTTCTATTGGAAACTCCCAGGATTCCAGAGCTAAAAAGGAACAACCCTGGTTTTCCCCTTCAGGGTAGATTGGTGACCCCACCTCCCTTGGTTGTTATGAGAATCAAATGAAATAAAAGCTATGGAAGAATTTTGTAACCTATAAAATGCTACACACATTTGAAGGGGGTGGTTATGTAAACGCCACCACAACCAGAAAGGGCGGCCACATCACTGGCCTGCTTCTTCCAGGGAACAGGGGTAAATTTGTCATCCTGGGTGGGAGCATGGGCAGGCAGAAGACCTATGAAGAAAGCCTTCTATGCTTCCTGTGTGTCACTGATCTAGGCAGATGGCACCATACCTGCATCTCTCAAGCAATGGCTTGGTGCCTAATTAGCTGACAAGAGGAGGGAAGCCACTCTTCCTGCCACATTCTGCCACTTCCACCTCCTTGCTCCACCTAAGCCGCTCCCATCTTCCAGCTGCTGCCATGCTCAGGCCTCGCAGCTTCCCCCTTGGACAGGCATTGCCAAAACAGCCCAACAGGAATCCTGTTTGGAGCACTGAACCATCACATCCCGCATCCTGTCAGGACCCTTTGGGAGCCCATATTGTCAGCACTATGGAACAGAGTCCAAGGTCCTGGTGTGGTACTCAAGACCCTTCAAAACCTGAGCCTTCCAGACCTCATCTCCTGTTACTCCCCAGTACCAATGTCTATTTATATGGACAAGTGTCCAGGTTGTTTTCACATGCTGTTTTCCATCTAACAGACCCTCCTCTGCCTCATTCGCCTACTGAAGGCTTTTAAAACCAAATGCCAACACCACTCCCTCTTTGACACCTTCCCTGACTTGCCAATCAGCTGATTACTTCTCCTCCTTGCTTCCACTATAGCTGTACATTGTCTAATAGTATTCTATACATCTACTACAGTATTCTATAAATTTTGGATTATATACCTTTCTGTATCATCGGAGTCTAAGGTGTGTTTTAGAAAGCATTCAAAAAGACATTAAAGTAATACACATACAGCGAAAAGAAATCCATGAAGTATTGACAAATAGAAATGTTCAGGTCTTCCTCCCCACCCCTAACCCATAGGCCTCAGGAGTAATATTACAACTTAAAAATACATATATATATATTATTTAAAAAACATAAATAGGATATAATACACAGTTCTATAATTTTTCTTTACCTAAAATCATATCATGGAGACAGTTTCATATGTTGCATAGCAATCTACTCATGCAATACAACAGTTGTCTTACATGTTGCTGAATGAATATACCATAACTCATTTAACCAGGCCCCAAATAGATGGCATGGAGCTCGGTTCCGGTTTGTTGCTTTTAGCAGCAATGTTCCAAGGGACATCCATGCAAGTTTACCTTTCATATTTGTGCAACCCAGCTCTGGGGCAAATCCCTGGCAGTAGAGTTGGTTAAATGAACAGTTCAATGTACAGTCCCATGCCTGCTCAGCCCTACATTCATCCAATATATTCGCTGCATAAACAAATGAGTGGCCTGTAGAGTAACTGTACCTATTACCATTTTCTTTTTTGACGAAATGAAAAACTGGTCCAAAGTTACAGCTATTTTTACACATAATGTAGACAAGGCTTGGGAGAGGGCAGCAGGACACCACTGATCGAGGGCCACAGTGAGTACCCACCCTGTTCTCGGAGGTGGCTGAGGTCAGAGGTGAGGAAACTGGCCGCCTGCCACTGTGTTCCATCAGCAAGACTCCATGGCGCTACCTGTCCACATGCGTCTCACCTGTTGACTTACAGACTGCATTTATACTAGCTCACCTGGCCCTCCCACTAACGTTGAAGACACAGCAAGAATAATCCCATTTCACAGAAGGAGAAACTGAGATTCAGAGGAGCAGTGCGGCATGCCTCAGATCCCACATGACGTGCCAAAGATCACACAACCATAAGTAGAATGGCCTGGACTTGAGCCCAGACTAGTGACTTCAAATCCACCTCATTGTTCTGGGCTCAAGGAGAGGTCTAGGGTCTGGATAAGGCATACATACACAAATCAAGGTCCACAGCATGAAATTTCATTTAGTTAAAAACAGAACTTTTCATGTTTTTAATTTCAAAAATAATATCCATTCACTGAAGGAAATTTATAAGATAAAAATGAGCAAAATATAAAAATCACTCATGTTCCACCACCTAGAATTAACCACTGTTAACACTTTAGCACACTTCATGTTTATTATTTCTCTACTTGTTTTGGCATGAAATGGGAATAATGTTGAAAGAGGGAGAGGTCAGACAATGGCAGAAAGAAGGGACAGGGAGGAAAATGGAGACAAGACAGGTGAGTGAAAAAAAATCAGCATGAAGGACAAAATGACATCTTAGACAAATGGTGTCAAGGCTCAAGGTAGGGGTCAATAAGGGGAGGAGTGTGCCTGCCTTGCAGCCCTGCTTTTATTTTCCAGCTCCAAGAACAGACTTGTGTCAGAGAAGGCCCAAGCATACTCCCATGCTTGCTGGGGCCGCTTGTTCTGCCAGTGCCCAACGTGGCAGGGAGCTCACACCAGCCCAGGCTCTTCCTCCGCGCCCCACCCACCAAGCAGTGCCGGCTCTCCCTCCCCTGCCTGCTCTCTGTCCTCCCTTCTGGGCTGTGGCAGCTGCCCTAACCCTTGCCAGGCTCTCACCTCATGGGGGCCAATGGCTCTGGCTTGTTCTTCTCCCATCATGGCTGTATAGTAGGCCAGATTCTGGTTCATCACCTCATCATCAGGGAAGAAGAGGAGGTAGGTCTTGGCACACTCTACAGCCTGTGTATAATTCCCAACTGTGAAGCAAAAAACAAAAAAACAGAAAACCATCTGAGGAGAAAGGGTCTAATACTGGCACCAGGAATCACTAGTGTTCAATGTCAGCACAGCTCAAGGAATGATGACATAGTGACAAGGCCCTGCTGACTTGGGGGAGACGTTGCAGAAGAGTTAGAATAGATGGTGTATAAACATAGGCTATAACATTGATCTTAAGGCACTCAAGTGTCCTCAGGGCTGCCTACTATTGAAAAGAACTAGAATCCTGTGTGTGCCCACATCTTCAAAAACTCACAAATAATTCAGATACTGTCCTCAATATTAAACCAGTTTCAGGAATAGTCCCACCTCCCCACCATCTTTTCTCTAGGGATTTTCAGGAGATTGCAGGGGTAAGGGAGTAGATTACAATAGCAGATGGCCTCTGTGGTAGGCCAGTCCTTGTTTGCATGTGTTAGTCCCCTCAACTCAACTACCCTCAAACACCTTATCTTCTTGAATATGCAGTAATGCTTAGCACACAGTAGGGACTCAGCCAAGACCTGCTGACTTGCTGTGTCCTCCCACCGAGAGCACTGGTGAGCTAGGGGGAAGGGCTGGCAAATGTTCTGTGAGCTGGCTTAAATGATAGTACTTATTCCCTGGCCTTTGCTGTGACTTAACTTAGATGCAAAATGAGATTATAAATGTTGCAGAACAGACGAGAGAGAGAGGGCCTAGAGTCTCCCTCTCCCACGTCTTTGGGTTGCTGGTACCAGCTTCTGGGGCCAGCAGCTTATAATGAATTGCCAACGGGTCAGTCACATGGCCTCCCAGGTGCCTCCCAGAGCCATAGGGAGAAGCCAAATGTACTGAAGAAGCAGTGCCCATGAGCCCTTCCTACCTTGCTTTTGGCTTCTTACTCAGATGCAGCAGAAAAAGAAAAAAGTAGGCCTTACTGTTATAGTAGGCAAACTGCAGATAATTATAATGAGATGGGAGGAAGTCTTCAAAGGGCTTCTCTCTGCTTGGGTGGGAAGCAAGCTCGGTGACACAATTCTGTTTACAGCTGAGGACCTGGATGTAATGGTCTGAAAGGCATCAAAGAGGAGGAAAAACCGTAAGGTCAATCTTCGGGATTCAAATTTCAGTGAATCTGGACAAATTCAAGCAGGAGGAATTCTCCATCAGAGCCCCAAGTTTAAGAAATTTAGGAATGAGGCTGAAGACACTGTGTCTGCCTTATCACAACACTGCCTTAGAGCCCAGGCAGACCTGGCTGAGGGCCAGGCTCTGGGCCGCTCACCTGTGATGGCCTGGAAGAGGTCAGCGTTGTACTCGAGGTAGTTGTAGCCATCATAGTCATAGGGCCCCTCGCAGAGCGCTCGGCACTCCTCGTCCGCCACAAAGTACCCCCGCAGTGCCGCCTCCAGGTGGGGCACGGCCTCCATAGGCTGCTCCTCCGAGTACAGCCGCACTCCCAGCCGAAACTCGTGCTACTGGAGGAAGAAGTACTCAGCCGCGGGCCACAGACGACCCACGACTGCTCTCCTTGTCCACGGCCACCTTCACCTGGCTCCTCATTCCCTGCTTGTGTCAGTTCAGGGATGGAAAGGGCAGCTGCTACATAATGAAGGCCTTTTGTAAATGGTCTTCACGTGTTTCCTTTTGAAATTTAAAAACATTTTCAATCTAGATGAAAGATATATGGGAGTTCATAGTAATTTTCTTGCACTTTCTGTAAGTCTAAACGTTTTCAAAATAAAAACAAAATAATTTATTTTTCAAATAGTTCAGGAAGTTTTCAAAATAAACGTTTATTGAAAAGAACTTTTGTGGCCTCTGGTGATAATGGCAATCATCTCAGCAATAAGGGGGGATCGGGGCTGCTACATCTGATGGTGGACTTTGGTTTACTATTAGTGGGAATGGCTCCCATTCTCAGGAATACTATTTTCATTTCACAGAACCACCAAAAAAGCCCCACCCCACTTTGTGTATAGTTGTATAATGTATTAGCTATATGCAGTTTACTTTTAAAAATCATTCTGATATGTTTCTAAAACCTCTATTTCTAAACTATTAAAACTTAGAGAAGAAAATAAGCTCTTTATAAAAATGCTTTACACCACCAGGCGGTATTTCCTACGGCACATGGACTTTTCTTGCTAAACAAAGAGAATCAGAACATTAAGGAGCACTGTACCACTTATGTCAGTGAAAAGCGGAAACCCGCATGACCAAAAACATGGGACTGGTGAATTTAAATGATTATATATAAATGGACTATCATGCAGCCATTTCCAATTCTGTTTCAAAGAACATCTGAAGACACCAGAAAAGGCTCATGATAAAATGTCAGTTCAAAAAGGATGATGAAAAATACACACACAATATGACAGCAAATCAGGTCAAAAAATTAAGATATAGATGATGTTTAAAATAGGCCAAAATATCAACACTGGTTTTTCTTAAGGTGGCAGGAATACAGCTAATTTCTTTCTGTTTTACAGTTATCTGCATTTTTCTAATGTTGTACAATGAACATACGTTACTCCTGTTATCAGAAAACAACCCTAGTAAATATCATTCAATAAAAAGAGAGATAGAAGGGGTTAAAGTTTTTTTCACCATATGGGGTTTGGCCTCGAGATCCCTGAAGTCAGCCTCCTTCACCCCAGACATGGTTTGGTAATAGTCTAAGTTCTGGCGCATCTCCATGTGCTCAGGATTGCCCACGAAGAAGGTGTGTGCTGCTGCCACGGCTTTCTCCAACTTGTTTATCTAGGAATCAAGAACAAGAACATAGTTCTCACATGTTAACTTTGAAGGTTTGTGTCCAAACATGTAGTCCACAGTAAACAGGAAATCCCAGCTTCCTGAGCCTTCCATTCAGTGTGCTTCCATCCCTGCCAGCCCCAGAAAACATACCTATTGCAGGAACCACAAACCAGAAATTAGGAGCTCAGGGCCCTGGGCAGATTTTCAACTATTTCTCCAATCAGCCTTAGAGTTCTCCAAATTACAGGAGGTAATCCTTCAACAGTATAAACATTCTATTTAAAAACAAAAGTTATATTGTAGGGAGAATGCAACGGAAGACTGACTGCCCAAATAATATATTCTCAAATTCAGATGCAGCAACTGAGCTGTAAAAAGTCCAAGGCTTTAAGGATTTAGGGGTAGAGGAGAAAGAGCAGTTAACAATTACCCGTGCCAAAGAATTTCCCTAAAACATTTTTTTTTGCATAAAATAAAATCAAATGTTTTTGACACATTCAAGGAAAAGGTGGTTGGCTGAAAAACCCTAAGGCCCTATATCAAATCCAGACATAGCATTTTCTGACTCAGAGCCCAGGGCTCATGAGGTTAAAACAAGTAGATATACAGAAATCTTGAGATGAAAAAAATGTGCTATGGGTCACAGTAACGTCCACAGCAACAGACTCCAGCACATCAGTGTTACACAGGTTCATATGTAGAAACCAAAATAAATCTCTGATGATTTAATAATTAACTTACATGGGCTTTGGTGTAGGACAAACCAGTGACATATCTCGGTTTACTCAGTCACTTGCTGGGGCTTTAGACAAACTACATGAAGTTTACTCTCTAAACTCAGTTCCCTAATCTGTCAGTTGGAGATAGCACTCACCATCTCACAGGATTGTTGGGAAGGTTAATGAGGTGATATATATGCAGCTTCTAACACATGGTGCTAGGCATGGCATATATGAAGCACTCAGTAAGCTTTAGCTGGTATTTTCAATATGCTAAGAATTTTTTTCTCTCTTCTTATCATCCATACTTGTAAATGCACCCAAAACAAGAAGTCAGTCATCCCTGGCTCTGATCTGAAAATAACAAGGTGACCCAAGGTCAACAAACCCATCTCTGTACCTGTTTCTTAACTGTACAGTTAGAAATTCTCTCGTCTGTCCCTTTAATAGAGTTACTCTCCCTCCCCTATCTTCCAGCCTTGCTCTTGTCTTTCTCTGCTTCTTCCATCTGCTCACTCCTCCCTTGACCCTCAGTCCTTTTCTCCCTGAGCACTGAGACACTTCATTTCCTTCTCTCATGCTGACAATCACACTCCCCCCCTAACGGTTTGCCCTGCCACCACTTTCTCCTTCTTCCAAAACTTACTTCACATGGCTTCCAGAATTAGCATTCCAACAACCTGATTTGGATGATGGCTCCCTGAAGCCTGCAGATCTCTCTTCCCAGTAGGCCTCACTCTGACTGGAATGGCTATCCTTCCTTTCCTTAGTAATACTTAGAACTGGCTTCAAATATCACCACTCTTTCAAGTCTCTCTAATTTCTCTGAGACAAAGCTAGATCCTCTCTCCTTTGTGGTCCCACAGCCTTTAGGAGCCTTTACTTTAGTGATTCTTAATAGTGAAGCAAGACAAAACAAAAAGTAAAATCGAGCATTTTCATTACCTGTACAAGAACTGGAATGTAGTAGGTATTCAATAAATGTTTATCAATAAATTTTAGAAAGTGCTGTTAAGTGGCATGACCAGAGACACAGCCCAATTATTTTGGTTTCAAGTCCAATACTCTTCCGAGTAACTAGGAGGAATGGAGCAGAACTGTGTAAGCAAAATGCTCACGGAGAGGTGGAAATCTGAGGTCCGCAAGATTATCTAAGTCTCTTTTTAGACTGAATTGAAGGTCTGTTAAATTATGGATGTAATAGATGTACAGCACAGACTCCTTCTTTTGCCGCCACTAAAATGAGCTAATAACAGCACCTATCTTATAGGATATTGCCAGAATCTGGGCAATTGAATCAATACACAGAAAGTACTTAAAACAGTACCAGGAAATGTACGCTGAGTATGGTTACACCACCACCACCACGACCACCATCACCACGCAGGAGCTCTCCAAATCTACACTAAAGTCACTCTGAAATTCCTAAAAATACTCACTTTCTTTGGAAACCTGACAGAATAACCAGAGGGTCTCCCACAGGGAGGGGCCGGGCAGCCCCTACTGGCGACGTGGCAACCTCTCCTCCTGAGAGTTGCTGCACGCGGGCAGCAGGAAAAGCATCACTGAGAAACGGACCGGAAGGAATATACTGTAGACAGATCCTGGCCTCTCATTCGGACACTGACAATAAGATCAGGATGAGAGACCCAAGCTGTCCCTTTATTCCCCGTAGCCCCTCCCCCCCCACCACCCGGGAACACATCGCCAAGTTTTGCTTGGTCTGTGCCTTAACCCCAGGCTAGACCTCGGGTTACCATCCGTCTGCCTGTGCAAACCGGGCGAGGCAGGTCTCCCAACAGGGTCCGGGTTCTTCCTGAGCCCTGGGAGAGCTCCCCGGCCAGGAGGCCACCCTCCCTCTCCGCGGACACTTCCCTGACTTTCGAAGTTCCCCCGGGGTGCCTGCAACCACACCCAGCAATTCCCGGCCGCCTGGACCCCGGGCAGGTCTGTACCTTGAAGTAGGCGACCTGCAGGTAGTTGTAGGGGCTCCGCTTTCGGAACTCCAACTCCAGCTCCTCGCTGAGCGAGTGGGCAGCTGGCGGCCCGAGGCAGCGGCGCAAGCAGGCGGCGCGCCGCAGGAGGCCCCCGAAGAAGCGCAGGTCGTATAGGGCGGCGCCCGAAGCCTGAGCCAGGCTCGGGGGCGAGTCGGGGTCCAGCTCCCAGGGGAGGTCGGCGGCGCACCGGGTGCGGCAGCGCAGGCGGAGGGCGCGCAGGGCGGCCCGCGACCGCAGCGCCCGCTCCATGCTCAGTACCACCCCGGCCCAGTCCCCGCGCGCGTAGGCCGCGGTCCCCTCTGCGAAGAGTAGGTCAGGCGCCGCTATGTCCCATCCTGCCTCGGTCTCGACCTCGGCCCGGCAAGCAGCGGCGGCGACGGCCAGCAGTATGGTGAGTAGCCTCAACGCGCGTGCGGCCATGGCCTCCCCAGACCTAACGGGATCGCTCTCCACCCGCCACCGAGGCCGGAGTCCCACCCCCGCCCCGCCCCGCCCCGCCCCGCCCCGTCCCCGAACGCAGCCCTGCCTCCCAGACCTTGCGGCGCATGCCCAGGAGGCTTGCTCCGCTCTCCCTTTCCGCCAGCCTTGGCCCCGCCTCTTAGCGGAACCTTGCGCGTCAGCTGGAGCGCCCGCTCGCCGCTCAGGCCTAGCTCCACGGCTCGGTCGCCCAGTGGCCTGGGAACGCGGAGGCTCCGCCCACGAGCCTTTGTGCGCCTGCTCCTCCGCCTCGCCGCTAGGGAGGCTCAGGCGCTGTGATGGAGGACGCTGCAACGGTGGGGCCGACTCAGGGGGTCACAGAAAACCGAGTTCGATCGGCCACCGGTCGGGGAGGTACGCGGGGCGGGAGGCCGAAGGGGGAAAGAATTCCTCACGGAGCAGCTAGTCTCCGGGCTTGGCGGGAGGCCATGGGCGGGCGCTCACGGCCTGTGTTCCTCGGTGTGTGTCGCAGGAGCCCTGGTGGAGCTCACCCCGACCCCCGGCGGCCTGGCCCTGGTGAGCCCCTACCACACCCACCGGGTCGGGGACCCCTTAGACCTCGTGGCGCTCGCAGAGCAGGTGCAGAAGGTGAGGAGGCACGACTGGGAAGTAAATAACCATCGTCGTCCACGTTTAGCCCTGCGTTTTACATGTGGGACCGCACAGCCACATCGTGTGGGGTGGTAGCATTTGTTCCTGTCTCCGTTTTACACACGGGGAAAACTGTCATTACGAGACCTCGCTGGACTCGAACTCTGGTCTTATGAGACCAAAGACTCCTTCACCTGCAACTTGAGTGCCTGTAGGATATTACGAAGTGCTTACACAGCACCTAAAATATTAATAAATTTCATTTGGGCCTTAGGAAAGCCCTGTGAGGTAGGCAGTACAAAAGTTATTTTCCGATTTGATATGTGTAAAGCTTTCCGGGGAAGGTTCCAGATCACTAACGCTGTCTCAGCAGGGATGCGTATTCTGCTTGCTTTAAACTGCGTCCTGTAAGATCTTTACCTGTGACTTGAGAGCTTTTAGCATTTAACGTCATCTAGAAGGGCAAAGACTCTTAAGTTTTGTCTTCCTGTCCTGTTTTCTGTTTTCATTCACTGAACACATAATTTCCAAGCCCAGTGCTTAGACATTGACTGCTAAAAGAAACAAAATAAGGAGGAAATGTGAAATAACAGAGAAAGCTCTGGAAGTTTGACCACAGGAGTTTTAATCCCATTTTTTTTATTAACTTGCTCTGTTATTTGAAGTGTATTATTTTTCTCTTAACCTCAACTCCATAATCTGTAATATGCAGGGTTTGAACTAGGAAAGTTCCTAGATCTAAAGCTTGAAAAACCAGATCCCATCTAATCTCATACCAAGATTTCCAGCAGTAGAGCCCTCTTTAGCGTGTTGCAGATGTGGAGCCCTGCTGCTTTAAAACTGATGACATAGCCCCTCGTCCCTGTAACCCTATTGCATGTGACCTTGGTTCTGTTCAAAGGTCTTTGTTTTGCTAAAATATATTTAATAATTAATATGCACAGATTCTCTCACATATACATCTCTGTACTTAACACTCTTTTTTAAATCAAGAAATACTCAAATGCTTCAAAAAGCTACTTTGAGTCAAACTTTGTGCTTTCTCTTTTCTGGAGAGGTGGGGAGCAAAGTATGATTTCCCTGGCTTTGGAGAATGTCGTGTGTCCTTTAATCAGATCACTTCTGGGAGGGAGACTACCAGGGCCAAATCTTAGGCAGATATCTTCATGGGTTACTGAGTGACTGCCGTGTTTATTACAATGGCCTGAAACAAGAGAAGGAACACCGTTTTTGTCCTTCTAGTGAAACACAGAGGATGTATTACTAGGCTGCTTTTTTCCAGTATTATAAGTCTTAGAGAAGTTAAACACTCCAGAGACAAACACACTGAATCAAACATAATTACTGTCTGTGTATTGAAATGTACTTTCTAGCAGGACTGGCTTCTAGCATGCCTTGTAAGTATTAATGTGTGTTCAGAAAGCTTGGGAGGCCTGGTTTTGAGGCATGAAATTTGGAATCAGATTGATGTGTGTTCAGATATTCAACTGCTATTTATTAGCTGGGAAATCTTGGACAGGTTGCTTGACCTCTCTGAGTCTAATTCCTAAAATGGGAAGTGAGGTTGTTATCTCAAACCTCATAAGGTGTTATGAGACTTAGATGAAATAATATATGAAAAAAGGCCTCAGAATAATTGGGCCACAGTTTGTGTTTAGTTATTAAAAGTACTCTTTCCCTCATTTCTGTTTTAATTAGGCTGTTTTGTTTACAAGGAACAGATTTGCTGCCACCATCTTAAGAAAAAGGAGATTTATTATAAGGCCACTCCTGATCTGGAACAACCTTAGTTCTGGAAGCCACCTATTCTCCCAATGGCCATAGGAACAAAATGAAAATTATTTTACCATGGCAGTAAGGCCTTGCATGATCTGGTCCCTGCCCTCTTTTTACATCCCCCTTAGTAAACTACTCTTTAGCTGCACTGGCCCCAGAAAAGTCTTCTGCAGTTTTTGCATGGCTGGCCCTTTCCTTTCCTTCAGACCCTAATCATATGTCACATCTTCAGGGTGGCCTTATCTGTAGAAGGCTACATCCTAGCCTATCTAAATGACAGTGACACTGTTAACTTGAATTGAGATGCCTCTAGGTTACACATGCATTCCAGTTCCTGCAGTGCTCACCACTCCCTGTTCTGAAACCAATTACTTCCTTTGTTATCTTTGATCTGCTTCTACCATAATTAGGGTTATTTTCTTCATTATAGTGCATCATCATTCCAAGTGCAAATAATATTAGCTTCAGTTGTCTTTCTTATTGGTGTCTGTAACTCACCAGTGCTGTCCTGCAATGTGGTAGCTAGCCACTAGCCACATAGGGCTGTTGATCACTTGGAATGTATGGTTAGAGCAGCTGAGAAATGGGATTTAAAATTTTATGTGATGTTAATGAATTTAAATTTCAAAACCTGATTATTGGTTCAGTTATTAGAAACTTTTAAGTATATTTGAAACAATTTGAGTATGTGAAACAACTCTTTCAACCGTGTTATGAAGTCTAAAATACAGATTAAGAATTTCCAGTGAAAATTTGGCATCCAACTTGATGGGTGCTGTTAGTATAAAATATATCCTTAATATGAAATGTAAAATATCCCAACAATTTTTTTATATTGATTACATGTTGAAATGATGTTTTGGACATATGATTATTGATATATACTTGATATATTATTATTTATTTGAAATATTATGAAAGTTAATTTTATTTTTACTTTTAACACATGGCTACTAGAAAATTTAAAATTACATATTCAGCTTGCTTCATATTCTAAAGAACAGTTGCATTCATCTGTAGTGTCATTGAAGGTAGGGATCTCTCGTGTTTGCCAGTACATCCAGTGCCTCGCATGGTGTGTGACATGCAGTAGTTCCTAATATGTATTTGTGGAACAGATAAATGATTCATTCAGCTTACTCAGTTGTTTCTGTTCACTCATAAACTGACTTATACCTGACTTTTATGTTAAGCTTCCTCAACTAACCGGTAAATTCTCTTAATATCTTAGTTCAAGTTCAAATTTAACCTAATTTCTTTTCCTTAATGTAATTGTATAACACTGGAAGTTAGTCAGCTTTTCTTGAAAGTTAGCAGGAAGCTTTTGACAGATTTCTGATGCCTGAGTGATAATGCAATCCAGTATATAAGTTGGTCACACCAGTGTCTCCTAGCTCTGAAAGCTGTTTGATCTAGTTTAAGCAGTTACTGTTGCTTTGAGTTGCATTTCTTAGCACATGACAGGCAGTCTTCCCTGTACATCATGACTTTGTTTCAGGTCTACATCATAGTGCAGTCTTTTAAAAATACATTTTAACTAACAATTAGGAAGGCAAAAAGAACTTAAAATGTAACTAGGTGTAATGTAAATAATCCACAGGAGGTAATAGATTAACAGATACTGTGACTGTAGAGCTAGATTCCTACATAGCAGGTGATAAGAGCCAGACCACTAGTGTCTTTGGATTTTCATTGTAAGACCCATTCCTGATTTTAGAAATGTTTCAACATATAATAAATGGAGACCAGAGGAGTAAGTGGGGTTAGTCAGACAAAGAGCAACGGGGAAAATGTCGTAGATATTCAATATATTGGGTAGCAAGAGGAGCTGGGCATGTTGGAGGAATGAAGAAGTTTAGTGCGACTAAATGTAGAATGAGGAAAGTAGAAAGCTGTGGGAAATAGTAACGAAGCAGCACTTAATTCTGTGGTGTGGGGTTATGTCAGGGTAGACTTCACAGCTGGAGCTGGGCTTTGAGATGAGTGGGGGTTCATGGGGGAATGGTGAGGATGGAAGGAATATTTTAGGCATAAGCAGAGATGTTGACATGGGCGGGATCTAAATAAGAACATCATAGAAGTCTTACTCTTTTCTGACCCACAGTTAGTGTTCTCTTACCTTTAGGCTGATGAGTTCACCCGAGCAAATGCTACCAACAAGCTGACAGTCATAGCTGAGCAAATCCAACATTTGCAAGAGCAAGCCAGAAAGGTAAGCAGTGGCTTTAGGCAGGCTCTCGTTTTCTTCACTCAGTTCACAGAACTGACTCAACTTGCTTATAATCATCGTAACTTACTAGTTGTCAGTACCTCCTGGAAATACAGAAGTGTTGAGTCAAACAGAATAAGCCCAAGAAGTTAAGTAAAAGGTTTTTATCCCCCACTGGGAGAAAGTTTGAGTGAGGTAAACTATTTTGAGGGGAGAAATACGTTTCAGTCATAAAAGAAACATACTTACTACAGAAAAACATGTAAAAGTTTAAAACACCACTCAAAGCCAGAAGTGCTCCACATTTACAAATATAATTCTAAGGCATTTTCTTACAGCATAGTAACACAGCCTGATTTTTGTCTCTTCAGAATAATCTGGATCACAGAAGTGATTCATTGCTATGGGGGAGCATTATCCTAAGCATTGAACAATTTCCAGATTTTGTTTGGAATAACCACTGAATATGATAGCCTGTTACCCCCTCTAGCTAATTTGTTGCATCTCTGTGGCCTTTAGGTATTGGAAGATGCTCGCAGAGATGCTGACTTGCACCATGTGGCTTGTAATATAGTGAAAAAACCTGGCAACATTTACTACCTTTATAGACGGGAGAGTGGTCAGCAGTATTTTTCCATAATTTCTCCAAAGGTAAGGGCATTTATTTTCTGTACAGAAATCTGTACTAGTCTTTGAGAAACTCTAGGCATGTGTATGTGCAAATGTAGGCATAGGGGTTAGTAAGTAGTTTCCTAGGTAATTAGAGGTGGTATGAGCCCAGATAGGACTCTAAAAACTGCACATGTGTTTAAATTATTTCAGTCATTATCTCTGTTGTGGGAGGTATCTGATGTGATGCTTTCTAAGGACGATTCTGACTGGTCTTAAGTAAAAAGACAAAGAAATTTGTGGCATAAATTGAGGAAATGAGTTGTTTTTTTGTACCTACCCTGATCAGAACTGATGCTTTTGTCTTCTCTAGGAATGGGGGGCAGGCTGCTCACATGACTTCCTTGGTGCCTACAAGCTACAGCATGACATGTCCTGGACTCCGCATGAGGACATTGAGAAGCAAGATGCTAAGATCAGCATAGTGGACAAGTTGCTAAGCCAACCAATGGCCCTGCCTTTAAGCACTGAACCCAACTTCCAGGGACTAACTCACTGAACGTGGGTGCTGACAGACAGCTCTCATGGCCAGGACTGGTCACTTCTTTGTTGTCCTCTTTCTCTGGCCTTCATGGGTGGTGGCATAACTGAGGCCATGGAGGTGAATCATGAACTTCTTGGAAGGGGACCCTCTGGGAATGTAAATGCTGTTGTTACTATTATTTTGGTTGGGATGGTAAGGAATCACATCAGTCTCTTGGGAACCTCTCTGGATCAAATACACAGCCCATCAGTTTTAGAGTACTGGCCCATGTGCTTTCCTCCTCTTCAGTCTCCGTCTATTCTCCCCATAAGTCAGAGCAATAGAGAAAGAAGTTTCTTCTCACAGAAAGGTTGGCAAGTCATTTTCCAGAGAGGAATGTTTTAGTCTTTTTGTAACGAAGTGTGTGACATTGGGGCTGAGGGTGTTAACTGTTAGTGTGACTCCAGCTACAGGCTCGCCCAGGAACAGGAATGTTGGGTGGTAAATGGGTGGGTGTGGCCAGACTTGAGTGTGGATTCTGGTTTTGTGCCCTGTCGGAGAGGCTTGGCTGGCCCCTCTGCACTTTCTGTCTGGCTACAGTGACTGGAGGCAGCAGCCAGGGACCAGGTTTTGGGATGGTCAGCCTCTAAACTCACAGGATTTTAGACTCGGAAGAGATGTTGAAGGCTGCTGCTAACTGTTGCATGAATCCACTTGGTAGCCTTGCTGAGGAAATCCAGAGTTCAGCCACCTGTGGCAGGATGAATCCATTTAAAGGACCACTTTATAAAGTATTGTGGAAGAGAATAGGGCAGTGGATGAGAAACAAGAAAAACAGCCAACCTGTTGATGAGTTAACTCAGACTGCACTCATTTTGACCTGAATTATTCAAGAACTTAGCAGAGGCTTTTAGGCTGCGTCACTCTAGTTGTGATTCTGACTGGATGCCTTTGACGCTCCACCTCACTTCTGTTTGTTCAGTGGCATTAACTACATTCATAGCAGATCCAGCAGGGCTGTCTTTCCTTCAGGGCCATATAACCTGTCACAACATGTTGTAAAAGGAGAGCTGTGCACTCAAAACCACATTGCCCCAGTTCCTTTCTGGAGATGGTTGTCCTTAATGCTGATCTGCTTGGTATGCCTAAACCAATCCTAGTGTTCATGGCCTTGTCTTGTAAGCTGTGTGCCTTGTGAGCTGTAAAAGGTCAGTGAAGACCTATCACATGACAGGACTAGAACCTGACGAGGTTATCCAGGTGATACTTGGTCATTCAGTCCACAGAGGGATGCCCTGGGGAGTCAGCTGCAAAAGCCTCTGGGATGCTGCAGGAGACACACACACACACATATATTAGTGGTACAGGAGTTGATCCTAGCTATGCAAAGTTTCTCAGTTTTCAGAAGGTTCCAACTTGCACAGTAATGATACATTTTGAGTAGGTGCTTTGTTAGGTGTTGCTGTATAGATTACTGCAAACTTAGTGGCTTAAAACAACACATATGTATTATTTCATAGTTTCTATGGCCCAGGAGTTCAGGCACACCTAGCTGGGTCCTCTGCTTCCAGGTGTTTTGCAATCAGATTTTCACTTGGGGCTGGGTTCTCATCTGAGGGCTCTACTGGAGAAGGATCTGCTTCAAGCTCACTTACATTGTTGGCAGAATTTCCGTTCCTCAGGGGTCGCTGGATTAGTTGTTGATGGTTTACTGACAGACTGTTAACCAGAGACTATCCCTACTTCTTTGCTGCATGGGTCTCCCCAACCTGGCAATTTTGTTTATGAAAGCCAACAAAGAGAGAGTTTGCTAGCAGGGTGGAAGTTAGTCTTATGTGTACTTGAAACCATGTTGCCCCAGTTCCTTTCTGGAGTCTAATCATGAGAATGACATTTCATACCCTTGCTGTTTGTTGATTAGAAGCAAGTCATTAGGCCAGCCCATACTCAAGGGAGGGAGTTACGCAAAGGCATGAATACCAGAAACAGAAATCATTGAATCATTGAACAGATCTTAGAATCTGCCTGCTACAGCGCTCAGTTCAGGGGAAGAAAGGAAGGTCCTGCATAAGAGGCAGTAATACAAAGTGGTTAAGTATGGTGGCATTAAAAGTCATGAATCTGGACTTCATTCTCAGCTCTCACAAAATAGCCTCCAGTTGGCATTCCTGCTTCCTCCTCTATCCCCTCGCCAGTCCATTCTAAATACAGTCATCAGCTTGATCTTTGGAAAGTGCAAATCCACTCTTGACATTTCCTAACCATGGAGCAGAAAAGAGTTGTGATTGAAGAAAACTTCCTTCTATTCGGTAAGGTGCGCTTCCCACACTTACCACTAGGTGTAGCCATTGCTCTTCCCTGCTTAATGCTGTATTCTCAGCAAACAGGAAAGTTAACAGCAATGCAATGATTTTGGAGGTAGCATCTCAGTGGAGACTAGGACCTACTATTGGTTATATACATTAAGCATTTTTTACTCACCCACCCAATAATTTCATAAGTATGAAGTGCTCTGGGTTCCAGTTCCTGGAGAATAAGTAAGACAGGATGCTCAGTCTAGCGGTGGAGAAACCAAGTCAACAATGGCAATATGGTGTAAGAAGGGCTATAATAGAAGTATTCATGGATTATGGAATACCATGGAGGGTTTTCTAACTCAGCTTGGAGCATTTGGGAAGACTTAGTGGAACTGACATCTGCTTAGGTTTTGAAAAACAGGTTAGAGCTTGTTTGGAGGTTTCAACTGTTCTCTCTATAGGAAGGTTGTCTTTGGAGTTTGCGATAGGCTTCATTTTTGGTTGGAGTTATATTTGTTAGTGAAGAAAGTAGTATCACTTAGTAAGCCGTATCAACCATAGTAGTCCTGGCAATCAGTAGGGGTGGCGTGAGACATACCCTGGCTAGAAAACTCTTAACTTCCAACAGCTAGGAGACAGGTAGGTAAAGAATGGGAGGAAAAGCAATTCCAGACAGGAAGCAGTATGATATTTGGGGAATTGCAGCCAGTTTAAAGTGAATGTGGGGACTATGGGCAAAGCACTAAAGGGAAGATTTTTGGGGTAGGGAGTTGGGAACATTGGCCTTGTTAGAAACCTAATTTTGGCTGAAAAGGATGAGTGGGGGTTGGGGGCTGGTCTAGACAAGATAGTGGAGGTCTGAACTAAGATAGTGGTATCATTGATTGTAAGGTATTCTTTTTTTACCCCACATTTTAATACTTCTGAAACCTGGATGCTTCTAAAAGTCAATGGCATGTTGTAATCTAAGTGGAAGCATATTTTCTTGGAGTTATATAAAATAATGGTGTCTTATCCACTTGTAGGAATTTACTCTAAGAATGTAGGATCCCAGTTTCAAAAAGACAGATGCACCCCTATGTTTATCGCAGCACTATTTACAATAGCCAAGAAATGGAAGCAACCTAAGTGTCTATCAGTAGATGAATGGATAAAGAAGATGTGGTACATACACACAATGGAGTATTATTCAGCCATAAGAAAAAAACAGATCCTACCATTTGCAACAACATGGATGGAGCTAGAGGGTAGTATGCTCAGTGAAATAAGCCAGGTGTAGAAAGATAAGTACCAAATGATTTCACTCATCTGTGGAGTATAACAACAAAGCAAAAACTGAAGGACCAAAACAACAGCAAACTCACAGAACCCAAGAATGGACTAACAGTCACCAAAGGGAAAGGGACTGGGGAGGATGGGTGGGGAGGGAGGGAGAAGGGGAATAAGGGGCATTACGATTAGCACACATAACGTAATGGTGGGGGCATGGGGAAGGCAGTATAGCACAGAGAAGACAAGTAGTGACTCTATAGTATCTTACTATGGTGATGGACAGTGACTATAATGGGGTATGTGGTGGGAACTTGAGAATGGGGGGAATGTAGTAACCACAATGTTGCTTGTAATTATATATTAATGATATCAAAATAAAAAGAAGTTGAAAAAAATATAATAATGGTGTCTTAGAATGGATAGCATCTTGGATTTGATGAATTAATGCCATTTTGGAAAGTACAAAATTGCCGTCCTGTTTACTAATGAATGTGGAAGGATGAGGGAGAGAAGAGTCACAGATAATGCTTGAATATGGGTGGCGGGATCCACACAGCAAAAGATGGAAGAGGAAGACATCTTTAATATTTCCCAAAATAATTAGTCCTTTTTTTTAATTAAAAAATTAACACATTTTTTATATTGCCCACCATCACTCACAGTTGTGGTCTTGAATTTAAGCCTCTGCGTTGCCCTCTGAGCCACTAAGTGGGCTCTGCAGTCTTTGCTTCAGTAATCCACTGTGCTAGCTCTGTCCAGGTTCACTGGGTATGGGTGACTGGCTGTACCTGCCTTTCTCTAGCCCAGGGGTCTGGGAGGGGGTAAGGAGGGCTTGCTTGTGTCCTTACCTTCTCAAGTTACTGTCAGTCAGCCCACAACCATGGAGAGTATTGGCATTGTAGGTACAAATATGATAAATACTGTTCATTGAGCTTTTATTCTGCCTAGCATATCCATTATCTGATTCAATTTTCACATAACCTACAGCTTATGAGGTATATTATAAAGCGGAAGCATCTGTTCTCAGATTAAGCAACTGGTCCATCGTTATACAGATAGAAAGTACTTTACCCAAGATCACACAACTCACAAGTAATTGAGCCCACATCTCTGTTACTAAAGGCTGTGTACAAAACTTCTGTGCACAAGATAGGATTCAGCCCCCTACAGAGCTGAAGTGTGGGAGGAAGGAGCGGGTAATTAGACTTCTGTAGTCTCACGCAGCATCTGACTCAGCATTTGGGCCATTCCCTACTGGGAAGCTTTTTTCTTCATTTGAGTATTAACGTTGCCTACTCTTCTCCTACTTCACTGACTGTCCTTTCTGTCTCCTGATACCTATATTTTGGATGTTCTGGGGCCAAATCCTTGGCTCTCAGTTCTTTTTCTCTCCTAGGCAATCCACTCCATTCCCTTGGCTAACACCACCTATATGCTGATGACTCACGTTCATGTCTCCGATCAATATCAGCGTTTCATGCCCACTTGTTTATCCAGCAGCTTCACTTGATGTCTTAGACCCAACATGTCCAAAACAAAAGTCGAGATCTTTTGTTTTGTGCAAAAACCTGTTTTGTCACATCCTCTCTTTTTATCAACACCTATCTCAACTATTATTGAGACCAGAAACCTAAGTCATCCTTGATTCTGTTTATTCTTCCCACACCAATCAACAAGTCTCAGCTGTCTTCAAAATACATCCCAAACCTGCGGTTTACCACCTCCACTCCTTCTCCCTTAGTCCAAGCCATCAATATCTCTAGCCTGGACTAATGCAGGAGCCTCCTAACCTACCTCCCTGCCTCCATTCTCACCCTCCTCCCATCTGTCTCCACAGAAACTGTTAGCCTCAAATTCTAAAAATTTAAATCAGGTCACAACACTGCTATATAAAAATGATCCAAGAATTTCTTATTACATTTAGAATAAAATCCCAAGTTCTTGCCAGGGTTCTGTGTGATCTACCATTCCCATTACTCATTGTGTTTCGCTGACCTTGCTGTTTTCACACTTCAAGATCATTCCTGCTTCAGAGCCTTTATGTTGGCTCTTCCATCTGCCTGGAACTTTCCCCCCTGATCTCTGTGTGTGGTTTACACCTTCTCATTGTTTAGGTCCTTGCTCAAATATCACTTCACTGATCACCCGATCAGAAATATCAACCTCTTTCACGTCAAAATACCTTCTCAAAACAGAACCTGCTCTGTTTCCCAGAGCACCTACCATGACCAGACAGTATTTGTTGCCTTTCCCCCATGCTTCATTTATGCCAATTCTGTGAGGAGAGAAACAGGGCTGTCTTACTTAGTGCTACATCCCTAGTACCTAAAATAGTGCTGGGCACGTAATAAATACTCTAATAACGGGTGAATGGGTGGACATCTGTAGGTAAGTCAGTGCAGCTAATAGTATTATGTGAGCTGTATATATGATTTAAACATTTTTAAACATTAAAAGGAAAAACCATGAAATTAATTTTAATATATTTTATCTAACCCTGTATATCTAAAATATTAACATTTCAATAAAATTTTTTAATTGCTATTTTACATTCTTTTTTTTAAACTAAATGCTTGAACTCTGGTGTGTATTTTACATGTACAGTACATCTTAATTTGGATTGACCATGTTTCAAGTGCCTGAGGGCCACATGTGGCTAGTGGCCACCATACTGCAAGTGTTCTCAGTCTAACCTTACTGTTCTTGTTCTCCACTTCCTGTGGAATCCAGAATGGGAGGAAGCTAGCAACTTGTGACAGACAGGGAGGAGGGTCTTAGCTACTGCTGCTTCCTCTGCCTCTGAAGGAAGCCTTGGGGATGTCCAGGCTAACAGGTGCATGATCATGTCTTTAGAATAATATAACGATGATAATTAAGATTCTACTCTGTGCTAAGCATTTACGTAATCTCATTCAATTCTTAACAACACTCCGATTTACAGGTTAGGAAATAGGTTCAGGAAGGCAAAGTAACAGTTCAAGGTTACACATCTGGTAAGTGTTAGAGCTGGAATGTGAACTTGGTTAAAAGTTAAAGCCAGTAGCATAACCATTCTGCTGTAGGTTTTAATCCGCTGCTTTAATGGTCCACATGGCATGGACAAACCAAGAGAAATGCAAATGATAAAAAAAGTTGGCCTGACTTGGGCTTGTGCTCTCATACAAGTTGGCCTCTTACAGCGCACATTTGGTTGCCTCCATTCTCCTTCCCTTTTAGCTTCTCTGACATCTTAGGTCTGACTTTAGCGTTAGACTGTGTTCAGGTCTCAGCTCCACTAATTATTAACTGAGTAACCTTTGGTAAAATCAGCGAACCTTCATTTACTTTTCTGCAGAATGGGAATGCCACTACTAACATCAGGGGCACTTGAAGAAGCCCAGTAGGATGATGGTAATGGCTATAAAGCATTGAGCACAGTGCCCGGTGGCTAGTACCCACTCAAACTAGATCCTGTACTCCTCACTTTGCGAAGTATCGCTGGCCCTCCTAGCTCCACCCTTTCTCGTTGCATATTCTTCGGTAGGCTTCTGGAAGCTACTGGTGCTCTAACTTAGGTTAGCAAATGTGGGGCAGGTATTAGGGCTGGTGCCTGGGAGACTGCCCAATACTAACAAGTTTCGTTAGCACACTGGTCACCCAGTTGCCGTAACTAGATGCCTCAGAGAGGCTCTGAAGCTGGCCTCCCTCTGCTCCCTCACCCTTGGGGTTCCATGTCACAATGGCTCCTAGTCTCTGCACTTCCCATTCCCTTCTGTTGCTGTCCCAGCAAGGTGTGGCTGCTCCAGCCTCATCTCTCCTGCGCTATTACAGAGCCTTCCTTCACACTGGCTGCCAGAACAATCTTTGTAAACCAGCCTGACCATGTCACTTAACACTATTTTTGGGACTAAGGGTAAATTACTCAGCTTGTCATTTATCTTAAATACTGGGGTGTGGGGGGGATACATATTACATATGCTTAATGGTTCTTAGAGGACAAAGACACTGCAGTGAATCAGATAGTCAGAGCCCCGCCCACACAGAGCGTACCTCCCAGGGGCCCTTCGCAGCCTGATCTCCCCCAGCTTCCTCCCACTTCGCGCACACCGTGTGGGCTCTTCACCTGCCGAGCCTCCCCACACCCGCTGTGATGGAGAGACCGGACCTCCTCCTCCCAAATCCCTCCATTCCCCTCACTGCGCCCACTACAAGACCTCGGGGTCCCCAGCACATTGAGGCCCCGCCCTTGGCCCTCGGGGATTGTGAGCTAAGCGTCCGGAGTAAGAGTCTCGGGACCGGGGCGGCTCCGCCGGCCTGGGCTGGGCCCCGTCCGCCGCACGGGAAGCGGGGAAGGAAGGAGCGCGGCCGCCACCCCGCCGCGGAATGCCCAGTCCCCAGGTAAGCACGCGCGACAGCGCTCGGGCCCGGCGGAAGGAGTGCGCCGAAGTGCGGCTGCCCAGCCCGGCTCCATCTTTTTGCTGGGGTGGCGCCACTGCCGTCGCGGTCAGGTGGGGCCTGGCCGGGACGCCCACGGCGGGCGGGGAGGGCTGCGAGGGGATGCCGGCCAGCCCCGCAGAGGGCCGCAGTGGGGGCGCCACCACCTGGAGACGCCGAGCCAGTGTCGCAGCCCTGCCGAGCGCACCACCCGGGCATTCTCACTCTGGCGCTGCGCTGGGCTCTCCGGGCGAGAAGCGGCACCAACTTGCCTTGCCTTGCCTGAGAACGCGGGCCACCCGCCACTCTCCCCTCTCCTTCCGCAGACATCCCCTGCGTCCGCCGTTGCCGCTGGCTCACCTCTCCTCACTCGCCAGTCTGTGGCTGGATCCTTTTCTTCAGGTCCCCTCCTCCAGATCACCCTTCTCTCCCAGCTCATATGTGACCAAGACACCCCTTACTACACATCACTGCCTACCCACAGGCTGCAGGTCAAGGTCACAGGACTGTCCCCCCCTGTGGTCCCCCTGCCTCCAGTCACCCCTCTCCCTGGGATCCAGCCTGCTCATTGTGCTTTTGCACCTGCAATTCCCGTTGTCAAGAAGGCCCCCACTTTGTTCATCCTTAAAGACCCTCCATAAAGATATCACCACTTGCGTGAAACCTCCCTGCCCCCACTCCAGACTTAGTTTGGCCTCAGCCTGTGCAGCCACAACAACTGGACATCCTCTGTCCAAAATAACACGGGCCACACTGCCTTCATTGTCTATACACACTTCTGTCTCCCCTGCCAGACTCTGAGCTTCTTGAGGGTGCAGATGGGCCTTGTTCTCCCTGTCCCCAGAACACATGGGCCTAGCACAGAGCAGGCATCAACAATAAATTTTTTATGAGTAAATGGAAGATGGTGTAAGCAAAGCTTAGATGCTGGGTGTGTCCAAGAGGCTAGATCACTGAGAGTTCATTAGAGAGGGCTTCTTGGAGGACAAGCTGAACAGGCTTTGGTGCAGGGGAGAGATGTGACTTGGTGCAGTATGAGGGTCTTGGGGAAGCACCAGAAAGATGCACTTTATAATTTAACAATCATTGAACAACGTTATTGTCAAGCCTCATGCTGGGCACAGGAGACCTCAGTCTGCACGCAAGTTGCCTCCCTTGTAGTAGAGGAGGAGGACAAGATAGGCAAAGCCGATGTAGAGGGCCCAGGGTCACATGGCGAGCCCAAGGGCAGGTGGTGGAATAGAGGAGGAACATCTCCCAGGCTCTGGTGGTGGGTTCAAGCCTCCCAAGGAGGGCCAAGAAGGGGTCAAGGGGTGCAAGAGAGTTGAGCAGGATCTCATCACGAAGGGTTCTACACCGAATGAAGGAGTTGGACTCCATCTTGAGGGCTCTGGGAGGTGCTGATGGCTTCCAGGAAGCTGGGGAGTGACAGGATCCAGTCCTGCAGGCCTCTGCTGCACCATGCCTCACCTCTGACCCCTCTGGGAAGCCTTCTTCAAGCCCCTTCACAGGTTGGGCCCCTCTTCCATGCTCACTTAGCAGCCTGGTCATTTTTTTTCTGTTTGGGGTTGAATTCTTCTGCTAGACTGAGCTCCTTGAGAGACGACACCAGATCTTACTCTTCTTTGTGTCCCAGCACCAGGCACCAAACCTTGTTCATGACCAAATGTTTGCTGAATGAATGAATTGTTCCTTTGTTCTCTGCATTTCTATAGTCCTCACTCCCACCACATCTGTGCATCCCTGAGACTTGTGTATTTTGCTGAAAATAGCATTTAATTGGGAAAGAGTAGGTCCAGTTCAAATTCTGGTTCCACCATTGATAGGACAAATTGCTTAACTGTCCTGAAACCTCAGTTTCCCCACCTGTGAGAGGAGGTACCACCATGAGCAGAGTCTGCGAAGTCTCCACATGCATGAGTCTTGTTTTCCTGGGTGTGTTCCAGGAAACTAAGTTCCATGATGGCAGGCACCAAGCATTTTCTACAGCCCCTAGCTCAGTCTGAGCTGACAGTGAATACAATGCTCAGTCCTATTGGTTGATAGACAGCAGAGTATAGAGGAAAGAACACACTTAAGGCGAAGTTGTCTTGTTCTGCCACTTTTGGTGTGACCTTGAACAAGGTTCTTCTCTCTCAGTCTTCCTTGCCTTACCTGGCAAGTAGAGATTTTAACCTTACCTGGCCGACCTCACAGGGCCAATGGAAACCATAGACATGAAAGTTCTTTGTGAATGAAAGAGATAATATAGCAGATAACTGATCATTAATTTAAAGATTAATTGTGAAATAGTGCAGATGAGGCATGTGTGGTGCTTGGTAGGCATGCCCCGGGCACCTGCTGACTGTGTCTGACAGAGGTGCTGGGGTGCTACTCTTCCAGGCAGCAGTTCATTAGGCTGGGAACAGAGGTGTCTGGTCTTGCTGGGGAGACCTAGGGGAGCAGGAAGGAGTATACAGCCAGTCCTTTGTCCCCGTCCCCTCCCAGATTTCTCTGGCTCACATTGCTTCCTGTCTTAGGTCTTGAGGGTCCTTGGCATAAGAAGGTCTCAGGAGTCCTGATGGCTTTATCAGTGCAGCTCCTGATACCCCACGGTGAATGAAGCTGGCCTATGGGATCAGTGAGCCCCAGTTTATCAGGTGCTGTCCTGATAAACTCCCCATCATAATTTATCTTAACTTTTGTACAGACCGGAAGGGCCTGGGGCCGTGTGGAGGGGCTGAGTGGAGGCAGGGACTCAGCTTCCTTACCTCTAAAATGAGTGAGAAAATGGGCATGAAAACACCTTGGAACTTGTATCAAGTGCAGGGTTACTATTTGTGGGTGGCATTTTACACCAACCAGGGGGAATTCTCCATTTAGAAAGCAAGGGGGTGCTTTCTCTAAAGAAACTCAGTTTCACAAGCACTTTATGGTAAGAAGTGTACATGTTTGGTTTTAGAGTAAAACCAGAGACAGACAGGCTGTGTAATGGACAGGGCCATCTGATTCCCAGCTGGGAGAGGCTGGAAGGGGCGAGGAGGCCTGGGCAGGGCCTGCTACCACTGGGGGAGGCTGTAGCTGCTGTGCAGGGCAGCCCAACTGAGCAATCCCTGTGCCCCCTACCCCGCAAACCTCCTCCTGCTGAGATCTATGCCCCCAACAGAAGCACCAGATTTGAATCAGGCGAGATAAGGTTCAACTCACCTAGTACGTGATTGTGCCAATATCGCCATTTCTCTGAACCTGTTTCCTCATTCATAAAATGGCGATAATGAGAGCACCGTCTTCTGAGCTCGTCAGGATCAGAAGAGATAACAGAGTACAAAATGCCTTGTGAACTGTTTTGTGTTGTACATACTCATTTTTTTGTTTCTCGTCACTTCCCCTGTTGGGGCTGGGCCTGCTGTTCTGGGTGGGCCTGTCACAGCCTGACCTTAGGGCACCTTAGCCATAGCCCAGTCCCTCTGAGGGAGTGAGTGTGACCTGCTGGACAAAGGAGCCTGAGTCTGCAGTGCGTCCCTTCCCCTGGACAGCCTCTCCCTGCCTGGGCCGCATCTGTCAAGGGGTGGACAGATTACCCCTTCCCAGAGTTTTTTCCCTCCTGTGAGGTTCACCCCAAAGTATTAAACATAGCTTTGTAATTAAAAAAAAAGAAAAGAGTTCGTCTATGAGAAAGAGCTCTATGACAAAAGGCTAATTTCTCAGATGAGGGCAAGGGCCCATGCCCTTGTATCCTGGGTCATGGAGGTGCCAGGAGGATCAGTATATGGGCTGGAGGAAGGACAAGGGACAAAGTCAGAGAGGGAGTGGAAAATGCTGGTTCACTTGCTTTGCTGTTGAATTGCCCAAGACACTCATCTTCAGTCCCGTTGTCTTTACCTCCCGGGTCTCCTACATCTGCCTCCTGTGTTCTTCATTCCAGCCACTGAGACAGTGTGGGGAGGCTGCAGTTCTGGGATGGAGCCTAGGGGACAGGAGCGGCTTGGTCCCGGGAGCCCCTTCTGAGACTCTTTGACCTGGGGAGCTCCTTGCTCCTCTCTCCTCTCCCCAGGTCTGTGCTCTAGTTTCTTCCTGACCAACAACTGGAACCACCTCCAGATGAATGAATTTTCCTGGAAAGATGTTACCAATGCCTCGTCCTTGGCCAACATGATCCTGGGGCTCTTCTCCATCTTCTGCAGCTTCTACAAGTAGGTCGGGGCCCAGCAAGCTCTTAGCCAAGAGCTGGTGCCAATGGCCTGAGGCAAGGAATGGAGACTCTAGAGAGCCAGGCATTGAGGCACAGGGATCACCTGCACAAAGTGCAGTCATGGGGAGTCAAGGGGCCAAGATCCTAGCCTCAGTTCTACCACCTCCCTGATATGTAACCTTGGCTGGGTCGTATCTCCAGCCTTAGTTTCTCCATCTTTAAACAAGGAGCCCACACTACGGTCTCTCCAGTTGCTTCCAGCTGTGGCAGTCTAGAACAGTTTTTGATGAGCAAATGAAGAGATTCTCTTCTAGTAGTCTTTACACAGTCATTGGGCAGGCACCTGTTCAAATTTTTTGATTCTCAAATTAGAATCTGGTGGGCTATTTAAAATTAGTACTATCCTGGAAAATCTGAGACATGTATATGGGCCCCCAAAAAGCTGTCAGCAAATTGTATTTCTATAAATCGAATCATATTTAAATGCTTTGTCAAATCAGCTCCCTACTGATAAATCCTTTAAAATGCAAATAACATCATCCTAAACTGTTTGTTTCTCTATAACCATCAGCAAGGGACATCTCTGGATCTGTTTCTCATCCATAAAGTAAGATGCTTATATCTGATGATGGTTAAGTTCCCTTCTGATCTGAAAATTTTTATGATTCTCTAAATCTGGATTTTTTGGAGTCTCATGAATGGGAGAATACCTGCAGAAGAAAATCTCTGTCTCCTCAGTTCAGCCGTGTCTTCTGGGAGTGTAGTTTCTATGCCACATGGTAGACCCAGTTCCCTTTAGACACGTAGGTATAGGTCTAAACAAAGGAAATGCTGTAGTTGTTTGGGGATAGCTGAGGTCTTTGGGGTCAGGCCTTCTGTTCGCTTCTGCTGGGCCCCCAAGCACTGCAGTCAGGGAGGGTATAGATTTAGGAACGGCTTGCCTCAGGTTTGCCTGAGACTGGTGGCTGCTTTCATAGGTGTCTGGGATCATGTGCTGGACAGAAGCATAGAAACCTCAAATGCATTATTCATTTTCTAATTCATTTAGTATTATTCAACACTAAAAAAAATGAGCTATGAAGCCAGAGGACATTAAGGAAACTTGAATGCACATTACTAGGTGAAAGAAGCTAATCTGGAAAGGCTACATGAAAGAGCTCATGCAATCATTTAGAGCATCAAAATACATGAGGCAAATGATGATAGAACTGCAAGGAGAAACTGATGAATCTACTCTCCTCATTGGGTATGTCAGCCCCTCTCTATCAGTAATTGATAAATCCAGCAGGCAGAAAGTCAGTAAGGATGTGACTGCACTGAGCGGCACCATCAGTCAACAGGAGCTCATTGATAGTAAACTGCTTCTTCCAACAAAAGCAGAATACACATAGACCACACTGTGGGCCATAAGACATAAGACATACTTTAACACATTTAAAAGAATAGAAACCATACAAAGTATGCTCCCAGATCACATGGAATTAAACTAAGAATCAATAACAAAGATAACTAGAAAATCCCAAAATATATGGAGGTTAAACAACAAACTTCTAAATAATACATAAAAGAAGTCTCAAGAGAAATTTTTAAGTATTTTAGACTAAAAGAAAATGAAAATACAACTTATCAACACTTTGTGAGATGTAGTAAACAGCAGTAGATTGAAATGTATAGCATTGAATGCATATGTTAGAAAATAAATCTGCTCTGCAAAAGACAACATCAGGAGAATTAGAAGACAAGCCACAGACTGGGAGAAAACATTTGCAAAAGATATATCTGATAAAAGACTATAATCCAAAATACACAAAGCTTAAAACTCACCAATAAGAATATAAACAACCCATTGAAAAAATGGGCCAAAGACCTTACCAGACATCTCACCAAAGAAGGTATCCAGATGCTAGATAAGCACATGAAAAGATGCTACCCATCATATATTGTCAGGGAAATGCAAATTAAAATAATGAGATATCACTACACACCATTGGAATGGTCAAAATCTGGAACACTGACACCACCAAATGCTGGAGAGGATGTGGAGCAACAGGAGCTCTCACTCATTGCTGGTGGGAATGCAAAATGGCACAGCCACTTTGGAAGATGGTTTGGTGGTTTCTTAAAGAACCAAACATACTTTTACCACGTGATCCAGGAATCACATTCCTTGGTATTTATCCAAATTAACTGAAAATTATATCTACATAAAAACCTACCCATGGATGTTTATGATGTTTTATTATTCATAATTTTCAAAACTTAGAAGCAACCAAGATATCCTCTAGTAAGTGAACGGGTGAATAAACTGTGATACATCTAAACAATGGAGTATTATTCAACACTAAAAAAAATGAGCTATGAAGCCAGAGGACATTAAGGAAACTTGAATGCACATTACTAGGTGAAAGAAGCTAATCCGGAAAGGCTACATATTATATGATTCTAACTAAATGGTTCTGGAAAAGGCAAAAATATGGAGATAATAGAAAGATCAGTGATTGCCAGGGGAGGGTGGGAGGAAATGAATAGATAGAACACAGAGGATTTTTAGGACAGTGAAAATGCTCTATATGATATTATAATGATGTGTATAAGTCATCATACATTTGTCCAAACCCACAGAATGGGCAACACCAAGAGTGAACCCTAAGGTTCACAATGGACTTTGGGCGATAATGCTGTGCCAGTGTAGGTTCATCCTTGGAATGTGCCATCCTTGGAATGTGCCATCCTTGGAATGTGCCAAATTATTCTGGTGAGTGAGGGCAGGGAGCATATGGGAAATCTCTGTACCTTCCTTTTAATTTTGTTGTAAAACTAAAACCTCTCCCAAAAATATAAGTCTTAGAAAAAAATTGAAAAGAAGGAAGATCTAAAATCAATAATGTAAGCTTACACCTTAGCAAACTACAAAAAGATCAAATTAAATCAAAAGTGAGCAATAGAAAAGAAGGAATAAAAATGAGAGCAGCTATCAACGAAACTGAAAATAAGAAATCAATAGAGAAAGATCAATGAACCGAAGAGTTTGTTCTTTGAAAAGATCAATAAAATTGATAAGCCTCTAAGCTAGCTAACCAATAAAAGGAGAGAAGACACAAATTACCAATATCAGAAATGAAAGAGGAGCCATCACTACTGGTCCCACAGACATTGAAAGTATAATAAAGGAATATTATGAACGAACTCTATAAATTTGATAGCCTGCATGAAATGAACCAATTCCTTAAAAGACATAAGCTACCAAAAGTCACTCTAGGAGAAATAGGTAATCTGAAAAGGCCTATATGTTATTAAAGAAATCATTTGGCACAAACTCCTCATTTTATAGGTGGAGGAACAGAGGCTTTGGGGTGGGGAATGATTTATCTGAGATTTCACAGTGGCATGGCTGCAGAGACTGGGTTAGAACCTAGGAGCCCTGTGCTATTGAATAAATACCTGGAATTTAGAGTTGAAAGGATCTTCATAATTAACTAAGGGGTTCAGGACACTCCTTTAAGACTGTGGGTTGAAGGGATATAGGTGTGTGTGTGTGTGTGTGTGTGTGTGTGTAAAGCAGCGAATATCAGAAGGGATGTAAGTGTGGGTTAGCAGGTCGGGCAGGTGTGTGTGTGTGTGTGTGTGTGTGTGTGTGTGTGCGCGCGCAAGTGTAGGAAGTGTATTGGTGTCTTGGGGGTTTGTGGAGTGGTTGTCCAGTAGAGACTGTGAAAGCACTGCCCTATTTTGGCCCGCTGGTCTGCACTTTAGGAAATCCCAGTGTGCCTCCTGGATGCTTCTGATCAGCTTCCTGTTAGACATGGCAGTTGGGGCAATGACCAGGCACCTCACCGTTTGCCACAGATCAGGTAGGTGGCAGAGCCCTAGTCCCTGACCCAGAAGCACCCATCTCAGGTCACCTTCTCCTTCCTCTAACATCCACAGGTCCTTGTCAGTTACTACTCCTGTTCACATCCTTCTGAGTGTAGCAGAAGCAGCCCCAGAGCAGGTGTTTGGGAGCCCCCCCCACCAAGTCTAGATCTAACGCCTCTGCTGGCTCACTTACTCATCTTTGGCCATCCTCATCCTCACTCAGTTTCCTTACCTGCCCTGCCTCCCTATTCGGGTCTGATCCAGGAATCGGGAGTGGAGCGGTGATTGTGGCACAGGGAATGGGAAAATGAAGATTACCCCAAGCAGAGTGACTGGTTTAAAATATGACGACATATTTCTATGTAAGATTTTGCTTGATAAATGGGCTCCACAGTTCATCAGTTTGTTCATCTGCAGACCACCCAGTGGGAGCAGCTGCTGCTGTCTGGGACCTCAGACCCTGCCTGGCAGCGCTCCAGCTCCTCCACCAGAGGAGGCCAGGGTACAGACATATGAGTGTTAAGTTCTTCTAACTTGGCTTTCTGGACCAGGACCCAAGCTGAATGACTTTGCTGTCTTCACCACCTTTGGCCTGGGCTCAGCCCTGCTCCTGGGTGTGGATGGGCCTCTGAATGGTTCCCTGGCCATCATTTATGTGCTAGCTGCTTCTTTCCGCCTGTGCTTTTATTCAACTGGTGAGTGGGACCTAGCCTTATGGCTGAGGGTAGGAAACATGGAAGGGGAGGCGCTGTTGGGGGAGTAAATCAAAAGCCTGGGGGGCAATAACTTACTCCTCCCCTGCCTTCTTTGGAGCCCTTCTGTCTTCCCTTTCTGTGCCCTAGGCCCACTGGAGGCTTCAGGCTGCATTGGCAGACCCTGGCCTGGGGCTGGGAACCCTAGCTATGCCTTTTTCTTACTGTGTGACCTTTAGATGGAGCATATGGATTCATAGATTCTAGAACTAGAGATCATCCTCCAGTTTCCCAAAACTGATGGAGAAACCAAGCTTGGTCAGAACAATTGCCTTGCCTAAGGTCACAACGCGTGGGGGTGCGGAGACAGACTTGAAGATCTCTTCTACAGAGGCTTCCTAGGGGCCTGGTCCTAGCTGTCTGCTTTACCTTGGGATCCAGTGCAAAACCCACATATCTCTCTGAATGACTAGATGCTTTACAGCCACCACTGCCCTGGAATTAAGGGGATTTGGAGTGTGGGGTGGGGAAGACCCAAAGAGAGGGGCTTTCTTCATGTAGGTACCTTTTAGCCACGGGAAGTGCTCAAATTCACCTTATCTTTCCCTGGCAGGTGTTCCTTCCACATACAAGGGTCTGCCCTGCCCCTACGCTTCCTGTGTTTTGGCCTCCACCTCCCTGCTTACCAAAGGCAACACATTCATTCTCTCTTGCATGGCCTTACTCATGATTCTATTCATGATGGACCAGAGCTACTATCCACATGATGAAATCCTAGAGTCTGAGAACTGGAAAAAAATGGTGTATTTAGGAGGTGAGTGAAAATACTGCTCTCAAATGTCACTAGTTGATCATCACAATTGTTCATTTCCACCCCGCACCTCACCCCAGCTTTCCCTACCTCCCTTACCTGCTTTATTTTTTTCCACAGGTTTCATTTTCATCTGGCATATATTTGTTTATTGTCTATACATACACACTAAACCTGCCCCCAATAGAGGACTGTCTTTTATTCAGCTGTAATCCCTAGGACATTGGATTGTAACAGTCACACAGTAGGTGCTCAATAAATATTTATTGAGTGTTATTAAGTTCAGCAGAAATTTAGGGAACACCCAAATTGGCAAACTAGACACACACATCCTGCCCAAGGATTTGCAGTCTGATAGAGTAGACAGTCACTGTACAGGGTGCTTTGAGAGAGTATCAAAGGGTGACCTAATTTAGACTGGAATGACCTCAAGGGTGGGAATGATCCTTAAGGAGGTGACACTTAAATGAAACCTGGGTGAAGGTGGTCAAAAGGTACAAACTGCCAGTTACAAGATAAATAAGTCCTGGGGGTATAATGCACAGCATTGTGACTATAGTTAACAATATGGTATTATAGATTGGAAAGTTGCTAAGAAAGTGGATCTTAAAAGTTCTCATCATAAGAAAAAAAGTTTGTGACTGTGACATGGTTGATGTTAACTTATTGAGGTGATTACATTGCAATATATGAATGTATCAAATCATGATGCTGTTATACCTCATGTAACTAATACAATATTACATGTCCATGATATATCAGTATCACTGGAAAACATTTTTAAATGAATGGAACCTGCAAAATGATTGGCCAGGTGGGTAGGAGGAGTGGTTCAGAAGGAAAAGAGTATATTGTGAAGGCTCTGAACAGGAAGGTGCAGGATGCATTAGCGCTGCAGTGTGGCGGGAACTTGCTTAAGGGGCTAGTGACACAAGCAGGCCACCAAAGTGGGCAGACTGGGCAGGATTTGGGATTTGATCAAAAAAGGCAAATGAGAAGCCTCTGAAGGGATTTCTGAGAAACAGTTTTAAATGAGTACTCTGCCTATAAAGTAGAGATTAGATTGTAGGAGACTGAAAATGGAAGTCAGTAAATTAACTTTTGGACAGATGATAGGTGACGTAGTGGTGGATATGGCGATGTTTGAGATAAATGTTGGAAATAGAATCAATATGGAGGAAGGAGGGTCTGGGCTAAAGCAATTGAGTGATGGGTGCCAGGCCCTGAGATCCTGGCTGCTGAGGCCCTAGCAGATGTCTTCCTGGAGTTTTCCCTGACTTAGGGCTTCCTTCAAGGAGTATCACTTTTTCTTCTTTTGAAATGTGTTCATGTAAACAGGACAAACATCTGTGAGGATACTTAGTTTCTCCCTTTATTCCCCTGTTGGGGGTCCCCTCTGCTTTGCAGGGTCCTTGGTTCCATCCTGACCTTCCCCTTTAGGTTCACAGCCTTTTTGCTATAGTATCAGCACCAACTACACTGCCCAAGTCCAGGAGCCTCCTGTGTCCCAGGTGGTGGAGGCAGAATGGTGCTGAGAAGAGCCTGAGTTTGGAGCTCAACAGACCTGAGTTCAAGTCCTAATTTCAGCACATACCAGTTGCATGAGCTTTGGCTAATTACCTCGCTGTTTTTAGCTCAGTTTTCTTCATCATAAAATGAAGCTCATAGTCCCTGCCTTGCAGGATTCCTGAGATTAAGTGAGATAATGTATATAAATTCTCTGGCATAGATATGCTCCATAAATGGAAATTTCTAGCCCCGTTCTTCTCTTCACCTGTCCTTCTATCTCATAGCAACAGCATGTCCTATAATGTTCTTTGCTCCTGTAGACATCACTGATCCCCTCTCCTCAAAATAAACCATACACTTGGCCTTAGCCTTCCTCAGACTGTGTTTGCTGCATGAGTAAAGGAGGAAGCTGCACCTCACAAACTTTGACACCAGTCATACCGGACCCTCCTGGAGAGATTTCAAAACGGTGGCAATTGATATTCCTCTTCCCTGGAGTGCAGCCGGTCAGTCACCTTTTTAGACTGAGGTCCCTTCTTCCCAACTGAGCTTGGTACATCTGAGAAGCTGACCTATGGCTACTTCTCAGTAAGTATCTTATGTCACTTATTTTCCAGGAGAACTCTCATGTGAAGTATCTCATTGCCTCAACAGATCTAGGACTGCTGTGAAATGCAGCATTCCAAAGGCCCAGTTCATCTCTGCAAGTGCTTCTACCCCTAGAAGTGGTCTCTGTTGGGTCATATGTTCTGATTTCTTGTTAAGATACATGGTGGATGTTCCCATGGACGCGTCATTGGTCCTTACTCTCCCACCTCTTTTTGAGCTCTCTGTGGCAGTGTATGTGTCTAGTTTTTAAGTGTCAGGCAGACAGGGGTTTGCATTAGGACCCTGTGCAGGTTATATCCCCTCTACATCCTCATCTGAAAAATAGACTAACTTGTACATCACAGGATTACTGTGAAATGTAAATAAAATCATTTTGTAACATAACTAGCAGAATGTCTACTGCAAAGTAGATACTCCACAAGTGTTGGCTTCCTTCTGCCTTTTGGTGGTGAATCAGAGATTCAGATTGCATCAGGGACCCCCAAGGCCACCCCCAGGTTTATTGATTCCCTAAGACCACTTACAAGACTCTGCACGTAGTTGCACTCACAGCTAAGATTTCTTACGGCAGAAGGATAAGAAGCAGATCAGCAAAGGAAGGTGAGAGGTGAAGTCTGGAGGCAAAAAGCTTCCAGCGGTCACCAGGAAACTCTTTTGGGATCAGTGCTCAAGGTTTTTAAGGGGCTGGCCACATTAGCACCCTCTGTGTAGCAGGTACCAAAATTCCAGATTCCACAGATGGAAATCAACATTCAGCATACTCTGCATGCTTGTACAATCAGGCTAAGCACAGGGAGCCACTCTTGTCAATTAGGGAAAGTTTTATATTGTGTAGGAAACTGCTATTCAAGTTTCCAGACACCAGCCAAGGGCCAATTTGCAATCAGGCCTTTCTAAGGCTATCCAGTCTCTGGCTTGCTGTGTTAACTCTTTTATGCATATGTGTAATATCGTATTGGCTATTGTCACATATTAAACTTGAAACAATTAGAAATATATATATGTATATATATATACACATATAATATGTATATATATATATATATATATATATTCTTTCTTTCTAAAGGGATCTAGGCAACTTAGAATTATTTTTGGCTAAGACTAATTTTGGATCTGAATTTGACAAAAATGGAACCTGAGGTTGCATTAAATGATAATTGTCTAGTTACATACAGACTTCTTAAAGGCAGGGCTCATTCTCAGTGGTTTTTGTTTCTTAGGCACTATGAATAAAAACTGAAGGATGGAAGGATGGGGGTGGGAGAGTAAGGCGTGGAAATACACGTAAGCCAATTTGAGAAAAATTGAATGTTTGCCTATTTTCTTCTTCCAGGTGTCATCATGCTGTTGTTGTCTCCATTTCAGCTAAGTGCTTTTTACTGCCTGATATGGTCACTCTCCTATATCTTCTTTCCAGATGCTCTGTGGGGCAAGGCAGTGTGTCTTAGGCTACAGCTCCAAAGAAACTGAACAGCTCTGCCCACCCCCATGGCCTCATGTGATTTGTGCTAGCATGTTGGGCCAAGCTTTGCCTTCTCCTCACTAAATCTTTCCTTGTCCCTATATTGTGTGTGCACTAGATATCCGTTGCCTTGATCCAGAGCAATCCACAATGGGCCAGTGGCCCTCTCTCCCTCCTCTTTCCCTTGGGGACAGCAGTTGTTTAGGACCAAAGAACAGAGTTTTATCCAAGCTAAATTTGGGCCGGGTTTGATTTCCAGTTCTGCACCCCCTGGGTGACCTTGGGCACCAAGGCAGATCCCTTGGGAAGGACTGGTGTAGTCTCCACCTTGGCCCTGACCAATCATAATTACTCTGGTGGTGGGGTGGGGTTCCTGAGGCATTTCTTAAGCCTGAAGACCTGGGCTCTATGGAGCAGAGCCAGTCACAGGACAGTCACATTGCCCAGTTTGAGTGTGTGTAGGTTTTTTTATAACTTAAAATTCTGTATTTCAACAGTCAAAGCTTCTGCCTTTTGCTTGGCTTCGAGATTAGGCATCCTGGCTGCTTGAGGGCATCACCTGGATTCCAGGATCACAGTGTGTGTTTTTCCCAAGCTTTAAAATACTGAGCTCTAGGTACTCAAATGCCTCTTCATATTCTAAAAATCCAAGTTGAAGAGAAATAGAATATATTGTAGGAACCCTGAAGTTGCACCTCACAAAGAACTTAGGCCCCCTGAGAACAGTGACCCCCCCAGCACTGCCTGCTTTCTGCCTCCAGGGGGTATTCCAAAGGATCGTGGGCTGGTTCCACCCCTTCCTCAGTATGGCACCAGAGCACTTTTTAACCCCAGTCTAACTTCTCTAAACTCGTAGAACAATGTATATGGCAAATATGCATTAAATCTAAAATTAGATTTGTGAAAAACAAAAAGCCCATGAAGTCCACATGGTTATGATTTGGCTTTAAAGGAACAGAGTGCCCTCTGCTTCCCCACTGCTCACAGTCATATCTCTGTTGTACCATTTCTATTTTTTCATGCTTACATGAATATGTTTGTGTCCCACTGGACTTCAAGCTCCCTCAGTTTAGGTTTTTGTGTTTCTGCTGCCTACCACACTACCTGCCACTAAAAAATACTTACTTTGTGGATGAAATGATTTTTGTGTGCGTTCTAATGAGTCATGTACAAGGAGACTTTAATGTAATAAGAATCTTACAAATATACATGGGCTCAATCTTTTGTTCTACTATTTGGTCTTTTGACTCTAGTTACTGAAACAGGGGTCAAGGTTCAGAGCGCTTCCAACTGGTGAACGTGCCCTCACTGGGAGGCTGCCGCACTCTAACTCCACAGGGTGGGAAGCCTCTGCTCTCAGGGCCCTCCCAGACTTTGCTCTAGGTTATCTCTTCACCTGAATGTTCATCAGTATCCTTTTATAATAAAAAGATAAACATAATTTAGAAACATATATATACATAGGCTCAGACGTTTCAGTTATATCCTTCGGTGTTGAACCTCATTTTAGTGACGCTATCCTTTATCAAAATATCTTAGGAGCTCCAGTTGGCAAACTTTCGTCACATGAGCTCCTAGAAGCCAGCACCTAGCACAGAGCCTTGATACAGTAGGTGCTCAAAAAATACTTATTCTACTCAGAACCAATCAAATCTAGTCCAAAAACATAATATTTAAGGTCAGCCAATGATGCCCTCTTGTTAAACTGCATTCATTATCAGAGTTGGCTTCAAATGACTTCTGGCTATTTCTAAAACTTGCAATTACATTTAAAGGAAGATGGATTTGAAAGAGGATTTTTGTGTCCATTTTGAGCCACAAGAGCAGAGTTAGAATAAATATGTAGACCCAAGGAGGACTGCTTTGAGAACAGAAATACCATTTGGATACGGAAACTATGCTTTGTTTGTAACAATAATTCATACTTTGTTGTCTCAAACAAAAGTTTAGGTCAGTGATGTGAGGATAGTTATAGGTTGGCTGAGAGCCTCTTGATTTAATAGAGGGAGATACGGGCTTCCTTCTAAGTATCTGGGAGGAAGGCTGTACTTCTGCAGTGGCTCTGGGGCCTCGGGGTGCTAATGCTGACCACTCAGCACCTTGACTTCCTCAGTCAGGAATACAAATAAAAAATAGAACAGCTAAAACAGAATAGGTCCTAAGATAAAGTATGTAAAAAAAATGTTCTAACATAGAACAGCTCTTAGAACAAGTAGGGAAACCAACACTATAAAAATACACTTCTCAGGTGAATACATGAAGTCAGAGGAGTTAGTTTTTGCTTTGAGGCAGCTCTGCTAGTTCTAATCTTGGGATGAAGTATAGATTTCCCTTCTGTTGATGTCTAGTTTTCTCCTAACTACTACTTGTGTCTAATGAGCAGAACCAAGAGAATTCTACTTTTTAGCTCTGTGGTCTTGAGCAAAAGGCTTAATCCCTCTAAACCCATGTCCTTATCTGTAAAATGGAGTTACTTCCTCTCAGGGTTGCTTTGTGTATTAAACACAGTGACACATAAAATAACTGCAATAGTGAATGGGATGTAAAAGGTGTTAAATAAATGTTAGTCTGCTCCTCTCCCCTCTAACCTTCCTTCCCATTATATATTGTTCCATTAAAAATAATAGTATTAATAGTAGTTAACATTATCTAATTCTTCCCATGTGCCTCCAACTATCCCTTGCAGTTTACTATTTCACTTAATGCCCATACAACCCAATGAGGTAGGTGACCATGGGCTTAAGGTCAGCAGTTCTCAAAAGTACAAAAAGTTCACTGAGATTGTGTCAGATTTCAAGTTGCAACTAACCTTTAAGAAACTACCACATGCTGAATTTTGGTGTAGTATCAAAGAAGAACACCTATGATGATCTAAGAAAGCTATTAACATGACCCCTTCTTTTTCAACTGCTTATCAGAGTCCAAATTTTCTTCATATGCTTCATAAACAACATGAGAATGTAGAATGCAGCAGCAGATATGAGGATCCAGCTATTCCTTTAAGCTGGATGTTAGATTTGCAAAAAATGTAAAAACAATACCACTCTGCTCACTAAATGATTTTTAATTTGGGGAAATATGTATTTTTTCTCACAGAAAACTTATGTTTAAAAATACTTATTCACTTAAAAATAATACAAATATATTACAAGGTAACATAAATAACAAAAGACACAAGCTCTTTGGTGTCCTCAGTTTTTAGAGCACAAAGGAATCCTGAGACCATAATGTTTGAAACTCACTGATTTAGGGAGATTAAAATTTGCCCAAAGTTCACCCAGTAAGTGGTATGCCCAAGAGTCAAATTAAGGCATCCTGACTTCTAGTCAGTTTTTTCGTTATTAATTTTTTGATGCAGAGCTTCAAAAACATCTGTTACCTCTGAGAAACTGGGAGTGAATTACGTCAGGATTAGGGAATTCCAGGCAGGTCAGCAGAAACTCTGTTTTTCTAGTTTTCATTAATTATGCTTGTAAGAGCCTTAGCATTCAATGCTAACCCAATTATGAATACAAACACCTCTGGACCCCTTACCATAGTATTTCTGAGTTAGAAGATGAAAGTCTTTTTCTTTAAAATGTGAACAAAAAGATGTCCCATTCCTGTTTTGAACTTTTTTTTTTGAAACCACAACCCACAGTGAGAAGTAACTTTTACCTCAAATGCCAACTATGCATTCCTAAGTGGATTTAAATTGGAAATGAAAGCTTCATGAAACAATATCCTTAACACATGTGATGGTTTTTAATCTGTTCTATTTCATTAAGAAGAAAAGCTGGCCATAATTTATTAGTTTTGCAGCTACCTGCAGTTTGCAAAACTGTTAATACTAGAGCACTTCTCTAGAACAGAATATATCCAGGGCTCAAACATGTTAATACAAGTAGTTCCCAACTAAGGAGCAGAATCTTTCCAACCAGTGTTCGTGTATTACTTGGTTATTTCAAATTGGAAACATTTCCCATGAAACAAGGTGGTAAGGGAAAGGAAGCAACATTTACTGAACATTTATTACATACATTATCTTACTTATTTCTCAACAAATGATCCTCAGAGGAAGAAAATATTCCATTACATGGATGGGAAAAATGTGACTCAGGTTAATAATTTATCCAATGTCATAGAATTGATACTCGACCATAGGTTATTTGACTCCAAAAACTGTGCTCTTTCTAGCATACTACACAACTTCCTTAGGTTTATGATGACAGTTTATCCCCAAACCCCTCCTTCTAAAAAACAAAACCAAGAAACACCTATTCAACTCAAATTCAGGAGGACGCTTTAGAAACGAATTATCATTTATAGGGGTAATCTATGCAGAGATTATCCTTTATTATAATTTGGGCTCTCAAAAACACACTCTGCGGTGGTAGCAAGATTCTTACATCCCATTAATGCCCAGTTGACTCCTAAAACAAACCACAGCAATGGAAATAGAATTCTCAGTGACTTCAGAGGCAGCTGGGAGACAAAGGGGAGATGGAGATCCCTTGAGACGTTCCCTGCACTGGTACGGAAAATCCAGGCAGTTCCAGTGTGGACAGTAAAGGAGGTGGCAGCGTCTGGCTCTTTTGTGCGGAGTGCTCTGCCTCATGCATATTCCGCTTCCTGCCACTCTGCTTCCCCTTATTCCCAATAAGTATCTGGAAAGTAAACATCCTGGAAGAACAATCTCTCCTTTTGCTCTGCATTTAAATAACTCTACGGCTAAAGATGAACCACCATTCTTGATACAAATGTCTGCAGCAGAAATTGTATTTCTACACCTACAGATGGCAGGTGGGTCGGGAGGTTCTTGAGGAACCAGTCTGCATATTCCCATCAGAAACCCGTGTCTAGGCCTAATAAAGTAGCCCCCAAAATGAAAACCTGCACACCCCTCTCCCTGTCGGTGCAAGCTTGCTGCAAGCTGTCCACAGCCACAGGGTGAGAGGAACCCTAGCTTCAAGCGCCTGACCCTGAGTAGTGGCCCCTCTGGGAGTAAAGGGCCACATAGCTACACCTGTGTGGCTTAGGAGCTGTAGGGTCCGCAAGCTTTAGGTCAGGAAGGAGGAAAACTGGAAGCAGACATGTTCTTTCTTCTCCACCTCCCCCGAATGAAAAGAGGTTCCTATGCTCACCTCAACTTTTCTTCCCTAGTACATTCTTTCTGGCTTCTCTTTCTCTGGTGAGGCACCCCCAAACAGAGTGTGAGCAAAGGAACATTTTATTTAGTATTTTATTTGTGTTTTTGGAGATTTACAGTTTCACCAGAAACAGTGACATTTTCTCAAACAATAGAAAAAGGTTAAAAAAATCTACTGTCTTAAAACAAGTTTTGATCTATCATTTTAAAACAGAATAAAACAAGTCTCTTCAGCAAGCACTGGGCCAATTCAGATTGGAGGAACCAATGAAGCCAAAGTACGTACAAGAAGTTCAGATTTATCCAGTTTTAGGAATAATGCAGATGTTCCTCTGGTCTAGTTCTGTAAGGCTCCAAATGAGCCATCTCAGCTTAAACCTGGTAACAAGCTCACAAAGCCCCGGGTCCCATCTAGTTTGCACCCGGGTGGCTCACTCTCCGGGAGGCTGCATCTGCTTACAAAACTCATCAAACTGCTGCTGCTCCAGCTCGGTCATGACTCTGTTGAGGGCATAGATCTGAATGAAAGAAAAAATTATGTTAGCAGTGGAGGCAGCTGCTCAACATACCTGCAGACACAATAGCCTGTGTCATTTGGAATGACTTCACCAGTACTGCAGGGATAGTGATAAGGGAACAGGAGGGGGTAGATATTAATTCCATTTGGGGAATGAGAAACGGAAAGGAAAGAATCAGTGAGGCAGGTGGCTTATCTGGCCTTTAAAGGATTGGTGGGATTTGAATAGGCAGAGACTGGGGAAGGGACATGGTAGGTGAGTGCAAGGGGACGAATATTATGATTCAATAAATATAATGGGGAAGTACAGAATTAGTTCTGGAAACTTCAATTATGCTAATATGAATGATGTTATAGAGTTGGGTTTGGGGAACTAGAGAAGGCAAAAAACGTATGCTGGGTAAAAAATAGTAAATGCTATGCCAAGGAATCTGGGCTTTATCTGGCCGATGCTGCAGAGCCAACGAAGGTAAGTGGGCAGGGCGGCAACTCGATTATACCTGTGCTGTTGGAAAGATAACTGGAGACCATGTGAGGGGTGGAGTATGGGGAACAGAAATGACAGGCCACTTTGGAGGCATCTAGTACATTAGTCCAGGGAAGAGGTGGAAGGAATCTAGGCAGGTAGTGGGGGTGGAAAGAAAACCACACAAGACATTCTGAGGTGAAAGGCAGGGTGTCTACCTTATTCCTCAGCTTCTTTATCCTTGCAGTATCAGTCTGTCCACTAAAGAACAGAAACAGCATGAAACTTCCTAATTTGTAGAAGAAAAAAATGAAGGGGTGTATTTGTATGTATTGGATATAACTTGACTAATTAAAAAGAAAACAAGAAAAGGCAGGAAGAAACTGAGAAGTGAGACAAACAGAAAATACACACTAAGAGCAGAAGTTAATGAAAAGGCAACCAGATGTGCAGTGGAGAGGCTCACCAAACTGCAAGACGGTTCTTTGAAAATGCTAAAGAAAATCTTGCAAACCTGACATGCCTGATCTAGATAAAACGGGAGTGGACACAAACACTGTTAGAATTAAGAAGAAAATATTAAGACTGCTATAAAGGAGATTTAAACAAAAGATTATCAACTTTGTGTCAGTAAGTTTGAAATTTAAATGAAAGAAACTCCTTGAAAGAATAAAATGATCAAAACCGAGTAGAATTAAGTAGAAAGCTTGATGCCTTCTTCCAATTTTTTTATTGTGGCAAGATCCTATAATCTTTAAGGGAAATGGAACTCCTCACATTGATGAAAATAGTTACATGCATCAACACAAATGAATCTTAAGAAGCGTAATACTGATGGCTAAGATGGTTAAGTTGGCTGGTATATATATTTTATCACAACAAAAACAAATAAATCTGAATGGTTAAAAAAAAAGTTGGTGAGTGAAGAGAGCCAGTCACAGAGTAGGTAACATATAAAGTTCAGAAACATGCAAAACTAGACAATATATTGTTATGCTACAAAATATTATTTAGGGGTATACACGGAAATAGTTCATTCAGCACAGAAGGGAGCGATTAGCACAAAATTAAGGAGTAAGGGCACTGCCAGTGGGCAGGGGCAGGAACATGGCTGGAGTAGGGCCTGAGGAGCTTCTAAGTTACCACTCATGTTCTAGTTTTTTAGCTGGGTGGTAGGTACAAGGGTGCTGGTTTTATTCATCTTCTTTAAGCCACACACACACACACACACATATACATATATGTTAAATCTCTGTTTCACCCATTCATGCCTTACTGAGCATTTGCAATCTGCACATTTCTTTGCTAGGGATTGAGGAGGATTTTCAGTAGCTTCTTGGAAACCTCTGCATCAAGGAGGCAGGCTGGTAGAAGAAGGGTCTCAAAATGGTCTGGGGGACTAAGCCAAGGAATGAAATACTTTCAGAAAGGAGAGGGTCACCAGCAGTGTCAAAAGCTATCTCCCCTTGTACTGTTCACCATGTAAGAACTTATTCACTATGTAAGAATTCGTTCACCATGTAAGAACTTGTTCGTTATGCTTCAGAAGATTAGAGACTGATGAGAATTAGGCTTGAGATGGATTAATGATTGTGCACTGAGCATTGACCCCCCTATACAGAATTTTATTGTTGTTAACAACCATTTGATCAATAAATATGAGATGCCCTCTCAAAAAAAAAATAAACACAAAATGTATCACAGATTTAAATTTAAAACCTAAAGCTATAGATTATTTTTATTAAGGTATCACTGATATACACTTTTTTTTCCCATGGGAAACACCTATCAATTATTTTGTTATTCTTTCTTAATGTTATGATAAAAACACAACATGAAATCTACCCTTTTAAAGTTTAAGTGTGAAAAACATTATTATTAATGTACTGACACAATGTTGTACAGCAAATCTCTAGACCTTATTCATCTTGCTCACTGAACCTTCATGTCTGTTGATTAATAACTCCCCTTTCCTCCCTAGCCTCTGGTAATCGGCATTAAAGCATTTGACTTTGTTAAAAAAAAAAAAAAAAAGCTATCTCAACTGCCAAATACGCCTTCTGTTCCCATTCACTCTCATGTCTTCTTCCCACTGAACTTTCTGGAATGTGACATCTTTGTAGAATTGAATGGAACTGTGTCACTTCCTCCCTGCAACGGGTCTAAGATGTCACATTCCTATTTTAGGAGATTACATTCCAGGCAACACAGATGAAGAAACAGCAAGGTGGCTGTAGGTGAAGGTCAGATCTGTTTTAGATTGCTGTCCTGTCCCTCAATCCCTCATCCACTAGGGATTCTGGTCAGATCTCTTGACTTTGAAATAAGGAGAAATCCTTCTACCTCATAAAGGCAGGTATTTGATATCTCCTTACCTTACCCCAGGAAGGATTTACAAAGGTTGAAATGGGAGTAAGCAATAGGCCTGCTGTGAGGACAGAAGGTCGTGCACGTGTAGCTGGCTGGTGCCTGGCACATCTGAAGAGCTCAACAAGTGGCAGCTGCTGCTAGAGAGCAAATCCAGTATACATTCCAGAAGTCACCATAAGCACCATCAGCCATTCGATTTTGAGTCCACATGACAAAAGCAAGCCGACTGCTTGGAAGCACAAGGATTCTGGAAAACAACTGTGGCTGTTTACTGAGTGCTTCCTCTGTGCCAGGCAGTGTGATAAGTGCTTCCATATAACATTTCTGTCCTGATAACAAGCTTGTGAGGTAGCTATTACCATCTCATTTTACCAAGGAGGAATGAGAATGGGGGTTCAGAGAGGTTACATGTCTTGGCCAAGGTCACGTGGGAAGAACTGGGATGTGAAGTCAGACACAGGAATCTTACTGGTGGAACCTCACTAGAAGGACATCAATAAGGACATGAACAAAGTCCTCAACAACATCTCTCCCTACAGTGTGCACAAAGGACAGTTTCCTGTTTCTTCTAGCAGCCCTGAAACTATTCATCAATGTGCAATTGCAGTAAAATCATCTGGCGCCTTAGATCTAGGTAGGGATGGGGTGGTGATGGAAAGGGGAAGACAATTTGTTAGAATCCAGGTCCACAGCTCTCACGTGGTCTATCTTTATCCAGAGGTAAATTTCAGTTTATGGATTAACTTCAAGCACACTACTAAATATATTTATTACATTTCCTGTCTGCTTCCCTGCTGAGTGCAAGCTCCACAAATGCAAGGACTCTTCTCTGCCTTGTCCAGGCTGCATCTCAAGTTCCTACAACAGTGCCTGGCACATAGCAGCAGCTAAATATTTGTTTAATGAATGGATCAGATTAACAAAAATATAGTCTGCCACTATCGAGCTTTGGAAAAGAAGTGAGAATGAGAACTCTCTTACACTGCTAATGAGGGTGCAAACTTATACAGTCTCTTTGAAAGCAATTTGGCCATGGCCAATAAAATTGAAATGTACCCAGTAATTCTACTTCTACTTCTAGTTATATACACCCTACAGAAATTCTAGCATAGGTGTCAAAGGAGACATCTAAAGTTCTTCACTACAGCAATGATTGTAGTAGCACAAAACTATAAGTAATTTAAATGTCCATCACTGGAGGAATGGATAAATAAGTGGATTCATAAAACAGACTACTATAAGCTAGTATGAGAATGAGGATAAACTAGATTCTTGTGTTAACATGAGTAGTTCTAAAACACATAATGTAAGCAAAATGAAAATAAGACATAGAACTGTATTAATGTAAAATTTTTAAGCAAAAGAACATTGCATGCTTTCCAAGGATACCTATTAATACACTTGAGTATCAAAGTATAAAAAATAACTGTTGCCCATAGGGAGGGCAAAAAAGGTATAAAACAGGGAATGGACAAAGGAGACTTCATATTGATATGTAATTTATATTTATCTTATTTAAAGAAAACTCCAGGCAACTACGACAAAATGTTAACCACTACCAATCTGGGGTGCTGAGTACCCAGGTGTTTGTTAAAACAGTCTATTTATCTGTATTTTTAAATTTCTCAAAAAAAAGTAAATGAACAAAACAAATAGAGGGAAAAGAGTACAGCAAGCTTTTTCCTGATACTAAATAGTAAAATAAAATACAGCTGATTGAACAGCACAGGTTTGAACTATGCAGGTCCACTTACGTACAGATATTTTTCAATAAATGTATTAGAAATTTTTGGGGGATTTATGACAATTTGGATAAATTTTTTTTTCTATCTTACTTTATTATAAGAAGGCAGTATGTAATATATATACAAAGTATGTGTTAATCAACTGTTACCAGGAAGGCTTATGGTCAACAGTAAGCTATTAGCAGCTAAGTTCTGGGAAGGTCAAAAGTTATACAGATGTTCGAGTGGGGTAGGGAAGGGGTCATACCCCTACGGCCCCCACATTGTTCAAGGGCACTCATAGCTGGATGTAGTTCAACACAGGCCATGTAAACAGTTTCAGCTTTTAATTCTCAGGCTGATTGTTGACTGAATGAAGGGATACAGTGGCGGGCGCAGAGCTTGGGCCTCTACTTCCTGGTTATAAGCACCTCCTCTCCAGGCCAAATTCAGAACATGTGCTGGGGGTGTCTGACGCTTGCTCTCCCTCACCCTGACCCCACCCCTACATGTCTCTTCACCTTCTCCTCTTCCTACCCAAAGGCCCCTATCACAAAAGCTCTGGGCTAGGAGTCATCTAGAGACCTGGTACGCCAGGGCCTTGCCATGAGACGCTAACTTGCCATGAGACTGCGTTGCCACCACCCCGTTTGTGACCTCAGAGAGCTCGTTTCTACACCTGGCTGCACACCTGTGCTGCCTGGCAGCAGAGCGCTCCCTATCCCAGTTCTCTACTATTTCTGTTCCAGCATCATCTCCAGCAGACTACACGTATACATGCCCCTCCTTGATCTCACCTCTGCTCTTTGTCTCTGCTTCAGCTCCTGCTGGGCTGATTTCTGCTTGGCCTTCTCAACTCTGCTGACAGGTTCTTTAACTTTGGATTTTTCTTTCCGAGCAGGTGGATCCATGACTCGGCTTCTGAATACTTCTTAGCTCTGACCTGGATGGCACAGAAAGAGGCTGATCTTAAAAAAACAAAAAGGGGGTGGGGGTGGGGGCAGAGAAAGAAAGGAAAGTTAGGAAAGAAAGAAAAAGAACTGCCAGTCATTGGCCTAACGAATCCCAGCCCAGCGCTTTCCTTTGACAGGTTAGGCAGAGTGGCCCAGGGGACAGGGCACTGAATTTGGAGGGGTAAGGGCTGAGTCCCACCGCCACGACTTCGCGGGGCGCCCCTAGGAAAACCTGCCTCCAACTCTGAGCCTTAGTTTTCTCTGTCTGCACAATGGAACAACAGTCCATTCCCCGGCCTCCTGCCAGGAGCTGCCGTGTGGGCCCAAACGAGAAGGGTGTGAAAGCCTTTCACACACGGGGCGTGCTGTACCCAGCGTGGGGCTGTCACACTGTGAGCCCGCCGGGGCGCAGGGGCACCAGCCAGCCGCGCTCTCGAGGCGCGGAAGCGGAGAGGCCAGGGCGTCGCACGGCCCCCGTCTGCCGGCCAGGGCTTTCCCACCGCGGCCGGGCCCGACAGTTGCGCCTCAGCGCTGCCCGCCCGGCACGCCGCCCTCGGCCGCCCCACCCGGCCCGCAGCGGCACGCTCCGGGTGCAAAATGGCGGCGGGGGGCAGGCGGTGCTCGGGAGCTAGTGACTTCCCTCCGCGGCCGTGGGACTGTGGGGCCCCACCGCGCGCGGACCAGGCCCCACGCGGGGCACCCCGGCCTCTCCCTACCTCCCGGCCTGGAGTTGCGGGCCCTCCGAGCCTCCGATGGGCGGGGCGGGGCCAGGAGCGGGGGCGGGGAAGGGGGCGGGGCGCTCCGAGGCCTCGCCCCCAGGGTGGGCCGCGTGTGCGCAGAGAGCTTGGTTGGGGGCGTGGGTCCCTGCATCGGCCATGGCCTGGGCCAGGGGTGATTCTGACCTGCTGAAGCTTCTCCCGGGGATCTTTACTGGGATTGCTGCTGGGCTTGGAGGGGTGAGATCTGAAAACTAAACTAGAACTGGAACTTGCTGAGCCTCGGTTTCTTAATTCGGAAAGTGGGGGTGCTGATTGCTGCCTTGTTGATTTACCAGCATATTAGGAAGATAAGTGAGATTCTGTTTGCCACAATGCTTTGAAAAAGGAAATCGTGATAAGTATAAATAGACATACAAATATAGAGAAACGTTCAATTCACTGATAACTGGTAAGTTTATAATTATTTTTATAATCACATTTCAAAACTAATTTTCAATTTAAAATAGCCGGCTATCATTTTTTTTCATTTTTTTCTTTTAAAATCAACTTTATTTTGGTATAATTCACATGTAATCAAATACAACTCTTTTACATGTATGGTTCAACGAGTGCGGTAACTGGCTACCATTGTAACCACCACCACAGACAGTGTACAGAACATTCCCATGACTCCCAGAATTTCCCTGTAGCCCTTCTCTGTAGCCCTTTTATTTTCAGCTCTCCCCCCTGAGGTCCAGGCACCCACTGATCTGCTTTGTCCCTATAGGTTTACCCGTTCTAAAATTTCTTAGAAATGGAATCATATCATTTTTCATCTATTAGATTAGCAAGGATTGAAGAAAATGGTAGATAACTGCTTTGACAACAGAAATCCTGTTCAGTCTAATAACAATAAAGATAACAAAACAGTAACAATAGCTATCTCTCTCTGGGCTATGTTCCAGGCCTGTTCTTACAGCTTCACAGTAGTTAGCTCGTTTTTCCTCATAATAAGTGTATATAATATTATTAAACCCCATTTTACAGGGACTCGTCCAAAGATTACACAGCTAGTAAGTGCCCCAGCAAGTATTTCAGCCAGATTTCAGGAATAGGGCAATGACCTATCCGAAGGAATATGTGCTGGGTCCATTACTTTTGTTCCTTTAAGGGCTTGGCAAGAACTGAAACAAACGGTGAATACTAAGGAAACAGTGAGGAGATAGCCTGGAAGGACACTCACATGCTTTCAGGCAAAGAGTAAATTGTCACAACTTTTTTGGAAGCAAGTTTAGCACTACATACCAAAAGCTTTAAAAATGAGCACAACCCCACAAAAAGACAAATACCACATGATCCCATTTATATGAAGTAATAGACTATCTAAAGTAGTCAAACTCTTAGAAAGTAGACTGGCGATTGCGAGGAACTAGGGGAGGAAGGAAAAAGGAGGTTGTTCAATGAACATGTAGTTTCAGTTTTGCAAGAGAAAAGTCCTAGAGATCTACTGAACAACAATGTGCACATAGTTAATGCCACTGTAATTAACTACGTTTGAAAACTAGGTGGTTAATTTTATTTATGTGGTTGGTTTTTTTTTTACTGCAATAAAAAGAAATGAGCCCAATCTTTGATTCAGCAACTCCGCTTCTAAGTTGTTCTAACTAAATAATCAGAGAGAGCACTATTTCTAAGAGTAAAAGACTGGAACCAAAATATTTGTAATACAGTTGGTTAAATAATTGATAGTATGGCTATAATGGCTATAATTCTATGCAGCCATTAAAAGTACACAGATGAATATTTATTGACATACTAAAATGTTTTTAGTATATTAAATGAAGTTGCAAAGAGGCATGTACAACATAATCACAATATTTGTTTTATTCTTTCAAAAAAGATTATTATATACACATGGAAGAGACTAGATGAAAACACACCAAAATGTAAATCCAAATTAAGAGTAGAGATTCTTTTTACCTTCTGTGTACTTTTCTGTATTTTCCAAAATTTCTAAAATGAAAACATTTACACTTCAGCAACATTTCCCTCTGAAAGCAGAAAGTATAGTAAATGCCTTTAAACTCGTATAGAAATGTTGACTGGATTATTATTAATAAAAGTAACCAAGCCAGAGTCTATTTTAGAAATCTTGACATAATAGTAGTATTTTTACATCTGTGTCACATTCGACCATTTATAAACTTCATAAAAGCTCTGGGTTAGATAACAGCTGGAGACAGGGCAGGGACCTTTGGAAGACTTTAGAAATCCACAGGCAGAGTGGCCATGAAGGAGCGGAAGGCCAAAGTGGGAGATTAGAAAAATAGTGGGGCCACTGATAAGTGAAGGTTTGATGAGCTGGCTTGGGAAAGGATGAGGAAAAGGGTAAGTTAGAGGTTTATGTGTTTGAGGAAGAAAGAGAGAGAGTTAGTTTATATTTACAGGGGCAAGAGGCAAGAAGAGTCATACCCCAGAAGGACACTGGTGTGGAGATACTGGTTTGGGGGTTCCTCATCGGGGAGGTGAGGGCTGGAGCCAGGAGGGAGTGAAAGCCCCCTGCATGGTCTTCTTCCACGAGTTTATGATCACTCTTTATTTCTCTCTCTCAGAACTGTCAATGGACTCTTAGCCAGTTTGCAAAATTCCCCGGTTAGTTGAGTCAGAGTTTATATAACTATAGATATTTTTACAGTTGTGGCATATACTGTACTGGGATCACATTCACTTTATTGAACAACTCCTTTTTCTCCTGGAGTCAAAAATTGCCTGTTTTTTTCATTCACTTCATTATCTATGCATTGATGGTTAATTCTTCTGAAAGCTCTCCATCAGGACTATAAAACAACTCAGTCTAGTCACATGGTCTGGCGATCTTTCAGGGACCTTTTTCCTTGCAGACATCCCACCCTACTCTTGCTCCAGCTGTTGTCCTAGGACTTCCCCTAACCATGTTCTGGGAACTCCTGTGCAAAACTCCCTGTCTCCTGTATCTTCCTTTTTGTGGCTTATTCTCTCATTTTGAAGGAGCACATTCTCCAGTAACTTTCCTGAGGGGGTCATGGGAGGTAAATTTTTTGAAACCTTGCTTGTCTAAAAATGCCTTTATTTTACTCTCACACTTGACAGTTGGGTGGGGCACAGATTTCCAGACTGGAAGTCATTTTCCCTCAGAATTTTACAGGCAATGATCAGTTGTTGTCTAGCTTCTCACGTGACTGGACTCTTGAGGAGTCTGACTTACTCTGAATTCTGTTACTTCCTATGTAAATTTTGTTTCCTTATTTGTTTCAGGAAGTTTTTAGGATATATAGTTTCCTTCATTCTTGGCGTTCTGAACCTTCATGGTGGTATGTCCTGGTAAGTCTTTTCATTCATTGTGCTTGGCACTCAGGGGTCCCTTTCAGTCAGGAAACATAGTCTTCAATTCTGGGAAACCTCTCTGTGATAGATTTCCCTCTTTATAAAATCCATTCTCTCCCATTTTCCCTCTCCTGGTTTTGGTTATTCTACTTCACAAGAGATTTTCCTGAATTTCATCCTCTAGTTCTTCTACTGCTTTATTTCATTTCTGCTATAAAATTTTAATTTCCAAGAGTTTTTGCTGGTTCTCAGACTTCCCATTTGATAGCCTCTTGCTTTTGTGTTGTGGATTCAGGATTTTTGAATTCTTATTTCTGAGTATATCAATAGTAATTTTCTGCCATTTTTTTCCACCTTCTTGATTGTCTCTGTAGTTTAATTTCATCTCTGGCTTTCAAATTGGAAGCTTTCCTCAGATAATAGTAATAGCTACCATTTATTGGATGTCAAGCACTGCTCTAAGTATTTTACTTGTTTTAATATATTTAATCCTGATACCAACCCATTGAAGGAGTTACCATTATTATCTTCAATTTACCAGTAAAGGAATAGATAGAGAAAGGTTAAGACTTTCATCCAGGTCACCCAGTTTAGAAGTGAACCCAAGTCTAATCAAACCTCTAGCTTTCCAGTTTACAGAAAATATGTGGGATAGAGAAATAAATTAAATGATACCACAATGAATCAATCATCTAAATCTAGAATGCGGGACATTGTACAAGAAAAATTACCAAGTTTTACCAACAATCAAGGATATAAGGAAACATTTTTAAAAGAAGGGGAGGGGGATCACTGTGGAATAAAGACACATAAGAAACTTAGTCACAAAGTGCAGTGTGTACACCTTGTTTGGTTTTGGATTTGAACAATACATAAGAGGACATGTTTGACATGTGAGCATAGATTGGATATCAAATAATATCAATTTACAATTATTGGAAGTTTTGCTAGGTATAATGCATGAGATATGCAGCTGTGTGTACACCTTAAAAATTGTTGAGGACCCCAAAGAGATTCAATTTATGTGGGTTATATTTTTGAAATTTGCCTATTAGATATTAAAACTGAGAAATTTTTAATGTAATTACAATTTTATTTTAAAACAAAAATAAATGTCTTACATGTTCACATAACATATTTTATGAAAAACGACTCTTCTGAAACAAAAAAACCCAGAAGAGTGGCATTGTTTTACATTTTTGTAGGTCTTTCAAGAGTCTGGTTTCATAGAAGACAACTGTCTTCTCACATGGGGTATTGCTTCAATCTGCTGCAGTATGTTGTGAGGTTGAAGTCCATGTAACTAGAAAAGGAGCATTAAGGTACCTTCTCAGATAACTGTGGATGTTCTTTGATACTATATCAAAACTTGACAAGTGGTAGTTTCTTAAAGGTTATGGCAACATGGGATTTAAAACCATGCTAGTGAACTTCTTTTATCCAGCTTTTTAAAAATATTAAGATATAATTGACATACAACGTTGTGCAAGTTTAAGGTGTACAGTGATTTGATTCAATACACTATGTATTGCAAAATGATTACCACCGTAGTGTTAGCTAACATTTATGTATATATATATGTTCACATCATATAATTATCATTTCTTTGCTGTGGTGAGAAAATTTATGACTTATTCTCTTAGCAACTTTCAATCATACAATACGCCAATGAACTTTTCATACTCTGTGACAGTAAAACCCACTAGTTTATCTTGCATTTTTGAATGGATCTTTTATCGAACATGATTTTGTCAAGACATGCATTAGTCATTTGGAAATTATTCATTCTCTGAGTTATGCAGATCTTTCAAATGCTGACACATTTCATTATATAACATCAAAAAATCATATTCATTAATGTCACTACCAACCTCATCAGAAAAAAATCTTCTGTTATGGGGAAGCTATCAAGCTCACAGTAGCAGATAAAAGTTTTCCAAACTTCTAATTTTCATTCAAAATATCAAATTTTCTCTTTAGCAACAAATACCATTAGTTGTTTTTCTTGAAGTGATGGGTGCACCTTGTAGAGAAAACACCTGGCAAATACCCAGGTCTGAACAATCACAGTTTGTTTCAGTTTTACTTTCAGATAAGAATGGTGCTCTTGAGAAAGAAACTAGTTCAGCTCACAGTTCAATCATGTAAGTGCTTTTCCAAGAGGAATTCATCACCCAGGACTGCTTACACCTAACTTCCCATTTTGCCACACTTCGTATTTAAAAGAGATGGATTCAGTGGTTGAGATTTAATAAAATTAGTAACTTTTACTGCTGTTTGGTGCCATTCCCTTGATTGTTACTAATCAGGTGCCAGGAGTTTACCCATCATTGCTTTTACAAGGTCATTAAAAATGTCAATGGAAAGTCAAAATAATGGCTTAATATTATTATGAATGTAGTAATACGGGTGACCTCCTGAAGCAGTCTGAGAGAGTCCCAGAGTCCAGAGAGCACACACTGAGAACTGCTGTCCTAGAGAAACTTGCACACCTGTACCAGGAATATATTAAGAATATTCATAGCAGCATTGTTTGTAAAAGCAGGAGCCCTCAAACAAACCACATTTTTATCATTGAGGGAATGGACAGTGTATTCCTTCATCCCGTGGTCTACCATATAGCAGTGAATGAATGTACTAGATGAAGAACTTATTTAGGAAGTGATCTCAGGAATCAGAAATGGTGAGTTAGAAAAAAAAGAAGAAAAACCAATAAAATACGCATTGTTGAGTTACTGGTGACTGCGGGCTCCTGTGCTCATTCCTGCTGGGAACTCTGAGGAGGAACAGTGTAGAATGCAGTTCAGAACTCTTCCTTTGAAGGTGGGAGGCTGGAACATTTTCAACTCTCAGCACCATCCTGTTGATTCCCTGGGGCATTAACTTTCCTGAACTCCTGGGCTGCATACAGGCTGAACAGTCTTCCTAGACTTGGATAAGCAAAGAGGTGCTGTGGCTTTTGAGGTGGCATGCTGGCAGCTTGCCTGCAAGTCTCAGCTACCCTGCAATCAGGTGGGCTGAGGGGATATGGTGTGGGCCACCACAGGGGTCTGACAGACTCAGTAACTAGGATTGAGTGAAAAAAGGAAATTACTGGGAATGATATAGAATGTGGTCCATCTTTATCAGTTCAAAAATACATGAAAGTATATAATGCACTGTTAAGGATACAATTATGGATATTCTGAGTATACATTTACGAATATTATGAAAGCAAGACAGGCGGGAAAGGGTTTCTCACATGTTGGGAGATAGTAGGCAAGTGTGCTTGTCAGAAAGCACATGTCAGGGTGCAGCTGGAGATAAAGGTAGTGAGTTAAAGGAGGTAGCTAATTGGTGGGTGTCTGTGAAACCCATCTCCAATTTTACACTGATTTGGAAAGTAAAAGCGTGCAAGTTTTTCAGAAAGGCTGTGATAAGATCAGAACATATCAAAGGGAACCACTACGCAGTTAGCTTGGGCAGGAAAGAAGCTGAGGGGCACCGGCCCCTGACACCTCATGGAACGTGGAGGTTCCCTGGCTTTTAGGGAGCCTCTTTTTTTGCTCTGTTCCCTTATCAGGGGCAGACAGGCGGGGCGGGGCTTGTTGGTGTATGGGGACAGCTAGAAGGGAGTCTGTGGGGCAGAGGAAGTCCCGTGGCTGAGGACTGAGGGTATTAGAATAAAAGATGAGCTTTCCTCAGTCCCCACTCCAGAGCCGTTCTGATGCTCCCGCCTGGGCTCCCTGAATAGACGGAGGGAGTGTTCCCAGCTTGGAGGTGCCAGCCTGCCTGTGAGGGACAAGGGCAGCTGATTCCAAGTGGTGAGTCCTCCTCCGCTCCCCTCTCTTCATTCCTTTCAGTCCTTAGGCTTCTTGGGATTCTTGGGTTCATTGGACAAACTATCCCCTTTGTCCTTGCTCAAAAGAATATTTTAAAGTATGAAATGAGCACCAAGGGGGCTGGATGGATTTTGTCTAAAGACACTCATTTAAGTACTACTGTCACCATTATTTATTATAGCTATCATTTGTTAGTGCTCAGCTCCTGTGCTGTGTGCTTTCACATTGATCATCTGTAGATTTGCAGGGTCATCTTAAGCTACTTGGAGTTATCAGGGGAAATTTCACTGCATGTTTTTTTCTGATTTAGAAGTTTTTTGGGAAAAAAAAAAAAACTGTTTCAAGCTTAAAAGTAAATGACGGCCTGGGGAAAAAATATTCCCATGTTGTAGTAGAAAAAAAATTGTTACTCTATGAAGAATTTGCAAACATTAAAGAGACAATTGCCCAAATAGAAAAATGGACAAAGTATATAGACAGGTAATTGACAAACTCCAAATAACAAAATGAGTAATCAAAGAAATACAAATTAAAATGAAACACCATTAATACTTTTCAAAGAGATACCATTTCATTACTTGTTGAAATGACAAAGGTTGTTTTTTTTAAAGACAAAATCAGTCATGGCAAGATTGTGGCAATCTCATACACTTTGTTAAATTGATATGACCCATTTAGAGGGCAAACTGGCAGTGCAAATTAATAGTCTCTCCATTTTAAAGATGGAAAACTCAAGGCCTAAGAGCTTAAGTGACGTGCCTGAAGTTACAAAGCCAGCAGTTAGGGACCAAGTCAGGGCTGTGACTAAGCCTTCCTTCCTCCAGCCCTCCGTCCACCATCACCTGGAGCAATGCTTCCAACAGCAATGCGTTGGAAAACAACCTAAGTATCCTACAATATGAAATTATTTTTCAAATTCTCACATACCCACGGTGGAACAGTGAAGTCATTAAAAGAAAATTTGGTGCCGTGGGAAAATGCACATAATGGGAAGCTTGGTGAAAATGTCAGGTATCAAAACAGTGTATTCAGCATGGACTTATTTTTTTTAAGCTATACACACAGAAAAAAACGTTTGAAGAAACATATCTCTGGGTGGAGGAATTACAAATGATTTTAAATGTTTTGCCATTTTTTGCTAATTTCCTAATTTTTTTGCAATAAGGATAGAAAAAGCAATAAATCTTATTTAATGAAAACATTTAAAAAATAACCAAAATGTCTTGGGGCTACCCTGGAGGTGAATTGGAGCTGCTGACTGGCGATGTCCTCGGGAGAAGGAGCACCCACCCCAGAGGGCAATGTGAGGGGCTCCAGAGCCTGAGGGAATTTGGGGCCACAGTCCAGGGGAGAGAGTGAGAAGAGAAGGCTTTTAAGTCCTTGAAGTTGAGTACAAAGAAAAAATTTTAAATTCTAAATACAGCAATGAAAAAATACATATTTACACATGACCACGTGTTTTGGGAGACCCGTGTACTACAGGAGCAAAGGCGGCATCTAGACCCCTGCGAATGGGAGACCCTCACTCTTGTCTTTTCAGTCTTTCTCCTACCCTGTTTCCCCTTGTCCAGCTTTCAGTTTCCTCTCCCATTCTTAGGTTTCTTCTCTGCCTCTGATTTGGAAATGCCCCTTGACCTCCCTGGTTCTCCTTCACCATTGCTCTGCTCTCTGAAGGCTCTTAGAATCAGATTCTGAGTCATCCGCCTCCCAACTCAATAACTGTAATCTTAAGCTTCAAGTCCCCAAATTAAGTCATTTCTAGCAGAGAACTCAAAATTAAACAAGCACTTTTGAAATGTAATTTTTCCTTTTTTTGAAGCAAAAAGATTGCATATTGAAGCTGGACAGGAATTTAAAACTCCATCTGACCAAAATTCCTTAATTGAGTTAATTTTTTGCTAAATTTAGTTTTGTGTTATACAGTTTTTTCATTATTATCCTATACTTTATTAACAAGTTAGGAAGCAGAGATAGGAAAAAATTGTCCATATTTCCACTAGCTTAATTATTAACAACTATTCATATTTTATGGCACTTCCTTTAAGCTCCTTTCTTACACACCTTCTACTGTAGTTGCAATCATTGTAAATATATTCTTTTGTATTTTGCTTTTAACACATCATTATTAGTTTTCATTGGAACACAGTCTTGACAAGCCATAATTTACTTAGTCATTTCCATATTGATGTATCTATAGATAATCCAGTTTTTCACTATTATAAAAATACTACTGAGATTATGTGACCTTTCATATTTCAGATTTTTTCTTTAGAATAGATTTCCAGCATATTTCCTACTAGCTCAAAAGGCAAATACATCTTACCTCTTGTTACTTCTTAATTTACATTTAACTCAGCAAATATAAGTGAAGCTCTCATTTTAAAGATGGGAAACTCAGGACCTAGGAGTTTAAGTGATTTGCTCAAAGTTACAAAGTCACACAGGGTTCAAGATAAGGCTAAAACCAAGCCATCTGACTCCAGCCCTCAGTCCACTAGGATATGAGCTTTTCTTTTACCATTCAGTTTTATTTAACCTTATATTCTTGGGAATTATCCCCTTAGCTTACTCTTTGACCTTTTAAGATGAGATAATGAATGAAATTCACATCTTTAATAAAAATCTAAGATGATCTATCACACTAGTCACACTCTACCTAACAACAGCAGAATATACATTTTTTAAGACACATGAAATATTTGCCAAAATAGGCCATATGTCAGCACATCAAAGAAATCAATAAAAGGATTCAAATCGTACAAAGTTGTTTTCTAGCCACAATGGAATTAAATTAGAAATCACTAACAGAAAAACTTCTTGAAAATTCCAAAATATATGGAAATTAGATAATACATTTTTAAATAATTCATAGGTCAAAGAAGAAATCCAGAGGGAAATTAGAAGGTATTTTGAATGTAATGAAAATTAAAACCACTACATATCAAAATGTGTGGGATGTCACTAAAGCAATACCTAGGGAGAAATTTATAGTACTAAATCACTATGCTAGAAAGGAAGATCTCAAATCAGTCACCTAAGCAACAAGAAAGGAGGAACAAATTAAACCCAAAGTAATAAAGATCTGAGCAGAAACCAATACAATACAAAACAGAAAAATATTAGGTAAAATCAATGAAATCAAAAGCTGGTTCCATCAATAAAATTGATAAACCTCTAGCCAGACTGATCAAGAAAAAAGAAACATGAATTACGAATACCAGGAATGAGAGAGGTGACAACACTACCCATTCTAATTAAGCAAATTCCTTGAAAGATCTGAATTTCTAAAGCTCACTCAAGAAGAAATAGATAACCTGAACTGCCCTATGTTTATTAGAGAAATTGAATGTGTAGTTACAAGCCACCTCATAAAGAAAACTCCAGACCCAGATGGCTTCACTGGTGAGTTCCATCAAGCATCTGAGGAAGAAATAATATCAGTGCTGTATAAACTCTTCCAGAAAATTGAAGAGAATACTTCTCATCTCATTCTGTGTGAACAGCATTACTCTAATGACCAAAATTAGAAAAAGATAGAACAAGAAAAGTACTGAAGCCATATCCCTCATGGACACAGAGGCAAAAATTCTCAAAATTTTAATAAATTTTATCCAAAGATACAGAAAAAGGTTACATCACAATTGATTGGGGTTTATCCCCAGAAGGCAAAGATGATATAACATTCTAAAAAAATCAATATAATTTATATTAACAAACTAAAAATTAAAAATCATATGATCATCTCCATAGATATGTGACAAAATTTAACATACATTCCTGGGAAAAACTCTCAGAAAACTAGGTCTAGAAAGGAATTTCCTTGGCTTGATAGAAAGCATCTATGAAAAGCTTATGAATAACATTATACCCAATGGTGAAAGAAAGAATGTTTTCCACTGGGTCAGGAACAAGGCAAGGAACCAGTGCAATAAAGCAAGATAAGGAAATAGAAGATATCCAGGTTACAAAGGGAAAAAGTAATCTGTCTTTCAGATGATATGATCATATGTAGAAGACCCTAGGAATCTACAGAAATGCTACTAGAACCAATAAGTGAGTTTAGCAAGGTCATGGATATAAGACCACTATACAGAAATTAATTGTATTTTTATATGTTAGTAATGAAAAACCAAAAATTAAAATTAATACCATTTATAATAGCATCAAAATATTACATATTTAGGAATAAATCTGACAAAAGATGTGTAAGATCTATACTTGGAAAACCATAAAATACTGCTGAGAGAAATTAACAAAGACCCAAATAAGTCAGGAGATAAACCATGTTCATTGGCCAGAACACTCAATATTGTTAAGATGTCAGTGGTCCCCAAATTGTGTCATGTACATTGAACTTTAGGAAGTGAAATCATATTTTATATTTATTAAGGGAACTTTCTTCATAAAAGAATTCCATGATAATCACTCTGAAAAGTGAGCAAGTCATTTGCCCATTTGTAGCTCATGATACAGGGCTATGACATGGATTAATTAATTAATTCATCTATTTATCCATGATTTATATTTTACCTGCTTCCAGAAAGGATCCTTCCAATTTGCTTGCAGGATACCCTGGTGTCTGTGTGATTGCCTTTCTGTGCTAAGTGTAAAATGAGGAAAACAATACTTATTTTTCAGGGTTGTTGTCAGTACTGAAGACAATATATGTAGAGTGCCTACAGATGCAATAAGTGAGAGCTATTATTAACATAGAACAAAATTAACAAAAAAATATATTATGATTTAGAGTTAATTCAATCCTACACTAACACAATGTCAATTAATGTAATACTGATATATGTTAAGTGAGAACATGATGGAAGAAGAGGCCATCCCAGCCAAACAGATCAGAAGACTAAATCCTGGAGATCAGTATGGTGACCAGATGGTTATTACATCCACATAAGAAAATACAAAATAAAAAAGCTGGCAGCACTTCTCAATTTTCCACTACAAAACTCTGAGAAGAAGCTGTGCTGAGCAGCTATGTCGGCAGCTTCTGTTTATGGACCCTGGGGGGCTTCCAGCTGTGCTTCTTTACCTCTTGGGCTGTGTGCACCTCTGCCCAGAGTGAACTCTACTTCTCCTTCCCTTCCTGGCCATCCTCCGCCTTCTCCTTTCTATATATTTGTTTTCCGATAATCAAAGTTATACATGTTTAAGGTAGAAAATACATAAGAAAAACCATGAAGAGCCCCTTTAACCTCATGCCCACCCCCAGAAGTAGCTACTCTTCAATATCTACATTCTTGCCTTTTGTCTAACATCTTCTACCTAAATTGTGTCATGCCATGCATAGTTTTTTTAAGTTGTTGTTTGGGTTGTAGTGAAAATTTCCCAATGCTATTAAAGATCATCTTCTATCACGTGATCATGAAATGCTACATAGTATGTCATTGCAAGAATGTACCATAGTCATTCCCATTTTAATGGTCTTAGGCTGTTTTCAAGTTTTTTTCATAAATGACTTTGTGATGAGTATCCTCACCATCAAATCCTCATGCACATCCTTATTTATTTCTGGAAGTGACATTACTGGATTAAAACATTTACATATTTGTAAATTGTTTGATACTTATTGCTAACCTTGTGAAATCTTAGCAATGGGCAAGAGAGTCAGTTTGTCCACATGTGCAATAACTCTGGGTATTATTTTTTTCTAGCACTTGATAATCTGAAGAAAAACAAATCCTATCCAACTGTGGTCTGACTATTTCTTTTGATGACTAGAGAGTGAATGTCCTATTTCTGAATGTCAGCCTTTCCTAGAGCTGCTTTCTGTTAACCAGTAACCTGATCATGTGCTTCATGGGGACTTCCCTCCTGAAGACACCTCAAGTGGCCTCATTAAAGAGTGACAATCTAAGGAAAGGACTTCATTTGCCTTTTTATTCTCAGAATCTGGTACAAATCATTTCACATGTATTTTCTATGAATCCTCACTACAGCCCTATGTACAAGGTAGGTGCCATTATTAATTTCATTTCATGCGTGAAGGAGAGGAGGCTTGGAGAAGTGAACTAAGCTGTCCAAGGTCACACACCCAGGTAATGGCAGAGCTGGGGTTGAACTCAGGTGGACCCTCTACAGCTCATGCTCTTACTCAGTAAACTCTCTGAATCGAGGGTGGGGCCACTGGGGTCTCATATTACTTGATTTCAAGCAGCCCTGGTTCAGCTTGGAGCTCTGTGTCACTCAGGGTGTGTTTTAAAAGTACCTTCTAGTTGAGGATTCTGGGATTGGGGTAACTCCAGGGGATCCTGGGCCCTGCCCACTTCCACCTTCAATGATAGTTGGTAAGGCAGAGAGCTTTTCTCATTTACCCAACTTCTATTGTTCAGTTTCTGAGTAGCTGGAAATGTGGGAAACACGTAGGAAAGTGTGAGGGACAAAAGAAAAGGGTCCTAACTTAATCCTAACCTCACTGTGGCTTAGTGTTATGTTGCCAGTTACAGCATGGGGGGGACTAATGGAGTATGTTATATGCATAATTTTTTTTTATTTTGGTATCATTACAGTTACAGAAAGAACATTATGTTTACGAGGTTCCCCCCTTCACCAAGTCTCCCCCACATACCCCTTCACAGTCACTGTCCATCTGCGTAGTAAGATGCTGTAAAATCACTACTTGTCTTCTCTGTGTTTATACGCATCATAATTTAAAAAAACAAACAAAATCAGCCCTGAAGCCCTGTGCTGTTTGCTATGAGAAAGCCAGAATTAAAATTTTGTTCAAAGCTTAAATCCATTTTCAGTTTCCCAACCTCCCTTTGACAGCTCCACCTCCTCCTAGGCCCATTTTGCCTCATTCCAAGACCTTCAGAACTCAGCGCGATGACTTCTACAATCCCACCCCACCCTTTGGAAAGGATTTGAAATCTTGGAGAGAATTTAAGAAATGTTATCTCTTTCTTGAGTGTTTTTATGTAATCATTTAAATTGCATTGCTAATTGTGGCATGAAAGATTTATTTCCTGCTAAAGGAATTTCAGGCATAGCAAGTTGCTAGGCAAAGTGTTTTACAGTAGGGAATCCTTTAGGGCTCCCTGTGGCTAATGCATACGGTGACCCCACCTCCCAGAGATGACTGTCCTGTTTTAGTTCAGTAATAATAACAACAGCACACTTATTGAGCATTTGTCCTGCCAGGCATTTGTGGTGTTTTCCATGCATTATCTCCTTGAAGGTTCTGCCTTTATAGATGAAGAACTGGAGGCCTATGGATGTTACACAACTTTCCTAGAGACATGGAGCTATTACATGGGTGTGGCTAAGACTTGAACCCACGCCTTTCTAACCCCAGACCTGAGTTTGCAGGTTTAGTGTCTTCATGATGAAATGGAGGGACTTCACTGCCTGGGTTTGTTATTTCCCTGAATCAAACTTGAAATGCTGTCAGGGAAGAGCTCCCATCTGCTTTGCAGGTGGAAAATTGGCTTCCCATGCCTGGCCTGGAACACCAAATACAAGAAGAGGCCTGTGCGCTGGTGTTTACCTGGTTGGCTCTGGGTGTAAGTGCCCATTCTTCCAGATTCCTCCCCATGCCTTCCAAACCACATTCAGTGTCTTACCCACAACTCAGGGTGTTTACAGACTTAGCCATGAGGCCAGCCTCTATGTTGAACACTTACCTCCTACAAGCCTCACAACAGTCCTGCAAGGAGACCCAAGAGAAACAGTCTCAGAGAGGTTCTGTGGAGGTAAACAGAGGGGCTGGGATTCAAACTCTACTGGTGTGATTCTAGAGGCCATGTGCTGCAGCCTCCGTCTCTGCACCACCTCCCAGGTTGCAGTCTGTCTCACATCAAGCCCACCAACCCTTTCTGGTGTCTCCCTGTGTCTGTTCTCCTAGCTCAGATGGAGCTGGCCCGTTCCTCTGACTCCTGGCTCTCCAGCGGCCTCATCACACTCCTCTTCCTCTGGCTGCCTGAACCCGTGTCAGGTAGGAGTTCCTGAACTTGCCCTGCCTGGGACATCTGAAGGAGTCCCAGTTACAGGGACGCCCAGCTAGAGACTTAATTTCTTCTTGGGTCTGTTCTTCCCCCAATCCTTTCCAATGCCCTTCCCAGGCTCTGTCCTTCCTCCAAGATACCCCCTTCGTCACCCCTTGCCAAGCTCTTGCTCCCCAGCCTCCGCTGAGGCCTTGTCCCTTTGTGGTCCGCAGGCGCAGGGGATGCCGGCGAGTTCCACCTGGCTCCACTAGGGGGCACAGCCAAGCTGCTCTGCCCCGTCTCACTCTGGCCGGTCGCCGTGCCCGACGTGGTGAGCTGGCTGCGGTCCTCACCCCTGGGGCGCTCCCTGGCTGTGCACATGTTTCGGGATGGGAAAGACCGGGAGGAAGATGTGATGCCAGAATATAAGGGGAGGACGAACCTGGTGAGAGACGCCGGCGCGGGAAGTGTCACGCTGGAGATCCGCGATGTCCGGATGGAGGACCGAGGGCTGTACCAATGTCAGGTCCAGGTCGCAAATCAGAGTCGAGAGGGCACCGTGACCTTGCAGGTTGCAGGTCAGTCATTTTCAAAAGGAGATTGAGGTGCCCCCAAGATCTGAATCACGGGATGCAGTTACTGCTGGGGTGGTTTGCACAGGTTCTGGGATCTCAGGCCTAAGATGAGCGAGAGCAAGGGGTGGGGAGAGGACAGGCATTCAAGTGCCATTAAGAGCCCCTGCTGCTCACTAGGGAGGCTGTGGGCGGGGCAGAGGGCACTGGAGCACCATCGCCTTCCACCTCCCCTCCAGTTCTAGGCTCGGACCCTTACATCCACGTGAAGGGCTACGACGCTGGCTGGATCCATCTAGTGTGCAGGTCTGTGGGATGGTTCCCAGAGCCTCGGGCCGAATGGAGAGACCCTGAAGGCAGGGTGCTTCTCTCCCTGTCGGAGGCCCATTCCCTGGACGAAGCCGGGCTCTTTCAAACAGCAGTGTCCAGCAGAGTCAGGGACAGCGCGCTGGGGAATGTGTCCTGCATTATCCACAACCTGGCCCTTGGCCAAGAGAAGACCACAGCCATGGCCATAGCAGGTAAAAGCTGCAGCAGAAAACAGGCTTGAAGCCCCTGGTGGTTTCCGAGAAAACTCTGACCCTAGGGACAGAAAGAATTTTGAAGTTTTTAAATTCTAAACATAACACATGTTTATTGCATAAACTTGAAAAAATACAGAACATTTTAAAGAAACCAAAATATGGTCTACAATCTTACATATTGGAGAGAACCACTGCTAACATTTTGGGGCATTTCTTTCAAGACTTTCTTGTATGTGTGTACCTCTGAGTGTACATGTGTTTATGTATATGTATTCTTTGCCTAGGTTTTAATCACTCCCCAACTTACACTGTCATGAGCATTTTTGCCCATGTCCTTAAATCATTCTCTGCAACATAATTTTAAAAGGCTGCATAGTCTTTCATTGTGTAGTTATAGCATAAAAAAATTAATGGAAGTCCTATTTCTGGATCTTTACATGGTTTCCAATTTTTCCTGATAACTAATGGTGCAGTGCCCATCTTTGCACATGTTTTGGGAAGTGATTCTTTTTTATTTTCTTAAGGTATGATTGCTATACACTCCTATGAAGGTTTCACATGAAAAAACAATGTGGTCACCACATTCACCCACACTATCAAGTTTCCACCCATACCCCAATGCAGTCACTGTCCATCAGTGCAGCAAGATGCCACAGATTCACTATGTGCCTTCTCTTTGTTACACTGTTCTCCCTGTGACCCCCCACACCATGTGTACTAAACATAATACCCCTCAATCCCCTTCTCCCTCCCTCCCCACCTGCCCTCCCACACACCTCCTCTTTGGTAACCACTAGTTCCTTCTTGGAGTCTCTGAGTCTGCTGCCATTTTGTTCCTTCAGTTTTGCTTCATTGTTATACTCCACAAATGAGGGAAATCATTTGGCACTTGTCTTTCTCCGCCTGGCTTATTTCACTGAGCATAATATCCTCTAGCTCCATCCATGCTGCTGCAAATGGTAGGATTTGTTTCTTTCTTATGGCCAAATAATATTCCATTTTGTATATGTACCAAATCTTCTTTATCCATTCATCTACTGATGGACACTTAGGTTGCTTCCATATCTTGGCTATTGTAGAAAGTGCTGTGATAAACATAGGGGTGCATATGTCTTTTTGAATCTGAGAAGTTTGGGTAAATTCCAAGGAGTGGGATTCCCAGGTCAAATGGTATTTCTATTTTGAGTTTTTTGAGGAACCTCCATATTGCTTTCCACAATGGTTGAACTAGCTTACATTCTCACCAGCAGTGTAGGAGGGTTCCCCTTTCTCCGCATCCTCGCCAGCATTTGTTGTGCTTAGTCTTTTTGATGCTGGCCATCCTTACTGGTGTGAGGTGATATCTCCTTGTGGTTTTAATTTGCATTTCCCTGATGATTAGTGATGTGGAGCATCTTTTCATGTGTCTCTTGGCCATCTGAATTTCTTCTCTGGAGAACTGTCTCTTCATATCCTCTGCCCATTTGTTAATTGGGTTATTTGCTTTTTGGGTGTTAAGGCATATAAGTTCTTTATATAATTTAGACATTAACCCCTTGTCGGATATGTCATTTACAAATATATTCTCCCATACTGTAGGATGCCTTTTTGTTCTGTTGATGGTGTCTTTTGCTGTACAGAAACTTTTTAGTTTGATTTAGTCCCATGAGTTTATTTTTGCTTTTGTTTCCCTTGCTCAAGGAGATACGTTCAGGAAGAAGTTGCCATGCTTATATTCAGGAGATGTTTGCCTATGTTGTTTTCTAAGAGTTTTATGGTTTCATGACTTACATTCAAGTCTTTAATCCATTTTTAGTTTACTTTTGTGCATGGGGTTAAACAATAATCCAGTTTCATTATCTTGCATGTAGCTGTCCAGTTATGCCAACACCAGCTGTTGAAGAGGCTGTCATTTCCCCATTGTATATCCATGGCTCCTTTATTGTGTATTAATTGACCATATATGCTTGGGTTTATATCAGGGCTCTCTAGTCTGTTCCATTGGTCTTTGGGTCTGTTCTTGTGCCAGTACCAAATTGTCTTGATTACTGTGGCTGTAGTAGAGCTTGAAGTCGGGGAGTGTAATGCCCCCAGCTTTAGATCTTCTTTCTCAGAATTACTTTGGCTATTCGAGGTCTTTTGTGGTTCCATATGAATTTCAGAATGATTTTCTCTAGTTCATTGAAGAATGCTGTTGGTGTTTTGATAGGAATTGCATTGAATCTATAGATAGCTTTAGCCAGGATGGCCATTTTGACAATATTAATTCTTCCTATTCATGAGCATGGGATGAGTTTCCATTTATTGGTATCTTCTTTAATTTCTCTTAAGAGTGTCTTGTAGTTTTCAGGGTATAGGTCTTTCACTTCCTTGGTTAGGTTTATTCCTAGGTATTTTATTCTTTTTGCTGCAACTGTGAATGTAATTGCTTTCCTGATTTCTCTTTCTGCTGGTTCATTGTTAGTGTATAGGACTGTCAGAGATTTCTGTGTATTAATTTTGTATCCAGCAACTTTGCTGAATTCAGATATTAGACCTAGTAGTTTTGGAGTGGATTCTTTAGGGTTTTTTATGTACAGTATTATATCATCTGCAAACAGGACAGTTTAACTTCTTCCTTGCTAGTCTGGATGCCTTTTATTTCTTTGTGTTGTCTGGTTGCTGTGGCGAGGACCTCCAGTACTATGTTGAATAGAAGTGGGGAAAGTGGGCATCCTTATCTTGTTACCGATCTTAAAGGAAAAGCTTTCAGCTTCTCGCTGTTTAGTATGATGTTGGCTGTGGGTTTGTCATATATGGCCTTTATTATGTTGAGGTACTTGCCTTCTATACCCATTTTGTTGAGAGTTTTTATCATGAATGGATGTTGAATTATGTCAAATGCTTTTTCAGCATCTATGGAGATGGTCATGTGGTTTTTGTCCTTTTTGTTCATGTGGTGGATGACGTTGATGGATTTTCTAATGTTGTACCATCCTTGCATCCCTGGAATAAATCCTACTTGATCGTGATGGATGATCTTTTTGATGTATTTTGAATTCGGTTTGCTGATATTTTGTTGAGTATTTTTGCATCTATGTTCATCACGGATATTGGTCTGTAATTTTCTTTTTTTGTGATGTTTTTGCCTGGTTTTGGTATTAGAGTGATTCTGGCCTCATAGAATGAGTTTGGAAGTATTCCCTCTTCTTCTACTATTTGGAAAACTTTAAGGAGGTCTTCACTAAATGTTTGATAAAATTCAGCGGTGAAGCCATCTGGTCCAGGAGTTTTGTTCTTAGGTAGGTTTTTGATTACCAGTTCAATTTTGTTGCTGGTAATTGGTCTGTTCAGATTTTCTGTTTCTTCCTTGGTCAGCCTTGGAAGGTTGTATCTTTCTAGAAAGTTGTCCATTTCTTCTAGATTATCCAGTTTGTTAGCATATAATTTTTCATAGTATTCTCTAATAATTCTTTGTATTTCTGTGGTATCTGTAGTGATTTTTCCTTTCTCATTTCTGATTCTGTCTATGTGTTTAGAGTGTCTTTTTTTCTTGATAAGACTGGCTAGGGGTTTATCTATTTTGCTTATTTTCTTGAAGAACCAGCTCTTGCTTTCATTGATTCTTTCTATTGTTTTATTCTTCTCGATTTTACTGCTCTAATCTTTATTATGTCCCTCTTTTTACTGACTCTGGGCCTCATTTGTTCTTTTTCTAGTTTCATTAATTGTGAGTTTAGACTGCTTATACAGATTGTTCTTCTTTCCTGAGGTAGTCCTGTATTGCAATATACTTTCCTGTTAGCATGGCCTTGGCTGCATCTCACAGATTTTGCAGTGTTGAATTATTGTTGTCATTTGTCGCCATATATTGCTTGATCTCTGTTTTTATTTGGTCATTGATCCATTGGTTATTTAGGAGCATGTTGTGAAGCTTCCATGTGTTTGTGAAATTTTTCATTTTCGCATAGTTTCCTAGTTTCACACCTTTGTAGTCTGAGAAAGTGGTTGGTACAGTTTCAATCTTTTTTAATTTACTGAGGCTCTTTTTGTGGCCTAGTATATGATCTATTCTTGAAAATGTTCCATGTGCACTTGAGAAGAATGTGTATTCTGCTGCTTTTGGGTGTAGAGTTCTGTAGATGTCTGTTAGGTCCATCTGTTCTAGTGTGTTGTTCAGTGCCTCTGTGTCCTTACTTATTTTCTGTCTGGTTGATCTTTGTTCAGAGTGAGTGTAGTGTTGAAGTCTCCTAGAATGAGTGCATTGCATTCTATTTCCCCTTTTAATTCAGTTAGTATTTGTTTCACATATGCAGGTGCTCCTGTTTTGGGTGCATAGATATTTTTAATGTTTATATCTTCTTGTTGGATTGACCCCTTTATCATTGTATAATGTCCTTCTTTGTCTCTTGTGACTTTCTTTGTTTTGAAGTCTATTTTGTCTGATACAAGTATTGCAACAGCTGCTTTTCTCTCTCTATTAATTGCATGAAATGTCTTTTTTCATCCCTTCACTTTTAGTCTGTGTATGTCTTTGGATTTAAAGTGAGTCTCTTGTAGGCAGTATACAGATGGGTCTTGTTTTTTTATACTTTCAGTGACTCTGTGTCTTTTGATTGGTGCCTTCAGTCCATTTACATTTAGGGTGATTATCGATAGGTATGTACTTATTGCCATTGCAGACTTTAGATTTGTGATTACCAAAGGTTCCAGGTTAACTTCCTTACTATCTAAGAGTCTAACTTAAGTCACTTAATATGCTATTACAAACATAATCTAAGGGTTCTTTTCTTTTTCTCCTCCTTTTTCTTCCTCGTTTTTCTCCCTCCTCCATTCTTTATATATTAGATATCATATTCTGTACTCTTTGTCTATCCCTTGACTGACTTTGGGGATAGTTAATTTAATTTTGCATTTGCTTAGTAATTAGCTGGTCTACTTTCTTTACTGTGGTTTCATTACCTCTGGTGACAGCTATTAAACCTTAGGAATACTTCCATCTATAGCAGTCCCTCCAAAATACACTGTAGAGATGGTCTGTGGGAGGTAAATTCTCTCAGCTTTTGCTTATCTGGAAATTGTTTAACCCCTCCTTCAAATTTAAATGATAATCTTGCCAGATAAAGTAATCTTGGTTCCAGGCCCTTATGCTTCATTGTATTAAATATATCATGCCACTCCCTTCTGGACTGTAAGGTTTCTGGTAAGAAGTCTGATGTTAGCCTGATGGGCTTTCCTTTTCATGTGATCTTTTTTCTCTCTCTCTGACTGCTTTTAATCATCTGTGTTTATCCTTGATCTTTGCCATTTTAATTACTATATGTCTTGGTGTTGTCTTCCTTGAGTCCCTTGTGTTGAGAGATCAGTGTACCTCCATGGCCTGAGAGACTATCTCCTTCCCCTGATTGGGGAAGTTTTCAGCAATTACCTCCTCAAAGACACTTTCTATCCCGTTCTCTCTCTCTCTCTTCTTCTTCTGGTATCCCTATAATGCAAATATTGTTCCATTTGGATGGGTCACACAGTTCTCTTAATATTCTTTCATTCTTAGAGATCCTTTTTTCTCTCTGTGCCTCAGTTTCTTTGTATTCCTCTTCTCTAGTTTCTATTTCATTTATCCTCTCCTCCACCTATCCACTCTGCTTTTATTACCCTCCATTGTGCTCTTCAATGATTGGATCTCCGACCGGAATTCATTCCTGAGTTCTTGAATATCTTTCTGTACCTCCATTAGCATGTTAATAATTTTTATTTTGAACTCCCTTTCAGGAAGAGTCATGAGGTCCATGTCATCTTTCTCAGGGGTTATATTAATTTTACTCTGAACCAGGTTCCTTCGGCATTTCATATCTGTGTATGGCACCTTGTAGTGTCCAGGAACTCTACTCTTTGGAGCTGCCTCAGCCCCTGAAGCTGTGTCAGGGGCCACAGGGGAGCGGTATTGGTGCCTGGGGGGAGGAAAGAGCTGTTTCCTGCTTCCCAGCTGCTGTGCCTGTCTCCACTGCCTGAACCAGTGGGTTGAGAACACAGGTATAAGCTTTTGTCCCAGTGCAGCCAGATATGGATGGATCCCTGCTTTCCACAAGTGACTGGAATCTCAGTCTCTCCAGGAGTTCTGCCTCTGTTAGCTTTCCAATTCTGTAATCCTGAGAGTGTCATGAAAGCACCATGAAATGTAGGTTTGTGCTCCCAGCGCAGCTCCGGAGCTAGGTATTCAGCAGTCCCAGGCCTTCCACTCCCTCCCTGCTCTGTTTCTCTTCCTCCTGCCGGTGAGCTGGGGTGGGGGAGGGGGGAGGGTCCCGCGGAGCCACAGCTCTGGTACATTACCCCATTCGCTGAGGTCTGCTCTTTTCTCCAGGTGTGTGCAGTCTGACGTGTCCTCTTTCCTGTTGCTCTCTCACGATTAGCTATATTAATTTTATTTTCATATTATATGTGGTTTTAGGAGGAAGCCTGTCTCACCTCTCACGCCGCCATCTTTAATCCTCCTTGGGAAGGGATTTGGATTATTTTCTTAGAATGTGTTTCTGGAAGAAGAATTAATGAGTAAAGGGGTCTGAACCTTTTATAGACCCTTGAAACATGAGGCCACGTAGCAGACAAGGGTGGTTTTGGAGCCAGGAAATGTAGAATGTGGCCTGGCTCCTGGTGTGGAGGGGTCCTAGATCTCTGCTAACCTTTCCTTCTTCTCTCTGTCCCCTTCCCTTCTACTCCTACTTCCACTGCCTCTTCCTAAATGCTAAGCACTTTACACGCCTGCTCTCTTTAAATCTCCCAGTACCCCAGCTGGATCAGGGTCACTGTCCCATCTTACAGATGGCAGGCCCGCTCAGGGACGCTTAGCCTCAGCTGTTGAGCAAGGACGCACATCCAGGTCAGGCTCTTCACCACGTGTCATAGGGCCCGTTCTGCTCTTGTTTGTTCTCTGTTTCTTCTTTCCTTTCTCCTTTCTCTCCTGCTTGGGCTTTAGGCCTCCTGCTTAGCACCATAGAAATTGTTCTGCTGCTGGGGCTCAGGGCAAAGATGTTGCTGACTGTTGTTGCACAGCAGAGTAAGAATTTGAAGGAGGAAGCAGGTAAAGGTGCTCAAGAGAAGACAGGCGATTCCTGAGGGAGAACCTCCAGTTCTCCAAAATCCCTGGATAATTTCTCACCTAGGGCAGGATGAGGTTATGGCTGAGCCTCGGCGGTTTCTGTTTCAGCCCCGTCGCCAGAGAAGCTCTCCTCCTCAGCTGTGGCCCTTGCTGTGGTCCTTCCTGTCTTAGGGCTTCTCATCACGGTGGGCATTTTCCTTATATGGAAGCAGAGAAGATCAAAAGGTAACCGAGCAGTGAGGGAGCCCAGGCTGGGAGGAAGTGAGACTGCGGCTCCTTTAGGCAAAGGCAGGGAGGGCGTAGACAGAGACACTGCAGTTAGCCACAGATTAAAGACCCTATGCACTGGGTGGGAGGAACCGGCAGAGCCACGCTCTGGGACTTCCTTTGCAGAGAGGATCAAAGAAACTCCAGAAGGCTCCTGGGCAGAGCTGTGAATTCTCATCTTTTGAGAAATTAGAAAATAACTAATTATACCAATCTTCTAATTAATTAATAAATCATTGGATAAAACTCATAAATACTGTGGCATTTCACAGGATCTCAGGGTTGCAAAGGACCTTGAAGGTCACATAATCCAACATTCTTCCCTCTGTCTGATGGTTTGAAGACCCTCTGATTCTTTCAAAATGGTCACACATCCACCATGACAAGGAGCAAAGTCTTAGTCAGGCAGCTGGGGCCGTCATTGGACAACTCTGCTTGTTAGAAACAGCCTTTCCTTGAGCTGAGCTGACATCTCTCTCTCTCTCTCCTTTCTAGAGAAGCTTCTCTATGAACAGATGATGGAGGTAGGTAAGTATCCTGGGCTGGGTGGGGATGTTTCTATGTTTTGTTCATTTTGAATCCCTAGTTTCCACTGGTCTAAGTTCTGTACCTGAAAATCCCTGCATCTGCTGTCCCTGGTGGCAGTGGTGCTGGAGGGCCTACACCTGTCATTTCTAGTTTTTGTTAACTCTTACTTATAATAGCTGGCCTTCCCATACGTTTGGTGATTTTTGTCTGTGAACTCATTGCTTGATCTTATTCTCTGGGAGTTGTGTAGGTCTAATGTGAGGGAAGCTATTATTCATCCAACAAACAACAGATAATTGTCTTGTAAGTGCCCTAGACTATCCTGGATGCTGGGGATATATAGTGGTGAGTAAAAGCAGACAATAGCCTTTGCTTCTTGGAGCTCTCTGTCTAGTCAGAGAGATATACATAAATTAAATAACTATACAAATAAATGTGTACAAAGGCCATTAAAGGAAGTTCTGAGGGCTGTAAAGCCTATGACCAGGAGGGACCCAGCAAACTTCAGGGATGGAAGAGGAGCTCCCAGAGGAAGTGATGTTCCCTCTGGAGGATGGACAGGCCTGTGGGAGGAGGGACAGAAAGAAAGAAAGAAGAGCTTGAGCAAGAAACGTGGTGCCAAAGTGAGGGGCAAGGGGACAGGATGGGCTGAAGAGGTAGGCAGGGGTCTGGCCACGTGAGGCCCTGTGATCATGAGATGGGTTATAGTTGGGGTGGGGTTAGAGCAATGAGTGGGGCTCTCCTGATGAGAATTGTGCTTGGAGAAGCCCTCTCTGGCTGCAGAGTTGAGAAGAGACCAGAGGGAATAAGATAGGATTTGGGGGCAATTTGGGCCATGAATTCTGTCATCCAGATGAGAGATGTGAGGCCTGGATCAGGGAGGTATGAGTGGAGATAGAGATGGGCAGGATCAAGAGCAGGTAAACTCAAGAGGAATCTGGGACCCTCAAGGTAATGGCACAGAATCTCATTTTCTTTTACTTTCCTTCCTCTAGAAAATCTTCTCTCAGACCATGCAAAAGAGAAAGGTAATTCTATGCATAGAATAAGGGGTAGGGAAAATATAACATATTTTCCCCTTCTACATAAATGTTGACAGTCTACTATTGTACCTACATTATATATGTGTGCACACACACATCGTCCATTACTATTACTAGAATTTGCTTGCCTATATCAAGGGGCTATTGGGCTTGTGAGGGATTGCCCATGACCAGAATTCACAGGTCTGGATTCCCATGATCTCCCTTCATCAGCTTTCCCACCAATCATCTAGAGAGGAGGTCTATATACTACTTAAACATATATTAATTTGGTCATATGAAATGTATGAGAATCTCAAGGATCCATACAACCTTTGCATCAAGAGTGACCGGGTGACACAATGGGAGGAACATGGGCCCTGGATGCAGCGACAACATGGCTCAGATCCCTGGTCTTGGATAAGTCACTTTACTGTTCTGAGCTTTGGTTCCCTCATCTGTAAAATGGAGATAATAATTCCTCTCATTTGATTGCTTTTGGGATCAAAAGAGACAAAAACAAAAAACCCAGCTCCTGTTACAATGCCTGGAACTCTTTTCCCTTATTGCCATTTGTCTTCATTGATTGACTCTGCTCTGGGCCACTGAAGGTAAAAGTTAGATGCTCAGGGTACAAAAAACTCTCTGCCCTTTGAGAGTCTAGCTGGGAAGACAAGTCGCTGGCTCAGAAATGGCTCTGCATGTGAAGATTTTGGTGTCTCCTCTCCTCCCCTTTACATTTCATCCAGCTGGTGAAAGTGTTGGGGGTGCACACTCTGGGGACACGATGGCCTTTCTGTCCAAAAGCAGAAGGAGCAGTGTGGTGTGGTGGTGAAGGTGTCTGACTGGTGAAGGTGTCCTGCCTCGTTGACCACTTAGTAGCTGGATGACCTGGACAAATTCCTATGTCCCTCTGAGCCTCAGACCACCACTCTGTAAACTGGGAGTAATAATTATATGTGCTTCACACTGTTGAGAAGATTCAGTGCCTACCTCATTATAAGAACAAGACATAATATGTGGAGGCTATTAGTGGGAATGGTAAAAATAACTACAAGGTCATATTCAGCTGCACTGCCCCAATGCCTAATGCCTACCACACGCCAGCCCTTTGCAGGACCAGTGCTGGGAGAAAATATGGACCTCATGGCCCCTCCAAAGAAGCCACAAGTACTCCCTGAAACATAAGAAGTAAACGCATATGTGCCGAAACCTTCTGGGATCTCCAGATTTGTGCATCTCTCTACAGTGTTTCAGAGGAGTTACTGTCGAGAATAATAATTCACCTGTCAAGAGGTGACTGGTGGGCCTTCAGCTAGTTGTGCACTGTAGACATTATAACCAGTAAGTCACAGAAGGGCAGCAAGACAGACACTCACGCGCACATAGTTACAAATGTACGGAAACACTCCCACAGACAGCAGAAATGAAACCAGATAGACAGACAAGAAGGACGTGAAGAGGAAGGAGGAACCAAAGTTCCAGGCAGTCTGGGTCATCAGGAAAGCACTACCAGTACCACTGGGTTCCCAGGGGGACTCTGGGAGAGGTGACTGCATTGGGGGTGGACAGGATCATTGTGCTTTTCACCCTGGGGGATGGAGATGAGCCCTCCTGGGCCCCGGGGGTAAAGCAGCGGCATCTGCTCACCCATGCTCTTTCTTTTTTAATTTTTTTAGGAAGGCTTCATAAAACCCACAGTAAGTTCTGCTTCTCATCTGTGGCACAAGCCTCCTGCTGACATCTCTGCTGTGGGATGAGTGTTTCAGTTTCATTTCCTAGGGCAAAACTGAGGGGCCAAGGGTGCCACAAGCTATGGAGGTTGGGAATTTCTTGGCTCCCAAAGGTCTCGTTCCTTGAATATTCCTGGCTCCTCTTCCCTGCACAACTGTACCTAGTCTCTAAATGGGAAATATTTTACCCAGAAGAGATGTACCTCCTGAAGGTGAGGCCATCTGAAAACCTGTTGATTGCCAGCCATGACATTGGCTTAGGTGGGATCCAAGGTGGGTGGGTCCTCCTTTAACTGAATACGGGCAGCAGAGCTACACCACCACGTTCCTGTATGAGAACTTCTTGATAACAAAACACCTTCAGCTACTGACATTTCTATTTTATTTTACACTGAGAAATATACATAAGAAAATTGAGTAGAAGTTCAGCGATCATTTTAAATCAACTTCTCCCACATTCATTACGTTTATGTTGTTAGTGCCTGTGTGTGTGAGATGTGTTACGTATTCCATCCGCAGCTGAAGGTTGGCTCACATAGGATTTGCCGACCCTCGGCCGTATGTCTGGGGACCCATATGATGTATATCCCATGGCTAGGAGCACTGCTGTTGCAAGCACTGTCCTGGGGAAGTTCAGGGTATCACTACTGAGGATCTGGTGTGGGAATGCGGTCAGGGTGGGACTGTAGCATTATGAGCATGTAGAAGCCCTTGTTCTGATGTGCAAACTGTTTTTATTCTCTAGAGAAGCTCCGGAATGAACTGAGTAAGTTTCCCATGTTATTATGACTTTATTACCAACCTGTCTCCTGTTACTCTGTTTCCAGTGATAGCTCATTTCCCTTGTTTCTTTTTTTACAGGGCTGAAAAGAGCTGCTGCAAACTCAGGTGAGGTGCACTGTCCCTGTACTTGATGCCACCATGCCCCCAGACGTCCTCCATTTCCCCATGGGGTTACCAATCCTCTTTCTGTCTTTCAGGCTGGAGAAGGGCCCGGCTGCACTTCAGTAAGTCATACCAGTCAAACTGACCTGCATTTCAGAGCCCATTACTCTGTTCCTTTGGCATGCAGACTGAATTAAAAAAAAAAAATCTTCAAATCTGTTTATCTGCTTACCAAATTAAAAAATAACTTGGTGATTATTTTTGGCAGGTGGGTCACGTTTAGATTTAGAAAGCTTCCTCTCTTTTAGAAAGCTGATATACATTGTTCTTCTTATGGGTTTGCTATGATTTTTGAGATTGTTCTCAAGTTTTCCAGTTATTTGCATTTCATCTTTTTGACTTGTCTGCTCCTGTCCTTTTCTGGCTACTTTTTGATTTGTGAGAATTCTTTCTACATGAAGTATATTAACTTTCTGTCATATTTTTCACAAATCATTTTTCTGAGTTTTTCATTCATATTTTAATTTCTTGTTAGTATTTTTTGATACATGAGTGCTTTACTTCTATGTAGTCAAATTTATTCATCTTTTCCTGGGTAGTCTCTTCAGATTTGGGAAGTCCTTCCTGTCCCACAATGGATAAGCAGCCAGTGTTCCTGTCTTCGTGCACACCTGCCATGTCCTTTTTCCCCTGAAGATCAGTTTTCTTGGTGGGTGGTGACTGAGATTCTCAGAGAAGGGAATGAGTTGGGCAGATGCCTCAACAATGTAGACTACAAAAATATTTCATAGTTGTATTCTAAAAGATCTGCACATCTCTTCAGTTTTTTTCTTAAATTTGCATTTTTGCTGCTGTTATTTTCACCACTTCACAATCCTTATCAATTTGCCAGCTGCCCATCCCCTCCCTGCATTCAGGCGGGTGTAAGTGAGGGAACACCAGCTCCCCTTGGGGGCATTCAGGGAATTCACAGCCCTTCTCACACTTAAAGTTGCTTACTCTCACCCCATCGACTGGATATAGATTTCATGGATTTAACTCTCCAAGAAGAGCTTATTTTCTGTACTGGGGGAAGGTGAGGGGCTCACTTTGACCCTCATAACCCACACTTTACAAGAGGAATCCTTCTCTCTATAGTAACATTTCAAAGTGAAAATTGTAAGCAATAATTTTAGGTAACAAAATGAGCGTCACATGCTGTGTGAATGAGAAACTGTCTCATGCATTAGCTCCTCAGATCTGCAGAAGAGCTCTACAGCATAGGTGCTGTTAGTGTTCCCATTTTACAGATGAAGAAACTAAGGTCTGGAGATGAATAATAAGCCCAAGGTCACATAAATAGCATGTGTCAGAGCTGCAATTCAAACATCCTACCTGGTTACTGGGTCTAACATGAAAGTCTATGTTTGTTATCATACACTGGATTCCTTTGGACCATGAAGACAAAGGCAACATTTCCTCAGGGTTAAGGGAGCATCACAGAAAAACCTTTTTTTTCTTTTACTTAATAAACTACCAGTAGATCTAGGAGACTGGAAGACAGTTTGCTTTGGTTCCAGTACTTAGGGGGGAGGGCAAACCATGAACTAAAATGGGCTAATGACAGTGGTTGCAGACCCAGACATTATTTTTCCCTCCAAAGCTACCCAAAGGCCCCTTAAGACCTATCTGTCCCAAATCTCACCTCCTTGTGACTCTCTGCAGAGGCGGTGACCCTGGACCCAGACACAGCGCACCCCAAACTCATCCTGTCTGAGGACCGTAGGCGGGTGCAGCTTGGAGACAGAAGGCAGCCTGTGCCCAACAACCCCCAGAGGTTTGACTTCGTTGTCAGTGTCCTGGGTGCGGAGTGCTTCACGGCTGGCTGTCACTACTGGGAGGTGCTCGTGGGGGCCAAGACCAAGTGGGCCCTGGGGGTGTGTAGTGAGGCAGTGAGCAGGAAGGGCAAGGTCACTGCCTCGCCTGCCAACGGACACTGGATCCTGCGACTGAGTGGAGGGAATGAGTACCAAGCTCTCACGTCCCCGCAGACCGCCTTCCGCCTGAAAGAGCCCACACGGTGTGTGGGGATTTTCCTGGACTATGAGGCAGGAGTCATCTCCTTCTACGATGTGACCCACAGATCCCACATCTTTACTTTCACCCACAGTTTCTCTGGTCCCCTTCGCCCTTTCTTTGAACCTTGCCTTCATGATGGAGGGAAAAACATGGCGCCGTTAATCATCTGTTCAGAACTCCAGAAATCAGAGGAATCAACTGTCCCCAGCCTGGAAGGAAAAGGCCAGCCTAATGGAGATGTGGCTGTGAAGGCAGACCCTTCCTTACTCCCCACTCATGCCCTGGAGCTCAGGGAGATGATCATGTCCTGGCCCTCTCACAAGGGCCCGGCCCTTCAGGGACTCAAGGTTCCTCCTTTTTAGGAACATGCCTCATTACCTGCTCCCCTGACCGTTCAGCCTAGTGCCCTGAACTGACACCTGATTCTGGAACATCTCATCTTCCTTCTCCAAATCCAGACCCTCTTGAGGTTTCTATTCCTCCACCTTTCTCCCAGGGCCCAGCAGTAAACCCTATGTTCCTTGGGGACTTGGAATTTCTGTTGCTGGGAAAGAATTCTTGAAAACCAAGTGAACCATCAGATTGGTTTAGGCGGTGATGCTGGATGTATGTCACCCAGATACAGGGATTCCCTACCCTCGGGCTATTTAGGAGAATTCTATCCTCCCCATCTGCACTCAGGCTTTCAGTCATGGAGTCATGGTGCCCAGTCCCTGACTTCTTACTTATTTCATCAAGAATTGCTTTTCCCCTTTCCTTAGCTCAGGTCTCTAGCCACTAAAGCCAACTTTTTAAAAGTAAACATGCTTTGGGTCACATACTCTTCCTTCATTTTTTCTGGAATATGGGGCCAGGTGCTGGAGGAGTAAAACATGCCATTCTTTTCTATTGCCTTGATGCTATTTACAACATAGTTTGGTGACATCCAGAGCTAATGTACACGTTTTCAAAGCTAATTTACCTGTTGATAATAACCAGGTGCAGGGTTACTAACCTGTAATCCTGAAAAGCCTCAGGAGCATGATCAGAGAGTTGGGAAGCACAACATTAGACCGAGCAGCCCAAGTGTGTGGCTTGAAAAGACAGCAATGGATGAGTCAGTCTATTGTGGATTTAGAGAGGCCCAGCTAGAAGAAGTGGCAGTTTTAACCACTAATGTAGAAACTTTTTTCTGGAAAACTTGACTGTTTGTGTAGCAAACAACCTGTTAGGTCAGAGAGTATTGATTTCAAATAGAAAGTTGGTAGACCAGGTATGAGGATAAAATGGTGATTTTTTTTTGGTGTGGATTGCAGAAAGAAGCCTAGTCACTTTCAGGTCACACCACATAGGTGATCTGGCCTCTTTGTGGAGACATTGGCTATCAGTTTGCTGACAGGTACACAGCTCGAGCCAAAGGAAAAGAGATCTTTCTGTCAGCAGATCTCTCTTTTAGTGCCTGTATTAGTCAGGGTTCTCCAGAGAAACATTATATATATATATATATATGGGGTGGGGTTGGGGATTGAGATTCACTATAGGGAATTGGCCCAGTGATTATGAAGACTGGCAAGTCCCAAGATCTGCAGGGTTGGTCAGAAGTTGGAGACCCAGGGGAGCCAATGGTTTAGTTCCAGTTTGAAGGCTGACAGGCTTGAGATCCAGGAAGAATCAATAATTAAGTTTGAGTTTGAAGGTAGGAAAAAAGTTGATGTCCTAGTCTGAAGGCTGACAGGCAGGAAGAATTCTCTCTGACTAAGGAGAATGGTCAGTCTTTTGGTTGTATTCAGACTTTCAAATGATTGAATGAGGCCCAACCCACATTAGGGAGGGCAACATGCTTTATTAAATCTACTGCTTTAAATGTTGCTCTCCTTTCAAAACACTCTTACAGAAACACCCAGGATAATGTTTGACCAGATGTCTGGGCACCCCAGTAGCCCAGTCAAGTCGACACATGGTATTAATTATCATAGTGCATGAGTGGAAGTCATTTGATTTTGTATAATTCTTAAATAAAAGTTTGGTATTCATTGTTTGGCATGCTGTTATTTTTATTATGAATAATGAGTTGTGGGGAAAGATTTGGGGCTGAAAGAGAAAAGCAAATTATGGAATTGGTTTTGTACAACATTAAATTCACCCAAGCAAGTTTGAACCACTTAAAAATAAAGCCACATTGTTATTTCTGAGTCTGCCTTTTCAGAATTTTATTTATATCAGTTTAGAAAGTAATAGTGTATGTGGGGATATTTATATTTCACTCATCCATATTCATTTTCAAAAGTATTTTCCTGAATATTCCAATCTGAAAAGTAACTCACATTGGCAACACTGAAGAGAACTTACCAGAAGGAAGAGAACTGACAGTTGTGGAGGCAGATGCTTTATATATGTTAATTCATTTAGTCCTTACAACAATTCTTCTGGGTATTTCATAGGGAGGAAAACGGTGCTCCAAATGGCTAGGTGATAAAACTGGGATCATAAATCTGGTCTATCTAGCTCTGAAGATATACTCTTTGCAATTTGGACTGAAATACTGTGAAGGTACAGTAAGTCTGTAGAATTTTAGCCTACATGTTAAATTAAACTTTTTAAAAAAGTAAAACCTGAAAAAAAATCCTAATCCTGGATATACCTTAGTAGGCTTGTGTCTAGATTGAGAAATGATAGATTCAGCTATAAAGGATCAAAAAACCCCTGCACAGGAAGACTGGGAGCCCCAGAGGTAGTTCCTTGGACAGGGAAATTTTAGCTTCTCTAACAAGAGGATTGGGTGAGCTGATCTTTAAGCTACCCTTTAGTACCAAAATGCTTTGACTTTAAAGTATAAACCTCTCATGAGGTGCAGGACTCAAGGCTTTGTGGGATGTCTACTGCTCCCTGATTTCATCTACAGAGCCACAGTAGTCTGCTCCCTGACTTCAAAGCTGATTGAAACAGTACAGAACTGGCACAAAAACAGACACATAGATCAATGGAACAGAATAGAAAGCCCAGAAATAAACCCACACTTACATGGTCAATTAATAAATGACAAAAGAGGCCAGAATATACAGTGGGGAAAAGACAGTTTCTTCCCAACAATGGTGTTGGGAAAACTGGACAGCTACATGCAAAAGAATGAAACTGGATCACTGTCTTACACCAAACACAAAATAAATTTGAAATGGATTAAAGACCTAAATATAAGACCTGAAAACTGAATACTCTTAGAAGAAAACACAGGTAGTCAATAGATTAAAGATGGCAGTGTGAGAGGTGAGACAGAGGCCTCCTCCTAAAACTGCATATAATATGAAAATATAATACAACTAATCCTGAAAGAGCAACAGGAAAGAGGGCTGTGCCAGACTGCATACACCTGGAGAAAAGAATAGACCTCACGGAACAGGGTAATGTACCAAAGTTGTGACCTGGCAGGACCCAAGCCCTTCCCCCACTCCAGCTCACCAGTGGGAGGAAGAGAAATGGAGTGGGAGAGAGTGGAGGCCTGGGACTGCTGAACACCTAGCTCTGGAGATCTGCTCTGGGAGCACAAACTTACATTGCATGGTGCTCTGGTGATTAGGGGGATTGGAAAGCTAAGACAGGCAGAATATCTGGAGAGACTGAGATTCCAGCCACTTGTAGAAAACAGGAATCCATATCAGGCTGCTCTGGGACAAAAGAAAGGCAAGCAGTCTGAGAGACTTCCTAACAGCAAGAGGGCTGCTAAAAGGGGCAAGGATTGCACAGAGCTTACTGCTCAGGAGAAAGGACAGGTAGACAAAATTGTCCAGGTTCACTCTGCCTAGCAGGTTGGGAACTTGAACGATGTTCATGTGCTCCAGGCCCCTGGCTGGCTACACAGCTCCAAGACCCCCACCCTCCATGATACACAGTCTGCTGCGCCTTCCTCCCAGCCAGCCTGCACCTGACTCACAAACTGGCAAACCCTGTCCTGGCATTAGGCTAGCCAGAGGGAAGTTCTGCCTACAGCAGCTACAAACACAAAGCACAGAGGCTTATACCTGTGTGCTCCGCCCACTGGTCCAGGCAGTAGAGACAGGCATAGCAGCCAGGAAGCAGGAAACAGCTCTTTCTTCCCCCCAGGCACCAACACCGCTTCCCTGCGACACCTGACATTGCTCCAGGGGCTGAGCAGCTCCAGACAATAGAGCTTCTGGGCACCAGAGGGTGCAACATACAAATATGAAACATCAAAGGAACTTGGATCAAAGCAAAATCATACATATACCAGAGAAAGAGTCAGCTGAAACTGACCTTATGAATTTTCCTGAGATTTCAAAATAAAAATCATAAACATGCTCATGGAGGTAGAGAAAAATATTCAAGAACTTAGGAATGAATTTTGGCCAGAAATCAAATAATTATGGAACATAGTATCAGAAAAGAACATAAAATGGAAGGTTTTAAAAGCAGGTTAGATACAGTGGAGGAAATGATGAACGAAGCAGAAATTAGAGAAGAGGAATACAAAGAAGCTGAGGCACAAAGAGAAAAAAGAATCTCTAAGAATGAAAGAATATTGAGAGAAATGTGTGACCAATCCAAATGTATCAATATTCATATGATAAGGGTATCAGAAGAAGAAAAGAGAAAATGGGTTAGAAAGTGTCTTTGAGGAGGTAATTGCTGACAACTTCCCCAATCTGAGGAAGGAAATAGTCTCTCAGGCCATGGAGGTGCATAGATCTCCCAAAAGAAGGGACCCAAGGAAGACAACACCAAGACATATAATAATTAAAACAGTAAAGATCAAGGATAAGGACAGAATATTAAAAGCAGCCAGAGAGAGAAATAAGATCACATACAAAGGAAAGCCCATCAGGCTATCATCAGACTTCTCAGAAGAACCTTACAGACCAGAAGGGAGTGGCATGATATATTTAATGCAATGAAACAGAAGGGCCTTGAAACAAGAATACTGTATCCACCAAGATTATCATTTAAATTTGAAGGAGGGGTTAAACAATTTCCAGATAAGCAAAAGCTGGGAAAATTTACCTCCCACAAACCATCTCTACAGTGTATTTTGGAGGGACTGCTATAGATGGAAGTGTTCATAAGGTTTAATAGCTGTCACCAGAGGTAATAAAACCACAGTAAAGAAAGTAGAACAGTTAATTACTAAGAAAATGCAAAATTAAATCAATTACACCCCAAATCAGTCAAGGGATAGACAAAGAGTACAGAATATGATACCTAATATCTAAAGAATGGAGGAGAAAGAAAAAGCAGAAGAAAAAAAGAACCTTTGGATTGTATTTGTAATAGCATACTAAGTGAATTAAGTTAAACTCTTAGATAGTAAAGAAGTTAACCTTGAGCCTTTGGTAACCATGAATCTAAAGCCTGCAGTGACAATAAGTACATACCTATCAATAATCACCCTAAATGTAAATGGACTGAAGGCACCAATCAATAGACACAGAGTCACTAAAAGTATAAAAAAACAAGACCCATCTGTATGCTGCCTACAAGAGACTCCCTTTAAACCCAAAGACATACACAGACTACAAGTGAAGGGATGAAAAAAGACATTTCATGCAACTAATAGTGAGCAAAAAGCAGTTGCAGGACTTGTATCAAACAAAATAGACTTCAAAACAAAGAAAGTCACAAGAGACAAAGAAGGACATTACATAATGATAAAAGGGTCAATCCAACAGAAGATATAACCATTATAAATATCTATGCACCCAACACAGGAGCACCTACATATGTGAAACAAATACTAACAGAATTAAAAGGGGATATAGAATGCAATGCATTCATTCTAGGAGACTTCAACACACCACTCACTCTGAAGGACAGATCAACCAGACAGAAAATAAGTAAGGACACAGAGGCAGTGAACAATACACTAGAACAGATGGACCTAACAGACATCTACAGAACTCTACACTGAAAACCAGCAGAATACATATTCTTTTCAAGTGCACATGGAACATTTTCAAGAATAGATCATATACTAGGCCACAAAAGGAGCATCAGTAAATTAAAAAATACTGAAATTGTGCCAACCGGTTTCTCAGACCACAAAGGTATGAAACTAGAAATAAATAATTTAAAGAAAATGAAAAATCCCACAAACACATGGAGGCTTCACAACCTGTTCCTAAATAACCAATGGATCAAAGACAAAATAAAAACAGAGATCAAGCAATATATGGCGACAAATGACAACAATAATTCAACACTGCAAAATCTGTGGGATGCAGTGAAGGCTGTGCTAAGAGGAAAGTATATTGCAATACAGGCCTAACTCAGGAAAGAAGAACAATCCCATATGAACACTCTAAAACTCACAATTAATGAAATCAGAAAAAGAAGAACAAATGAGGCCCAAAGTCAGGAGAAGGAGGGACATTATAAAGATTAGAGCAGAAATAAATAAAATTGAGAAAAATAAAGCAACAGAAAGATACAATGAAAGCAAGATCTGGTTCTTCGAGACAATAAACAAAATAGATAAACCCCTACCCAGACTTATTGAGAAAAAAAGAGAGTCTATACACATAAACAGAATCAGAAATGAGAAAGGAAAAATCACTATGGACACCACAGAAATACAAAGAATTATTAGAGAATACTATGAAAAATTATATGCTAACAAACTGAATAACCTAGAAGAAATTGACAACTTTCTTGAAAAATACAACCTACCAAGGCTGACCCAGAAAGAAACAGAAAATCTGAACAGACCAATTACCAGCAACGAAATTGAACTGGTAATCAAAAACCTACCTAAGAACAAAACTTCTGGACCAGATGGCTTCACCGCTGAATTTTATCAAACATTTAGTGAAGACCTAATACCCATCCTCCTTAAAGTTTTCCAAAAAGTAGAGGAAGAGGGAATACTTCCAAGTTCGTTCTATGAGGCCAGCATCACTCTAATACCAAAACCAGGAAAAGACACCACAAAAAAAGAAAATTACAGACTAATATCCCTGATGAACATGGATGCAAAAATACTCAACAAAGTATTAGGAAACTGAATTTAAAAATACATTAAACAGATCACCTACCATGATCAAGTAGGATTTATTACAGGGATGCAAGGATGCTACAATATTAGAAAATCCATCAACATCATCCACCACATCAACAAAAAGGACAAAAACCATATGATCATCTCCATAGATGCCAAAAAAGCATTTGACAAAATTCAACAGCCATTCATGATAAAAACTCTCAGCAAAATGGGTATAGAGGGCATGTACCTTAACATATTAAAGGCCATATATGACAAACCCACAGCCAACATCATACTTAACAGTGAGAAGCTGAAAGCCTTTCCTTTAAGATAGGGAACATGGCAGGGATGCCCACTCTCTCCATTTTTATCCAACATAGTTCTGGAGGTCCTAGTCACAGCAATTGGACAACAGAAAGAAATAAATGGCATCCAGATTGGTAAGGAAGAAGTTACAGTGTCACTGTTTGCAGATGACATGTTATTGTACATAAAAAACCCTAAAGAATCCACTTCAAAACTACTAGATCTAATATCTGAATTCAGCAAAGTTGCTGGATACAAAATTAATACACAGAAATCTGTTGCATTCTTATACACTAAAGATGAACTAGCAGAAAGAGAAATCAGGAAAACAATTCCATTCACAATTGCATCAAAAACAATAAAATACTTATGAATAAACCTAACCAAGGTAATGAAAGACCTATATCCTGAAAACTGTAAGACACTCTTAAGAGAAATTAAAGAAGATACCAATAAATGGAAACACATCCCGTGCTCATGGATAGGAAGAATTAATATTGTTAAAATGGACATACTGCCTAAAGCAATCTACAGATTCAATGCAATCCTCATCAAAATACCCAGAGCATTCTTCAATGAACTAGAGAAAATCATTCTAAAATTCATATGGAACCACAAAAGACCCCAAATAGCCAAAGCAATCCTGAGAAGGAAGAATAAAGCTGGCGGGATTATGCTCCCCAACTTCAAGCTCTACTGCAAAGCCACAGTAATCAAGACAATTTCGTACTGGCACAAGAACAGACCCATAGACCAATGGAACAGCCTAGAAAGCCCAGGTACAAACCCAAGCATATACAGTCAATTAATGTACAAAAAGGAGCTATGGACATACAATGGGGAAATGACAGCCTCTTCAACAGCTGGTGTTCACAAAATTGGACAGCTACATGCAAGAGGATGAAACTGGATTATTGTTTAACCCCATACACAAAGTAAACGAAATGGATCAAAGACCTGAATGTAAGTCATGAAACCATAAAACTTTTTGAAGACAACATAGGCAAAAATCTCATGAATATAAACATGAGCAACTTCTTCCTGAACACATCTCCTCGAGCAAGGGAAACAAAGGCAAAAATGAACACATCGGACTTCATCAAACTAACAAGCTTCTGCATGGCTAAGGACTCCATCAACAGAACAAAAAGGCATCCTACAGTATGGAAGAATATATTTGTAAATGACATATCCAACAAGGGGTTAACATCCCAAATATATAAAGAACTCACACGCCTCAACCTCCAAGAAGCAAATATTCCGATTGGAAATGGGCGGAGGATATGAAGAGACAGTTCTCCAGAGAAGAAATTCAGATGGCCAACAGACACATGAAAAGATGCTCCACATCACTAATTATCAGGGAAATGCAAATTAAAACCACAATTAGATATCACCTCACACCAGTTAGGATGGCCAGCATCGAAAAGACTAAGAACAACAAATGCTGATGAGGATGCAGAGAAAGGGGAACCCTCCTACACTGCTGGTGCGAATGTAAGCTAGTTCATCCATTGTGGAAAGCAATATGGAGGTTCCTCAAAAAACTTAAAATAGAAATACCATTTGACCTGGGAATCCCACTCCTTGGAAGTTAGAAATACAAGTTCTCAGATTCAAAAAGACATATGCACCCGTATGTTTATTGCAGCACTATTTACAATAGCCAAGAAATGGAAGCAACCTAAGTATCCATCTGTAGATGAATGGATAAAGAAGAAGTGGTAGATATACACAATGGAATACTATTCGGCCATGAGAAAGAAAGAAATCCTACCATTTGCAACAACATGGCTGGAGCTGGAGGATATTATGCTCAGTGAAATAAGCCAGGCAGAGAAAGACAAGTGCCAAATGATTTCCCTCATTTGTGGAGTATATCAGCAAAGCAAAACTGAAGGAACAAAACAGCAGCAAACTCACAAACTCCAAGAAGGGATTGGCAGTTATCAAAGGGGAGGGGTGTGGGAGGTTGGGTGTGGAAGGAGGGAGAAGGGAATTGGGGGGTATTATATTTAGTACACATAGTGTGAGGGGTGAGGAGGAAAACAGTGTAACACAGAGAAGGCAAATAGTGAATCTGTGGCATCTTACTACGCTGATGGACAGTGACTGCAGTGGGGTATGGGTAGGGAACTGATAATACCGGTAAATGTAACCACATTGTTTTTTCATGTGAAACCTTCATAAGAGTGTATATCAATAATACCTTAATAAAAAAAGAAAGAAAGAAAGAAAATCAAGTGACCATAAAAATAAAAAAAAAAGAAAAGAAAACATAGGCAGTCAATTCTTGAATATTGGCCTTAGTAACTTTTTTCTAGGTATGTCTCCCAGGCTAAGGAAACAAAGGCAAAAATAAAAAGTGGGACTATATCAAACTAAAATGTTTCTGCACAGCAAGGACACCATCAAGAGTATAAAAAGGCAACCAGCTGTATGGGAGAATATATTTGCAAATTATATACCCAACAAAAGGTTAATATCTAAAATATATAAAGAACTCATACAACTCAATACCAAAACACCAAACAAACCAATTAAAAAATGGGCAGAGGACTGAATAGACATTTTTCCAAAGAAGATGTAGAGATTGCCAGCAGACTCATGCAACAGTGTTCTACATCACTAATCATCAGGAAAGAAAATCAAAGCCACAGTGAGATATCATCTCAGACCAGTCAGAGTGGCTGTTATCAAAAAGACAAGAAATAACAAGTGTTGATGAGGATGTGGAGAAAAGAGAATCCAAGTACACTGTTGGTGGTAATGTCAATTGGTGCAGACACTAAGAAAACAGTATGGAGTTTTCTAAAAAAAAATAAGAATAGAAATACCATCTGACCCAGTAATTCCACTTCTGGAAATTTACCCAAAGAAAACAAAATCACTAATTCAAAAAGATACATGTACCCCTTTGTTTATTGCCACATTATTTACAATAGCTAACATAGGAAAGGAACCTGAGCGTCCATCAATAAGTGGATGGATAAGGAAGATGTGGTAAACATACACAATGGAATATTATTTAGCCATAAAAAGAAATAAATGCTGCCATTTACATGGATGGACATAGAGGGTATTATGTTAAGTGAAATAAGTCAATCAAAGAAAAATACCATATGATTTCACTTTTAAGTGTAATCTAAAAAACAAAACAAACAAGTAAACAAATGAAACAGAAACGGACTCATAAACACAGAGAACAGACTGGTGGTTACCTTAAGGGAGGGCATCCAGGAGTGGAACGGTAGTAGGTCAAGGAGATAAAGAGGGACAAACTTCCACTTATAAATTAATCAAGGGATAAAAGTATAGCGTGGGTATATAGTCAATAATATTGTCTTAGTATAATTACACATGTTAACTACACTTATCATAGTGAGCCCTTAATTATGCATATAATTGTCAGATCACTATGTTGTTCACCTGAAACCAATATGATATTGTTTATCAACTACTTGAATTAAAAAGAAAATTTTGTTTGTGACTCCTTGGAGGTCATGTAGGTTAGCTCTACATATTCTACAACTCCCAGACCAGTAGGCCTGCACGTTGGGCAATGCTAGGCACAGAAGGAAGCACGACGACCTTGGGAGCAACCCAGGCTCCAATGCCCAGTTTCAAACTTCGCAAATTCCTTCACGGAGTCCTCGGTCTTCCTCAAGACTACGACTCCCAGCAGGCCCGGCCGAGGCCAGTGCTTATTGGTGGTCCTGCCTGGGTTTCTTGCATTGTGGCAGCTAGCACAGCCAATAGAAACGAAGAGTCATCCTCAGAAACCAATCCTGGAGAGGTAGGGCGGATCTCTTCTGGGTTCCGGCTCCGGCTCTGACTCCGGCCCCACCCCCGGCCCGCCGAGGCAGCGGTGTCCCTGACCGAGCGGCGGGAGCGAGGTTGGTCGTCGCTGGGCCTGAGGTCGCGGGGTGGAGGGGGAGGCCGGACACAGCTTCTCCGGGAACTCTGAGCATGGCTCCTTCCCTCTCTCCGGGGAGCTGGGGGCTATGGCTTTGCTACCCGGACCCAGAGGGGAGCATACGGGGCCCTGTGGTCCCTCCGCCCCCACCCCCGGCCCACGCGGCCAAGCTGCTGGTATCGGCCCCTACCTACCCCCAGGCCCTTCTCCTGATGGCCTTTGAGTACTCCAGCCCCTCTGCTACTGACCATACCTTTGGAGTCAGGCCCTCCCTGTCTCCCATCCCTCTGGCCCCAAGCCCGCTGACAACTCTTAACCTACCTCCTGTGCTCTAGAACGCTCGTATCCTTCGACTTTGCCGCCCCGCTGCCCACAACCCAGACTCTTGGGCCCCGGTGCCCTGACACCCCTGACAGCCCTGCGGCCTTTGCCCTCCGATGACCATCTTCTTGTACTCTCTGGCCTGTTTGGTTCTCCTCTATTTCTAACCCGTTATCCAGCTCCCCTGCACAGTTCCCTGTTTTTCAACACCTTGTCCCTGGTCTTCCCAAGTTCCTTTACCTCCATCACTCTCCCAGCCTAGACCCTAAAGATCCCGAACTTTGGCCCTTCAGACTACACCTTGGCCCCTTCCCTCTAACCCAGGCCTTGGCCTTCAGCATCTGTGATCACCAGCTCTATCTTGCTGGTTCTTCTTAGACCTGGCCCCTTCTCCACTGCTTCAGTCCCTTCCACCCTTGGCCCTCCCCGGACCTCTGAGCCTCCTGGGAAGAAAAGCTCAATGGGCTCCTCTCTCCCCCACATCTCTGAAATGAGATACGAAAATGCCTCTCTGTGCTTTACCTGCCCTTGCCTTCTCAGTAGCGAGCTCTGCATCTCCACAAGTCCCGATCTTGCTCACCCATCCTGAAGTCCTAGCTCGAATACCACCTTTTTGGTCATGGTGCTCATCCCTGATCTCTTCAAGGAGATAGGCCTGTGTCACCTGAAATCCTGTAGCACCATTTTAATTTCCTTCCTTCCTTTGTCCTTCCCTCCCTTCTTCTCTTCCTCCTGTACTAGCGTAATGCTTAAAAGCACTGGCTTGGAGTGCTGGAACAGGTCAGAGTTCTGCCACTCACTTGCTATTGCCCTTGGGCAAGTTACAATCTCTCTAAGCCTCAGTTTCCTCATCCCTGAAGTAAGTTGTGAAAAAGAAAAGTGATGATTCACATGTAGTGCTTAGTCCAGGGCTTAGCACTTAGTGTGATAAAAAATGTTAACTATTAATATTACTGGTTCTTGTACAATGTGCCAGGTACTGTGCAAGGCACTGAGGAGTGGGTACAAAGGTGACTAAACTTTACCTTCTACACTGTGTGATAGTTTCTGGAGCTCACAGGCCTGTTTCACCATGAAATGTTTGAGAGGAGTAACCAAAGCCCTAAATCCTTTTGCTCTTATTTTGACCCAGCATTCAGCACTGGATAGGGTCAGAGGTTGGTATATTATAGGTTCTCAGAATAGTAGGACTAGAAGTGGGTGGAGGCCTTGTAGCTCATTGCATAGAGCTACTGGAACCCGGGTGGGGTAGGCTGGGGTGGGGAGTGAATTAAAATCATATCCGTTCACTCACACATTCGAAAAACATTTGAGCTCTGGACCTTACACGGGGGCAGGGATTACCAAAATGACCCAGTATCTGCCCTCAAGTTACTTGTAAACTACAGTGGAAACAGATATATGAGAAGATCATTGCAAAACACCATAAAAGCAAGTGTGTAGAATATTCTGTGAGTACGTAAGGGAGGGAGTGAGCAGGAATTAAGAGATTGCTGAGAAACAGTGGATCAGAGTAGAGACAAGCAAGCATGAAATGGGTCTGGAGACAGGCTGGCCTTCATTTATTCGGTTCATTCAACAAATATCCAGGATCTACTATATATGACTGTCATTACTAGGAGTTTGGGTTACATTAGTGAATAAAATAAAGACCCCAGCCCTCATGGGACTTAAATTTTAGCAGGGGGAGGCACGACACTAAAAGACATAAATAAGTACAATGTTAGAAGGTGGGAAGTGCTGTGGGGCAGGGAACTCAGAGTGTGTGGGGGAGTTGTAATTTTTAAAAGGATTGTCATGAAACATACGAAGGAATAAACTGTTTCTGGTTGTTTACATTTTTTAATTGAAGCAAGCCTATGATTTGTCACATTGCTTATATAGATTCTTCAAGAAACAGAGATTGGTAAATTATAGTTTGTCTCCTTTTGTTTCAAGTAAAGTTTTATTGGACTACAGCCACACATTGATTTATATATGGTCCGTGGCTGCTTTTATGATACAACAGCAGAGTTGAGTTGCAATAACAGAGATCCTATGGCCCCAAATATTTATTAAATATTTTCTATATGTTCCTTTACAGAAGTTTGCTGGCCTCCACTCCTGAAAGATTTGAGGTTCTGTCTTTATTTCACATATTATATAGTAAATTATATAAAAATTACATAGTCTTGTACCAATTTTTAATTAAAAAATTTTTTTTCTTTCCTAACGAGGTCATGTAAGGGCTCTTTTTCATTCTTGTATTCTCCATAGTGCTAGGACAATTGTAATAGTAGCTGTCATTTACTGAAATGACTAGTACATGCCAAACATTACAATGAGTGTATTATAGACATTTCCTCTAACACAAGGCCCTGCATGTAGGTAGGTATTACAATGTTAGTGATGTGGGAGTTGAGGCTCAGAGGGGTTGAATAATTTGCAGTTATAAAGATAGTATGTGTCACCGTTGGGATCCAACCCCCTTCTATTACTCTGTGTTGCTGTTTTCCAAAAATACTTGCTAACTTGAAGGAATTCTCAGTCTTTGATTATCTGTCATCAGTGCTGTATCATAGTCTTCCCTCCCTCATCTCTTTGTTCATGTCACTCCAGCAGCCCACTTTGCCTTTTGAAATGTCATTATTTCTTCAAGGCCTGGAGGAAATACCACTTCCCTATTATCAGAAGTACTTTCATCTGCCCCTCATTCTCTGTGCTTGGCTGTAGGAACTCAGAGGAAACTGTAAAGCTTAGCAAGTATTTACTGATGCTTGCGTAAGGTAGGCCCTGTGCTGGGTGCTGTGTGTGTGTGTGTGTGGAGAGTGTGGTTGTGCATCTGTGTGTGTATGTGGCAGTGTGTGTAGTGTGTGTGTATATGACTTCATGTGGTTTGAGAGTATAGCTGTGTGTATAGTGTATGATACGGAGCTGTGTATGTGGCTATTTGTGTAGGAGAGCTGTGTATGGTATATGCAATGTGTATGGCTATGTATATGTGATTGTGTGTGGTGTGAGAATGTGTGTATGTGTTTGGTATGTGAGTATGGCTGCATGTGTGGTTGAGTGTTTGTGTGTGGCTGTCTATGGTGTTTGAGAATGGAGGTTGTGCTGACCAGTCAGACACAGCAGGTCTTAGGGGGCTCAGATGTTAACCCTTTTGTTGCTAGATTATGGGGGTGTCTGGGGAAGGCAAGGGTAGGCTTTAAAAACAACTAGGAGACCCTCAAGAATGAGAGGTTCTATTTGTTTATTTGAAAGCAGACAAATAGATGGATACTTTTATGGAAGGTTTTTCAGAAAAGATTAAATATAATAGGAGTTTCAGTTAACTTATAATTAGGCAGAAAAATTGAACTCATTCCCAAGTGGAAGGCCCTTTACTTGCACATGAATTATAGTCTAGATTAGTACTATTTAGCACTATTAAGAAGTGATATTACTCAGTTTGTACAAATACCATCTGTTGGGGGTTAGACAAAGCTGGTGCCTTCTTTTTTTACTCTGGTGGGTAGCTTTAAATATCTGTGGAAGTTTGTCACTTAAAAGTAAGTAATTAAAGGCATTCTATCTATCCCAGTTAATTGAGGTTATTTCTGGTGGATGTTTCCTTGAGGAAGGTGTATACTCCTTCCGCCAGAACAAAAGATTCCCTGTGGTCTGGCCTGACCCAAGGAATAAAGGTGTTGGCCATTTGTGTTCATTCTTAGGGTACCAAGATGGGCAGTGAAAAGGAGCAGAATCCAGAACAGCACCTGCCTGAGGAAGGGGAACAGGGTAAGCCTTGGAGAGTGGATGACGCAGAGGGTTTTCGGATCCCAGGTGGGGACAAAGAGCATGGGCAAGAGAGCCTGTCAGAGGGACCACAGGCGATCCATCTAAAAGAACCATGGCAGAAAGTCATTGTCCCTGTTGGAGAGCCAGGGGACCCTATTGTTCATCCAAGGCCTGAGACTGATGAGAAGCCCTTTATATGTGCCCAGTGTGGCAAAACCTTCAATAATACCTCCAACCTGAGAACACACCAACGGATCCACACAGGCGAGAAACCTTACAAGTGTTCTGAATGTGGCAAGAGCTTCTCCAGAAGTTCTAACCGCATCCGGCATGAGCGGATCCACCTGGAAGAGAAGCACTACAAATGTCCCAAGTGTCAGGAGAGTTTTCGGCGGCGCTCTGATCTCACCACACACCAGCAGGATCACCTGGGCAAGCGGCCATACCGCTGTGACATCTGCGGCAAGAGCTTCAGTCAGAGCGCCACGCTGGCTGTGCATCACCGGACCCACCTCGAGCCTGCGCCTTACATCTGCTGTGAGTGTGGGAAGAGCTTCAGCAACAGCTCCAGCTTTGGCGTGCACCACCGCACCCACACAGGCGAGAGGCCTTATGAGTGCATGGAATGTGGGCGGACCTTTAGTGACATCTCCAACTTTGGAGCACACCAGAGGACCCATAGAGGGGAGAAGCCCTACTGGTGCACTCTTTGTGGGAAACACTTCTCCCGGAGCTCAAATCTCATCCGCCACCAGAAAACACACATGGGAGAGCAGGCTGGGAAAGATTCCATCTGAAGGAGAGTGAGGGAGAGAGAGATCCCAACCTAGTGTGTGAAGATCTCTAGGATCTGCTGCTGTACGCTTGACCTCAGATCTTCATCCCACTTGGGAGAATGTTTTCCTGTTGCCTCTGAAGCCAGGATTTCCAGGGAGTCCTGAAAAGGGACACTGAGCAAAGACCTTATCTCTTCCCAGGCCAGTTTCTTGCCTTGGAGAGTCAGAGGACCAGTCTTGGCTTCATCTCTTTGGGATGAAAGAGAAATAGGGTAGGCTTAGTACATGCTCCTATAATTAGGGCAACTGCCCCCTGGCCTTTGAAGAAGGACCTGTGAGATGGGCATCACTGGAGTTTCTCCAAATTGAATGTGATTTGCTTAAACCACATTGCAGTGGTCTGCTAGGTCCCATCTGCTGTGCCCCAACTGGGCTGGGAGGAGCAGCCTTCCCACTAGAAGGGGCCTCCTGGGCCTGGAGAAGAGGTCTGGTCCTGCCTTAGGAGTGTAAGGGAAGCCCTCAGGGAGCTGTGATCCAGGGACCTTCACATGGCCCCATGTTTGTCACTTGTTAACCCCATCCCAATCTGAATCTTTCCTGAGTGATTAGCAGTAAAACCCTTCAATGAAAAGGACCTGTGTACTTATTTGTGGGCATCAGAGAAGTGGGTTGCTGGGGGAGATGGTCACATTGTCACCACTCTGGAAAGGAGTTGAATTCCAAGAAGGAGAATTGGTATCTGCTCTGAAAAGCAAAGGAAAAAAGCAGACTGAGTTTCTGGGGCCTTTGAAGAGGAAAGATAAAGAAGTAATGTTAATTAAGCATCCACTATATGCCAGATTCGACAGGTCACACATTCTTCATCTCATTTAGTTGGCACAGCAACCCTCAAAGGAATAAGATGAGGAAACAGAAGTGAGGAAAGGTGAAATCAATTGTTGTGAAGTCATACAGCAGGTATGTGGTGGAGCCAGAGTTTAAATTTGAGCATCCCTTAATGATAAGCTGATGATCTTTTCACTATATTCACTTTTGCGTCTGAAAGAGGAGCCACTTATGGGGCTGGCATGGAAACAAGTGATTCCCTGGAAGTGGGAGTTAGCCTGGCCCCCTAATGTGGCCCTGGATCATTTACTCTGTGGGAAGTCAGAGCCAAGCACAGGACCCTTTTCCACATTATATTATTGATTGCCATTAATTCTGTGCCTAAGAAAAATGACAGTGTCAGAATAGGGGATGAAGGGTGGGATAAGCCCATAATGAGCCTCTGCTTTTAGTAGCAATGGTTTAATTCCCAAGGTGAGTACAGCCTAGCAGGGATCATACCTGGCTTTCTGCCCTTCTGGCTCCACATGGCACATTTCAGTGTTTTCTACATGTAAGTTTAATGTTCAGTCAGATTTCCTCCAGCAAATAAAAAAGACCCCTCTCTACCTCTCTTGCCAATCTGAGTTCCTGCTTTTCCAGAGTAAGTGACCCTCTTCATTTGTAGTCATTTGGCAGAATGTGATTCTGGCACCAGGCTTGCAACTGGCACCACACTCATGACCTGACTTATCACAGTGGGTCCTGCCACCCACCCAGGAAATGATGTACAGGAGCTTTATACTCATCATCTTACTGAATTCTTACCAGAACCCTGTGAAGTAAGAGCTATCCGCATTTGGCAGGTGTAGAAACAGGCTGACAGAAAGTGACTTATCCAAGATTACCTGGCAAGTAAATGGCAGGGTCACGAAATAAACCTACTTCTGCCCAAATCCAAAGCCTATATTTTTCTCATCTTTAAGATTTCCGAAATGATTCTTTGACATTTGTAGAACACCACACTTTACAAAGCACTTTTATTTCATATACATTTTCCTGCTCATTGAAATTCTCCATAAAGCGTATTTTAAGCGCATAGTCTCCCAAACTTGCATTTACCAATTGGCACATGTAATAAAAGTTGCCATCAAACATGAACTGTGCTCATTATTGTACACCTATTATCTCTGATCTCCATAACTATCTTGTAAGGTAGTAGAATCTTGTAAGATAAAATTTTGAGAGATTAAATGACCTGACCTAATGGCTAAGTTGGGATTCAAGTCAGGTATGTTGATTCCTAGGCTGAGCTCTTCATCACACCCACTACCAAACTAGGTCTGCTTGTCCCTGCTCAGTCTGGGAAGCTTGGTGTCATTATCTTTCCAGACCCAGAGCCTTAGTGACAATTGCTGTAACTTCTGGCGGCATCTGCTGCCAGTAAAAGCCAAGACCAATGTACCAGGCACGTGTACTTGATTTTGGGATGTGACTTGCTGGCCAATCTTATTTTCCCTTTTTTGATGAAGTTCATAGGCTAGGGTTTCTGTGTTTGTGCAGACTTTTGTGTTCTGATAGTGCATTTATTTACTGACTTCCGTTTTTTGTTAACCTCTTTAATGTTCTCCTTCATTCACTTTGCCTCTTCCCCTTCTCCCTTTCTCCTCTCTCCCACCTAGTTGCTGGGAATGCTGACAATGAAGATGTGACTCCTGTTGTGTTCTCTGAGTGCAGGAGATGAGCACATAAACCCAGAGTTACAATGCAGGGTGACAGGGGTCATTGCAGTTGTACCCAGTGTGCTATAGGAGCCCAGGGGAGGGCTTTCACCTGGACTATACCAGACTTTGGGGTCCAGAAGTGAATAAGACATAGTGCTCCCTGCAAGGAACTCACAGGAAGAGGAACTCATCTCTGAGCCAGGTGTTGGTGGGAATGGTTAACTGAAAGGGAGAAGGCTGAGGCTGACTGAATATGGTCTTGAAGAATGAGTAGGTATTTACTAGGTAAAGAGGAAGGTTATTTCAGATGGAAGGGGAGGCTTAGTGTTTTAGGGAACAGTGAAACATTTGATGAAACCAGAGTGTCCTGTGAGGAGATGAAGCTGGTAAGGTAGACAGACCACATCTTGAAGGGTGTTAGAAGGCTAGGATAAAGACTTTTGGGCTATAGACAATAGAGAATTTTAAAGCAGGGGAAGGGCACGATCACATTCACCCTTTAGGAAGAACACTTAGGCTAATGTGGAGGATGAACTAAAGGGGAGCAAGTAAGTTGGGAACATGCTGTATATATAAACCAGGTGCCAGTTGGGGCCGTCCTGATCCACAGAGAGCTCTGTATGATTGCCTCAGAGCCTTGCTGACCCCACAGAATGGGAAAGTCTGAACCTTCCACACAATTTCTGCAGATTCTGGGACTTACGCTCTCAGTCTTCTCTTGCCTGAGGTTCCTGTGGTCTGTGCAGCCTCTTTTCTGTCCCTGTTAGCCCTGTCACAAAACTAAGTACCTTCTCTGGCTTCCCCAAGAAGTTGTCACACCAAGCATTCTATAAATTTAGAGTCCCTTTGAGAAATTGGGAGTCTTGGGGAGGGGCTCATATCAAGGCATCTCATTAGTTTCCTCTCTTCCATTACTCCCCTTTCCCCCTCTAATTGCCCTGGAAACTTCAGATTGTTTTACTGTATTATAAAAAGTTATTTAGCTTCCCTCAGGTCCTCATGCTAATTTGCATACACAAACACATCAAGGAGTTCAGCAGGACAGTCCTCACCATTTAACAGCATACACTCACCCTATAAAGCAGTTGCAAAATAAATACCCTTGGAGATTGGCAAAGTATGTAAGCATATTAAAGTTTCAAGACACTCATCTAAGCACAAGTGATTGTTATCCTTTCCTTCTGAGACCCCACTAAAATATATATATATATAGACACAACAGCAGAGAATGGCAGGGAAGGGGGTGGCAGGTGCTGAGACTTCAACAAATTTCTACAATTAGATGACATACATCGATGGTTCAACAGAGTGGATGAAGCCATAGCCCAGAAATAGGCAATGAAAGCAAGATTCAGTTCCTCAGAGGCTCTAAGTTCATAATTATAAGTCCTGAAGGCAGACATGAAAAGTGGACCTAAAAACTAGGGAATTTGTAGAAGGTCTGTCTATGCAGCTCTACCTATCACCCACCTCTTACCTGTAGAGAATGGCTGGCATTTACCCCCATACAAAAGCAAAACAGAAAAACCCAGAAGGCTCATTCTACAGAAATCTAATAAATCTCTATGAAAAATTGAGTGTATTTAGTGTGGTGTTGACATCCCAGAATAAAACTTTTTGTCATTCTGACATTTACAAATACTCTCCCCCCTCTTCACCCAACAATGATCCATCTATCCAGTCTAAAGTAAAGACTGTCAGAAGACCTTCCTCAGCCTTCCTGTTCAAGAGGGTGGCCTCAGGGAAACAGCTACAGCAACAGAGGAAATAATACAGTAACAGAGGAAACCAACTCAATTATTGAGATTAATCAATTTGGTATGTTAATCTGTAAAGGCAAACAGGAGCACCAGAATTATGAAGACAGCTAGAAACATGAAAGAGACAAGGGAAAGAGAATGAAGTGACTCCAAACACAGTTGTAATGGAACAGTAGAATCTTTAAAAGTTCTAATTATATCCTCAGGAAGATCTGGGAAGATATTACCTTCATAAAACAAGAAAGGTTGCCAGTGGAAAGGACCAATTGGAAAATAAGAAGCAGATTTTGGAAATCACACATATGATAGCTAGGATAAGATATTCAAGAGATCACTTGGAAGATAAGATCAAGCCCTTAAAATGTAGAGCAAAAATACAAAGACATGAGAGGAAATAAAGGACATAGAAGATGAACCTGAGATTCTTATGATGAAGATTGTTGGTTGTCCGTTAAAATCTGTTCACCCATTTTTTGGGAACACTTATCTAACCAACATTTCCCAGCCTTTGTAGTTAGGTATAGATATGACTTAAGTTCTTGCCATTGGAAAATAAGCAGAAATGGTATTAACATTTCTGATCTTAGACTTCAGGAAAGCAGGCATGTTTTTACCTCATTTTCTTCCCCCTTTACCCCAGCTATAACCTGCAGGAACCCAGCTTTGATGGTTACAGACTATATAATACTCTAGTCTTGGCAGATAAAACAGGGCACCCAATTATTTTTGAATTTCAGATAAACAATTTTTAGTATAAGTGTGTCCCAAGAAACTACATACTAGTGGATAGCACAGCAACAGAATAAAAGGAACTAGGTTTTGAATGTGAATTTAGTATATAGCAATGCTACCCCTTACCTGGATGCTCACAACTGTTAGAGAGAAATACACTTTCATACTCTAAGCCACTGCTTTGTTGGGTCTCTTTTTTACAGCACTCTAACCTTCACCATAACTAAAACTCAGAGGTAAGTTTCCTCCATAACAAGACTGTGGCAGATCATAGTATAGACAGTGTCTTACTAGTAACATTGGTCATGTTTCCCCACATTTTAACATCTCCAAAATTGGAATATGTCCAATAATTGGTGCTTTTTTAGATTAAGTGAGATATCACATTGTAAGAAAAAGATGAGACAGTGATGTCAGCAAGTCTTAGCCTTTACTCCCCAACAGAGAAACTGACTTAATAACAATGTATGGACCAAAATACCTTAATTAGAACTCCATAAACTCACAAGCCAGCACAGCTCATCTCAGGTTATTCTTCTGGGTGGTCAGGGGAGAAAAATGAAACATGCACCCAACATTCTGGATATCAGAAGGCTGCCTGAAGGATTGGTTTCTGTCTTACCGGCTTTGGGGTGCCAATGGGGAGCCAAAGTTCTTGTGGATGCCGCTGAGTACAAAGAACTTTGGATACCACTGAACACAACATACTTGAGGATACCACTTGGTGCTGTACCACCAGAGAACATGCAGCACCACAGAAAGACACCAGAGGGAGCAAGAGATTATGGGCCCCTGAAAAAGAAATCAGCAAACTTCTCTAATTGGGAAATTAGCTGCACAAGCTCAGAGAAGTTGAATTCACCAAAAAAGTTTTCAGAGGTCTTTAGAATCTCTAGGCAGACTGACTATTGAAATCCTTCCTCTGCCTGAAGCCAGTCTGTGAAAAAAATCAGAAAAATGATGCATGAACAAAATGAGAATATCAACAACATGCTCCTAAATAACTAATGGATCAATGATGAAATAAAAACAGATAAAGCAATATATGGAGACAAATGATAACAATAATTCAACACTGCAAAATCTGTGGGACACAGCCAAGGCTGTGCTAAGAGGAAAGTATATTGCAATACAGGCCTACCTCAGAAAAGAACAATCCCATATAAGCAGTCTAAACTCACAATTAATGAAACTAGAAAAAGAAGAACAAATGAGGCCCAATGTCAGTAGAAGGAGGGACATAATAAAGATTAGAGCAGAAATAAATAAAATTGAGAAGAATAAAACAATAGAGTCAATGAAAGCAAGAGCTGGTTCTTCGAGACAATAAACAAAATAGATAAACCCCTACCCAGACTTATCGAGAAAAAAAGAGAGTCTATACACATAAACAGAATCAGAAATGAGAAAGGAAAAATCACTATGGACACCACAGAAATACAAAGAATTATTAGAGAATACTATAAAAAATTATATGCTAACAAACTGAATAACCTAGAAGAAATTGACAACTTTCTTGAAAAATACAACCTACCAAGGCTGACCCAGAAAGAAACAGAAAATCTGAACAGACCAATTACCAGCAACAAAATTGAACTGGTAATCAAAAAACTACCTAAAAACAAAACCCCTGTACCTGATGGCTTCACTGCTGAATTTTATCAGACATTTAGTGAAGACCTAATACCCATCCTCCTTAAAGTTTTGCAAAGAGTTGAAGAAGAGGGAATACTTCCAAAGTCATTCTATGAGGCCAGAATCACTCTAATACCAAAACCAGGCAAAGACACCACAAAAAAAAATTACAGACCAATATCCATGATTAACATAGATGCAAAAATACTCAACAAAATATTAGCAAACTGAATTCAAAAATACATCAAAAAGATCATCCATCATGATCAAGTAGGATTTATTCCAGGGATGCAAGGATGGTACAACATTAGAAAATCCATCAACGTCATCCACCACATGAACAAAAAGGACAAAAACCACATGACCATCTCCATAGATGCTGAAAAAGCATTTGACATAATTCAACATCCATTCATGATAAAAACTCTCAACAAAATGGGTATAGAAGGCAAGTACCTCAACATAATAAAGGCCATATATGACAAACCCAAGCCAACATCATACTTAACAGCGAGAAGCTGAAAGCTTTTCCTTTAAGATTGGGAACAAGACAAGGATGCCCACATACCCCACTACTATTCAACATAGTACTGGAGGTCCTAGCCATGGCAATCAGAGAACACAAAGAAATAAAAGGCATCCAGATTGGCAAGGAAGAAGTTAAACTATCTCTGTTTACAGATGACATGATATTGTCATAAAGAACCCACTCCAAAACTACTAGATCTAATATCTGAATTCAGTAAAGTTACAGGATACAAAATTAATGCACAGACACCTGTTGCATTCCTATACACTAACAATGAACTAGCAGAGAGAGAAATCAGGAAAACAATTCCATTCACAGTTGCAACAAAAAGATTAAAATACCTAGGAATAAACCTAACCAAGGAAGTGAAAGACTTATGCCCTCAAAACTACAAGACACTTTTAAGAGAAATTAAAGAAGATACCAATAAATGGAAACACATCCCATGCTCATGGATAGAAAGAATATTGTCAAAATGGCCATCCTGCCTAAAGCAATCTATAGATCCAATGCAATTCCTATCAAAATACCAACAGCATTCTTCAATGAACTGGAGAAAATTGTTCTAATTCATATGGAAGCACAAAAGACCTCAAATAGCCAAAGCAATTCTGAGAAGGAAGAATAAAGCTGGGGGCATTATGCTCCCCAACTTCAAGCTCTACTACAAAGCCACAGTAATCAAGACAATTTGGTACTGGCACAAGAACAGACACATACACCAATGGAACAGACTACAGAGCCCTGATATAAACCCAACCATATATGGTCAATTAATATACGATAAAAGAGCCATGGATATACAGAATGGGGAAATGACAGCCTCTTCAACAGCTGGTGTTGCAAGAGGATGAAACTAGATTATTGTCTAACCCCATACACAAAAGTAAACTCGAAATGGATTAAAGGCTTGTATGTAAGTCAGGAAACCATAAAACTCTTAGAAGACATCATAGGCAAACATCTCCTGAATGTAAGCATGAGCAACTTCTTCCTGAATGCATTTCCTTGAGTTAAGAAAATGAAAGCAAAAATGAACTCATGGGACTACATCAAACTAAAAAGTTTCTGCATGGCAAAGGACACCATCAACAGAACAAAAAGGCATCCTACAGTATGGGAGAATATATTTGTAAATGACATATCTGACAAGGGTTAACATCCAAAATATATAAAGGACTTACATGCCTCAACACCCAAAAAGCAAATAACCCGATTAACAAATGGACAGATGATATGAAGAGACAGTTCTCCAATGGAGAAATAAATGCAGATGGCCAACAGACACATAAAAAGATGCTCTACATCGCTAATCATCAGGGAAATGCAAATTAAAACCACAAGGAGATATCACCTCACACCAGTAAGGATGGCCAGCATCGAAAAGACTAAGAACAACAAATGCTGGTGAGGATGTGGAGAAAGGGGAACCCTCCTACACTGCTGGTGCGAATGTAAGCTAGTTCAACCATTGTGTAAAGCAATATGGAGGTTCCTCAAAAAACTCAAAATAGAAATACCATTTGACCCAGGAATCCCACTCCTTGGAATTTACCCAAAGAATATAAGTTCTCAGATTCAAAAAGAAATATGCACCCCTATGTTTATTGCAGCACTTTTTACAATAGCCAAGATATGGAAGCAACCTATGTGTCCATCTGTAGATGAATGGATAAAGAAGATGTGGTACATATACACAATGGAATACTATTCGGCCATAAGAAAGAAACAAATCCTACCATTTGCAGCAACATGGATGGAACTGGAGCACATTATGCTCAGTGAAATAAGCCAGGCAGAGAAAGTCACATGCCAAATGATTTCCCTCATTTGTAGAGTATACCAATGAAGCAAAACTGAAGAAACAAAATAACAGCAGACTCAGAGACTCCAAGAATGAACTAGTGGTTACCAAAGGGGAGGGGTGTGGGAGGGTGGGTGGGGAGGGAGGGAGAAGTGGATTGAGGGGTCTTATGTTTAGTACACATGGTGTGGGGGGTCACAGGGAGAACAGTGTAGCACAGAGAAAGCACATAGTGGATCTGTGGCATCTTACTACACTGATGGACAGTGACTGCAGTGGGGTATGGGTGGGGACTTGATAATATGGGTAAATGTAGTAACCACATTGTTTTTTCATGTGAAACCTTCATAAGAGTGTATATCAATCATACCTTAATAAAAAAAGAAAGTCAAAGACAAAAAAAATCTTGAAAGCAGCAAGAGAAAAGCACTTTGTTCCATACAAGGGAGCTGTATTGTGAATGTGTTCTCAGCAGAAACCTATGGAGTAGAAATGAGTGGAATGATATATTCAAGGTGCTGAGAGAAAAAACTTTCCAGTCAAGAATACTGTATCTGCAAAAACTGTCCTTCAAAAATGAAGGAAAAATAGATATGTTTCCAGATAAAAAGAAGTTGAGGGAATTCATTGCTAAATGACCTGCCTTACAAGAAATGCTAAAGGGAGTTTGCAAGGTGAAACAAAAGGATGCTAGACAGAAACATGAAAACATGTAAAAATATACAGCTTGTTGATAAAAATACAAATTTAGATCTCTATTTGTAAAAATACAGACAAATAGGGAATGCTGTAATATTGTAATGGTATTGTGAAAAGCACTTTTAGTTCTGGTATAGAATTTAAAGACAGCATAAAAACCACAGGTATAAAATTCTGTTATTAGATATCATTTATACAAACATGTAATTTGTGACATCAATAACAAATTGGGGGTGGGGAGATGTAAGAGTTGGGGTTTTGTTTATGATTGAAGTTAATATCTTAAGACAGAGTATTATTAGATGATTTGTGTAAGCCTTATGGTAATCACACACAAAAAATACTTGTAGAAGATACACAAAAGAGAATGAGGAAGGAACCAAGACATATCAATACAAAAATTTAGCAACAAAACCAAGGCAGAAAGAAGAAACACAGGACAAAATAGCTTGCAAGATAGACAGAAAGCAGTGAACAAAATGGAAATAGTAAGTCCTTCCCTTTGAGTAATTATATGTAAATGGATAAACTCCCCAATCAAAAAACAAAGTGGCTGAATGAGTTAAGAAAAAAAGAAAACCAATTCCCAACTATATGCTATCTATGAGAGACTTACCTTATATGTAAAGACATACATAGGCTGAAAGAAAAAAGGAAAAAAGATTCCATGAAAATGGTAATTGAAAGAGAGCAGAAATGGCCATATTTATATCAGACAAAATAGACTTCAAGTCAAAAACTGTCAAGAGACAAAAATGATATTTTATAATGATAAAAGTTTAATTCACCCAGAAGTAAAACAATTATAAATATATATATGCACTTAACATTACAGCACCCAAATACATGAAGCATTGTCAGAACTAAAGAGAAAAAATATATGGTAACACAAAAACAGGATATTTCAACACCCTCCTTTCAGTAATGGGTAGAAAAATCAAACAGATCAATAAGGAAACAGAGAGCCTGAACAACACAATAAAGTAGATGGACCTAATAGATATATACAGAACATTCCACCCAACATCAAGAGAATACACATTCATCTCAAGGACACATGGAACATATCCTCAGGGTAGATCACAGGGTAGGCCGCAAAACAAATCTTAACAAATTTAAGAAGACTGAAACTATACCAAGTATCTTTTTTTTTACTATGATGGAATAAAACTATAACAGAAGGAAAATCAGAAAATTCAAATAAGTGGAAATTAAACAACACTCTTAAGAAACCAGTGGATCAAAGAGTTCACAAGGAGAATCAGAAAGTACCTTGAGACAAATGGAAATGAAAACACAACATAGCAAAATTTATAGGATATGGAAAAGCAGTACTATGGGGAAGATTATAACAGAACATGCCTATATTAAACAAGTAGATCTCAAACTAGCAACCTAACTTTATGCCTCAAGGAACTAGAAAAAGAAGAACAAAGTTATCAGAAGGAAGGAAATAATTAAGATTGGACAGAATTAAATGAAATAGTTATTAGAAAAACAATAGAAAAAAATCAACAAAATTGAGTTGGTTTTTTGAAAAGATCAACAAAATATACAAGCCCTTAGCTAGACTATGCAAGAAAACAAGGAAAGACTCAAATAAAAATCACAAATGAAAGAGGAGACATTGCAACTCATGCCACAGAAGTAAAAAGGATTATAAGAGACCACTATGAACAACTATATGCCAACAAATTGTATAACCTAGAAGAAATGGATAAATTCTTGGAAATATACAATCTACCAAGACCGAATCATGAAGAAATAGAAAACCAGGACCAGGGGACTTCATAGGATAATTCTACCAAATATTTAAAGAATGAACACCAATCCTTTTCAAATTCTTCTAAAACTCAAAGAAGGGGGATATCCAAACCCATTTTATGAAACCAGCATTATCCTGATACCAAAGCTAGATAGACACTACAAGAAAACTATGATGAATATCTCTGATGAATATGATGCAAAAATCCTTAACAGAAATACTAGCAAACCAAATTCAACAGTATTTTAAAGTATTATAATGGGGTTTGTGGGAGAGACTTGGTGAAGGGGGGAGTCTAGCAAACATAATGTTCCTCATGTAACTGTAGATTAATGATACCAAAAAAAAAGTATTATACATCATGATCAAGTGGGATTTATCCCTGGAATGCATGATGGTTTAACATTTGACAATCAACAAATGTAATATATCATTAACAAGTGAAGGACAAAAATCACATGCTTATCTCAATTGATGCAGAAAAAGTATCTGACGAAATTCCATACCCCATAATAAAAACAACAAACTAGGTACAGAAAGAACGTACCTCAACATAATAAAGGCCATATATGAAAAGCCCACAGGAAACATCATTGTCAGTGGTGCGAATCTAAAAGCTTTTCCTCTAAGATTAGGGACAAGGCAAGGATGCTCACTCTCTTCACTTTTATTCAACATAGTACTTAAAGTCCCAGCCTGATAAGCTAGATAGATAGAAAGATAAGGAGACAGACAGACAGATACATAAGTGGCATCCAAACTGGAAAGGAAGATGTAAAATTATCTGTTTACAGATGACCTGACCTTCTATGTCAAAAACGTCTAAGACTCCACAAAATGCTGTCAGAACTAATAAATGAATTCAGTAAAGTTGCCAATAGAAAATCAACACACACAAATCAGTTGCATTTCTATACACTAGCAATGAACTAACTGAAAAGGAAATTAAGAAAACAATACCATTTACAATAGCATAAAAAAGAAGTAATAAACTTGACCAAGGAGGCAAAGACTCATACACTGAAAACAAAACATTGCTAAAGAAATTAAAATAGACACAAATAAATAAAAAGACATCCCATGTTCATGGACTTCTGGAAAACAGTATTAAGGTGTTCCTACTACCCAAAGTGATATATAGAGTCAGTGCTATCCCCATCAAAGTCTTGGCATTTTTACAGAAATAGAAAAAATAGTCTGAAAATTCACCTGGAACTACAAAAGATCCCAAATGCCAAAGCAATCTGGAGAAAGCAGAGCAAAGCTGATGTATCACAATTTCTGATTTCAAAATAAATTACAAAGCTACCTCAATCAAATAGTATGGTATTGGCATATAGAACAGACATATAGAACAGTGGCACAGAATGGAGAGCCTAGAAATAAACCTATGCATATACAGTCAATTGATCTTCAACAAGCTAAGAATACACAATGGAATGATTGCCTCTTCAACACACGGTGTTGGGAAAACTGGGTATCATTATGCAAAAGAATGAAATTGGATCTTTATACCATACACAAAATTCAACTCAGTATGGATTAAAACTTAAATGTAAGAATCAAAACAATAAAACTCCTAGAATAAAATATAGGGGAAAAGCTTGGTTTGGGTAGTTTCTTGGATATGGCACCAAGAGCACAGGCAACAAAAGCAAAAATAGACAAATGGAACTATAATAATAAACTAAAAAGCTCCTGAACAGCAAAGGACACAATTGTCAAAATGAGCAGTAGCCTACAGAATGGGTGAAAATATTGCAACCTCTATATCTGATAAAGGGTTAATATCCAAAATATATAAGGAATGCCTACAACTCAATCGCAAAAAGGATGACCCAATTAAAAAATGGGTAAGGACTTGAATGGACATTTCTCCAGAGAAGACATACAAATGGCCAGCAGGTATATGAAAAGGTGCTCAACATCATTAATCATCAGGAAAATGCAAATCAAAATCACAATGAGATGTTAGTTCACACTTGTTCAGATGGCCTCTATCAAAGAAGGAAACATGTTGGTAAGGATGTGGAGAAATTGGAACCCTTGTACACTGTTGGTGGAAGTGTAAAATGGTGCAGCCACCTATGGAAAATAGTATGAAGATCCCTCAAAAAATTAAAAATTGATCTATTACATGACCCAGAAATCCCATTTCTGAGTATATATCTAAAAGAATTGAAAGGATGTCAAAGAGATATCTATACTCTCATATTCATTGAAGCATTTTATGTAATAGCCAAGATGTGGAAACTACCTAAATATTCACTGATGTGGAATTTAAAAAATGTGCTATATAAACACAATGGAATATTAATCAGCCTTAAAAAAGGAGGCATTCCTGCCATGTGCAATAATATGGGTGAAACTTGAGGACATTATACTAAGCGAAATATGCCAATCAGAAGGACAAATACTGCATGATTCCACTTATCTAAAATAGTTAAGCTTATGGAAGCAGAGATTAGAAGTGTGGTTGCCAGGTGCAGGTGTTATTCAATGAATATTAAGTTTCAGTCATGCAAGATGAATAAATTCTAGCGACAATATAGTGCCTATAGTAACAACAGTACAAAATGGTGCCTATGCAAACAGTGTCTATGGTAACAATACTGTTTGTACACTTAAAAATTGTTAAGAAGGTAGAGTTCACATTAAGTGTTCTTACCATAATAAGCAAATAAATAAATAAGATATAAGGACACAAAAAGGTTGAAAGTAAAAGGATTTACAAAACTATCATAAGTACTAACCAAAAGAAAGCCAGTGTGTAGCTACGGTAATATGAGAAAACATGGACTATAAGGGGAAAAGTATTACTAGGGCTAAAAAAGAGTCACATAATGATGAATTATAATTCCTTAGGAATATAATATAAACCTGAAGCCATGAACACCTAATAACATCTCAAAAGTTGGGAGTGACCTTGGTACTTCTGGGTGAAAGTTCTAAGAATCTGTGTTTTGCCACATGTTCTCTTCTCCCTCTGCCGAGGGTATCAGGATTGTTCCAGAGAGTGTCTTCTCCATCAGGCTGGGTCCCAGAGTGAAGATGATGATGACCCTCCCAGCTGATTCATAATGGACATGGAGAATGAACAAGAAATAAATCTGTAATGCGTTCTTTGTTTTTGACACTCTACTCAGATATAATTGACATACAATGAACTACACTTAAAGTGTACAATTTGATGAATTTTGACATAGGTATGCATCACCACAATCAAGATAATGAACATGTCCATCACCCTGAAAAACGTTCTCATGTCCTTTGTGACTCCCTCCTTCTCATCCCTCTTCACCCTCCACTTGGTTCCAGGTGAATCTGCTTCCATCATTGTAGGTTAGCTTGCATTTTCTATAATTATATATGTATATGTATGGAATCAAACAGTATGTATATATTCTTGTTTTCATCTGACTTATTTCACTCAGCATAATTATTTTGAGATTTATCCATGCTGTAGTGTTCATAAATATTCATTTTTATTGTTGAATTGTATTACATCATATGGCCATGCACTTATGTGTCTATCCATTCATCTGTTGATGGGCATTTTGATTGTTTCCAGTTTTCAGCTATTTCAGATAAAGCTGCTGTGAACATTTCTGTAGAAGTATTTGTATGGACATATGTTTTCATTTCTCTTGGGTGTATACCTTGGAATGGCTGAATCAGAATGTAGGTGTGTTTACTTTTTAAAAGCAACTGCCAGTAACCGTAATGTGGTTGTTAGGGGGGACCTGATATAGGGGAGAGCATAGTAAACATAGTACTCTTCATGTAAGTGTAGATTAAAGATTAAAAAAAAAAAAGAAAGAAAGAAAGAAAGAAAAGGGGGATTACTCCTTGATAGGATAAAACTATTGGTAAATCAAAGATCAACGCATGCTTTAAATATCCTTAATGTTGATCACTTAAAGGGTGTCAGATGATCAGCTATGGAGGTACTCTTTTCTGATAATATTCCTTTCTCTTAATAAAAAAAAAAAAAAAAAAAAGCAGTCCCTGTGTGCTGACCTCCAATGAGTTCTGCACAGTGGTATAGTGGGCATGTCAAAGTGTGGGTAAAGGGTCTGTTTGTTTCTATGCAGAAGATCAAGGCCTAGCTTGGCTACCCAGAAAATGAACTAAGATACGATATGAGGAGGAGCTTCCGGCATCAGCACTCTCTGGAGGACTCGTGCCGGGGGATGATCATCAAAAAGCCTCCACAGGGATCCGGGCGATGCTGCGGTCGTGGCTGCGTCCACCCCACCGTTTCCTGGACTTGCCATTGGAATGAGGAGGGAGATGTCTAGGCTGGCATGTGCATACAGTGAGACAACGAATTTGACCGGATCTGTACTGTTGGAACTCAACCAGGAGTTGGGAGGGGTGCAAGGTGTAGCACTCCAAAATCTTATGACTATAGACTATCTATGGTTAAAAGGACATATGGGAGGTGAACAGATCCCAGACATGGGCTGCTTTAATTTGTCTGATTTCTCTCAGACTGTTCAAGTACAGTTGGACAATATCCATCATATCATAGACAAATTTTCACAAGTGCCTAGGGTGCCTAAATGGTTTTCTTGGCTTCACTGGAGATGGATGGTAATTATAGATTTGCTTTGTTTATGTCACCGTATTCCTATTATGTTAATATGTGTGTACAAATTAGTTAGTAGTTTAAAACCTATACATACTTAAGGTACTCTACAGGAAGATATGTCAAGAAATAATCAATCCTCCCATGTTTTCTTCCATATGCTACCTCTATAGCTTTTCTTCTTCCTTCCTAATTACAACCCTTAAATAGAATTCATGCCTCATATCGAAGTTACTGAGTATCATAATTCCTCCAGGTGGTAAAGATACCTCGAGACAAGTGCTGGGCATAGAAGCCACAGGGCATAAATCTGCAAAGAAGTAAAAAGCTAACCTTTTCAAACAATATGGCCTCTCTCTCACCGACTTTACATTTCCCTGTATGGCCCCGGAAGATGACTGGTTAGCCAGAGACGGGTAAGATTCCTCAAGGGAGGAACAACCTAAGACAGGCACAGTCGCAGGGGGGCCATCAGGTGAGAAATTGGGGATCAACAGAGGTGAGGCTCAGAACCTCATCCCCCCTGCTTTGAGAGAAATCTTCTGCATCCGTGGATGGTTTATTGCCCTTGTCTAGCTTGGATTAACACATAGTCTACAGGCACACACCTGATCATCTACAATTGCTCTCCTACAACACTAAACTATGTTTTCTACCTTTATCTTGCATCTACCTACCACTTCAGCATTTTATTAAAAATAAAAATAATAATAATAATAAAGGGAGAAATGTGGGATCAACATATAAATCAAGTATAAAAATCAAATGAATATTCATATTTGACCTGATTGTTTATAGTTCATAATGCGTGATCAAAACCGAAAGTTTCTGTGATGAATGCCCTTGTACTGTTCACCATGTAAGAATTTATTCACTATGTAAGAATTCATTCACCATGTAAGAACTTGTTCATTATGCTTCAGAAGATTGGAGACTGACGAGAGTTAGGCTTGAGATGGATTAATGATTGTACATTGAGCGTTGACCCCCCTATACTGAATTTTATTGTTGTTAACAACCATTTGATCAATAAATATGAGAGATGCCCTCTCAAAAAAAAAAAAAAAAGCAACTGCCAAACTGCTTTACGTAAGTATACTGTTGTGGTTTTAATTTTCATTTCTCTGATGACCAATAATGTTGAAAATCTCTTTACATGTTTATGTGACATTCATGTATTATCTTTAATGAAGTGTCTGTTCAAATATTTGCCAATTTTTTTTAAGTGGGTTTTTTGTTTTCTTTTTCAACTCAAAACTTCTGGTCTTTGATGAAAGATACTGTTAAGAGAATAACAAGACAAGTAGTGGGGAGTTGACAGTGGGGTGTCATTATAAAGAGTAGCACAAGGGAGGTCTTTGTAATGATACAATAGTTCTGTGTCTATATTATGGTAGTAGTTATACAAATATATACATGTGATAAAAATAACACAGGACTATAACACATCATACCAATGTGTATTCCTGGTTTGATAGTGTGTAATTATGTAAGATAACAGAAAAAATATATATTCAGGTCTCTGCCCTTGGTTCCTGGCACAGAGCTCCTAAAACTCTTGTAATTTTCTAAGTGTTAAGAGAACTAGGAACATCTATTTTTTTCTAATATTTGGTCTTTGACCTGGCTCCTGATACAGAGTTCCTATACTCCTTGGAACTTCTTGGGTGATAACGGTGTCTTTTGTTCTGATAAGATGACTCTTGGTGGGCTCCGGGATGGGGGCTGATCACCAGAAAGACCAAGCCATGCTTAGAAATTTGAAATTTCAGCCCCGCTCCCCACCCCACCATTCTCTAGAGAGGGGAGAGGGGCTGGAAATGGAGTTAATAATTGATTATGCCTATATGATGAAGCCTCCATAAAAATCCTGACAGTATGGGGTTCCAGAAGCATCCAAGTTGATGAACACATTCATATACCAGGAGGGTGGTACACCCCAACTCCACAGGGACAGAAGCCCCTTCATTAGGGGCCCTCCCAGACACTGCCCTATGTATCTCTTCATCTGGCTGTCCACCTGTAGCCTTTATCATATTCTGTAATGAATTGGTAAACGCTTCCCTGAGTTCTGTGAGCTGTTCTAGCAAATAATTGAGTCCAAGGGTGAGGAGGTCATGGAAACATCTGATTTGTAGCCAAGTCAGACAGAAGTTGTGGGTCCTGAGGACCAAGTACTTAGGACTGGTATCTGAAGGGGGCACTTTCATGGGACTGACCCCTTAACCTGTGGGACCTGGTGTGTTATCTCCAGGTAGATAATGTCAGAATTGAATTAAAACGTAGGACATGTGCAGAACTGCTTGTTGTGGGAAAAAACCCATACATCTGGTATCAGAAGTGTTGTGGGTGTGATAGTGGTATAAGAAGAGTACAGGAAAGCAAAGGAGGAAACAGATTTTCCAACTCAGTAACCACTGGGACAAACTAGGTGAAGGATATACAGAGCCTCTCTTCACAACTACCTGTGAATCTAAAATTATTTCAAAATAGAAAATTAAAAAGGAAAAGACAAACCACAGAGTTTCAAAAATAAATGGTGTTTGAACAACTGACTGCCTATTAGGGAGAAAATAAAATTGAATCCCTATCTTAAAATATACATAAAAGTTAGTTTCTAGAGTATTAAAGAGCCTATTATGAATAGGAAGTTATTAGAGAAACAGTATGGAAGATAGACTTTGTGACAGCAATATAGGAAACTATTACTTAATCTGGTCATAAAATCAAAAGAAGGAAATCAATAAATTTTACTACATTAACATTTAAGCATTTCTGTTCACACAAACAGGGCAAAAAGATAAGCTACAAACAGAATAATTGCAACACATAAAACTGAGGATCTTTTTAGTATTTAGTATCTAGAATATATAAATAATGTTTATACATCAATAAGATAACCCAATTAGCAAAATGGACAGTGAAATGAATGGTATTTTCACTCAAGAGAAAGCATAAATAATCCATAAACAAGAAAAAAATGTTCAAGTTCATTTGAAATCAAGGAAATAAATATAAGTTGAAACCACCATAAATTCCAGTTTCACAACCACCAAATGTAAAATGTTAGCTAGAATATGGAATAATGGGAACACTCATATGTTGCTGATACTGGTATAAATTGGGAAAGTCCCCTAGGAAAATAGTATGGCATTTCTTTAAAAAGGTAAGCATGCATGTACCTTACAAGTCAGAAATTCTACTGCCAGATAAATATCCTAGAGAAACTCTTAAATGTGCACATGTAGAATGTTTATATTGGTATTGTCCATAACAGCAAAACAAAAATAACAAAAGTAACTGGTTTTTTTGGTTTTGAGATTTATTTGTGCTATTGCATGAAGCTGTATTCTTTGGTTTTTACTGCATGAATTGGGGACTATTGATGATTTTTATTGCAATTGATTTTTACTATAGTGATAACAATACAATTACTCTAGCAATACAGTATCTATTCTCTTCAATAAAAGGGCTAAAACCAGAGTGTTTTACTGGTGAATTTTTGCTAGACTTTCAAAGGAACAGATAATTCTTACCTTATACATGTTATTCCAAAGGAGAGAAATTAGCCAACTCATTTTTAGGAGGTTAATGTAATATTGATGCCTACACCATTTAAGGGCAGTAGGAATGGACAATCATTTATTAACATGGATGCAAAAATCCTAAATAAAATATTAAAATTTAAATCCAATAGTAAATTTTAAAATAATGTATTACAACTAAGTACAGTTTATTCCAGGAATGTAAGGATCTTTAAACGTTAGAAGCTCCATCAGTGCCTGTGGTTTCCTATTGTGGTCCTTCTACTTCTTCCTAGGCACTAGCACAGGCAAGGAGACAGTCTGAGCAGTCAGCCACTACAATTCTTCTGGTCCAGGGCAGATAACGAACATCTGCAGCTATTTCACACAAGGCTGATGATTTCACAACATAGGTAAAATAAGATACGGAACTGCATGACTTATGAATTTAAATGGACTAGACTGAAGTTGACAGAAGAAATGACTGTTTTATGTCCAGAACTTAGAAGCTTCCTTGACTATAAAGCCTCAAGATAATCTTTTCTTTCATCATCTCATGTCTCATCTTCTGCATAAATCCCTTATGAGGGCCTTCCTAGTCCTTCTCCCAAGGTAGTGATAAATTCTCTAATTTCCATTTATTTCATTTGCACGTGGTATTATTGCCTTAGAAGATCCCTGTTTTACAATCAGTGTAATGAGTAAGTTCAGGTAAGGGTCATCATGAAAGACTTTTGCCACACAGGGTATTTACCATTCACTCCATAGGTTATGCAATTAACTGCAAAGAGGAAAATGTACCTCTAAAATGGAGAGCTGATGGACACCATCTGAAGCAAATGATCAGACTTACCTTCACCAATAGGAAACAAACTGATGTTTTGTCTCTCCTGATGTGAGATGTAATGGGAAGTACACATCACATATGTAGTGTTTTTGTCAAAAATGATAAACTTGAACCTAATTGTGGAAGGAAAATGACCAAATCTAGAGTGTGGGATATTTTTAAAGACAACTTCCTTGGGCTTTTCACAAATTGTAAAGTCACTATAGCACCTTACTATGCTGATGGATAGTGACTGCAATGGGGTGCGAGTGGAAGACTTGATAATATGGATGAATGTAGTAACCACAATGTTGCTCATGTGAAACCTTCATAAGACTGTATATCAATGATATGTTAATAAAAAAATAGTAAGAGTCATGGGAGACTACCTATCTACATGTGTGTGTGCAGGCTTATGTGCATGTATGTGTGCTCTTCTAGATTAAAGATAGAGATTAAAGGCTACCCAATGCAATGTGTGATTCTTAACTGGAGCCAAGATCAAATAAGAAAAAAGTGATAAAGGCAGCTTTGGAGACAACTGATGGAATTTTAATGTTACTGTATATTATATATATAATTAATGTTAAATTTCTTGGATGTGATAATAGTATTGTAGATACATAATAGAACATTCTTGTTCTTAAAGAGTTACATGTTGAAATATTCAGGCATAAAATGTGATGATGCCTCGCACTTTCAAATGGTTCAGCAAAAAAGGAAAAAGTATATAGATGTGTTCTTAAATAAATGAAATGTGACCAAATGTTAACCATTGGTGAGTCTACGTATTAGATGAACTAAACTATTAATTCACTGTACTACAATTTCAACTTTTCTGGGAATTGTTTTTCAAAATAAAAAGTTGGGGAAAAAGCAAAACAAAAAAATAAAAAATAAACTTGTTGCAATTGGAAGAGGCAATGGAAGCCAGGGACAGAATATATACAGTGTTCCCATTACTAAGATTCTAATCCTACTTGTCCTTATTGGATCACCAGCTGGGTTTTTGAAGCCCTCAATTTTTTTTATCACAACAATGGAGACATTCCTTAATTTTTATTTCTTTTCTCTCTTTTCATAATGTCTGACTAATCTGAATAGTTCTCCCAAATTTACTGTTTCTTTTACTTAACTTCAATGCATTTCTGTTCTCCTATATGATAAAACCTTCCCCCACCCCACCCCCTGATCAATGCTATCCTTTCAACAAATGGAATTCACTTAAATATATTAAAGGAGTAAAACTATACAATCATCTCCCTCAATGCAAAGAAAGCATGCAATAATATCTAGTGGCTCTTAAAAATTAAGAAAACTTCCTTAATATGAAAAAGAGCATCTATAGGAACACCTTCTTAAAAAAAAAAAACTCATACCTTCAAGTTCTAGTACGCTTCTAAGCCTTAGAAGCATTTCCTTTGACACTGGTAACTAAGCAGTCCAGTAAGATTGGGTACTTCTATCACTGTTAGTGCTCAACCTGATATCGGAAGTCCTGACCAATACAATAAGAAAATAAAAGAGGAAGTAGGAGGACTGGAAAAGAAGATTTATTTGCAGATTATATGATCATTTGCATGGTAATCATAAGAGTAGCTAACATTTATTGAGCACTTGATATGTGCAGGTGCTGTTCAGTAAGCATTACATGTATAATGCCACTTCATTCTACTTTTTAAAAACCCTAAGAATAGGTACAATTATTATCCCCATCTTACAGATTAGCGACATTAAGACACAGAGAAGGAAAGGAATTCATTTAGGATTAACCTAAGCAATCTAATTCTAGGGCTTAAAGTCTTAACCACATTCTATATTGTAATTTTATTGTCATCAACCCAATTTGTGGTAGACAATGGTATGACAAATATTCAAGGTCTAATGCAATAAAATTAATATGTCTTTAGAGCTAGAGGAGAAGGCAAACAGTCTTTCTTAATCTTGGCTGCCTATTAGAATCCCTTAGAGATATATGAAAAGTTCTGATGCCCAGGCTGTACCGAGACCAATTATATCAGAATCTTGGAAGAAGGGTGGAAAGGCCTGAGTAAGTTTTAAAGAACAATTGCATTAAAATATCTTAAGAGAGCTCAAGAATCTACTCAAATTTTGATAGAAGTTGCCTTTCTTGTAACCTGGGTGAGGCTGCAAACATCCATCAGATAAAATACAGAAGGATATAGAAAAGGATATGGACAAGGAGTGCCCTGTTGTTATGGTGAATATAAAAAGCACTCACTGTATCCACATGTGGCTCAAGTAGAATCACCTTGGAAGCCTGCAAAGCTCAGGTCCTGCTTCCCAGTGTCAAATGTCTGACTGATAAAATGACCTTACTGCGTTAATAAATTGTCAATCCAATAGCCTTTGCTGGTTTAAGATGCCAACCTTGGCCTTCTTGAGATGGTAACTATTTCACAGCTATGAAATGTTGAGCCAGTCACCCCAACATGGTGCCTTTAGATGGTAACTCTATCATGGTTGTGCATCGTTGACCCAGTAATCTGAACTCCCTAGAGATGCTCAAACTTCTTTCTAAGCGATTAAGTGGCTTTTCTAACCTGCAAAGGCTTAGAATTAAATATAGAGATGATAGGAAAGCAAACATATCCTATTAATATTTCTATGTTTAATAAGTGTGTGTGTGTGTGTTTGGTATTTAAAGTATAATTTTGAAATAATATGGCATATTGAAGAATATGGTAGACTAACCTATGAGGTGTAAGAAAATTCAAGTTTGTAAATAGCATTGGAATATTTGACAACTAGATCTATGTTTTTTATATATATATATAAATATATATATATATACATGTATATATAAAACAATTTTTTTGAAGTACTTGGGAAGGATTTTCTCATTAGGGATGGAAACTTGATCAGGAATATATGAAATTTACAAATTCAGTTTATAATGCTTAATGGAGTTACATTTTATAAGTTTAAAAATGAGATCGATTGCTTAACAGAGCTTAGAGTGTTCTGCCTGAACAACACAAGATCCCCTTAAACCTATTATTTTTATATAAATAAGCTTACAAATAATATACTTATAAATTGAACTTTGAAGGCTCAAATAAAACCAAGGTTTTGAGTTTGTAGATTAATAAATTTAATCTTAATTTAAAACCCAAGATGCCATAAACAGTCTTTTGTGCTCATAAAAACTGCCCTCAGACATGAAAAAAAAAGTCACATTGACTGTATTATTGTCTGTATTTTACCAATGAATAAAGTGATGCTCAGAAAGGTTAGGAAGCCAGCATCAACTCCACGCATGTCTACTTCGAAAGCATGTGCATAGCTCTAGTTCTAGTTCTTAACCAGTGTGCAGGTTGTATCCTGGACCAGCCCCCTGAAAAGTCAGGTGACTTCAGAACAATTGAAAAAAATGTTCTGAAGTGGCATAATTAATGTTTGCTTACATGAATTATAGGGTGATTTTACAGAGAAGCAGTCAATTTTTGCTCAAGGAAAGAATTTAGTAGCTCATACAATTGAAAAGTCCAGCTTTACGCAAAGTTGCTATAGACTCAAACTCAATCTCTCTGGCCATTTGTCTGTGTTGGCTCCATTCACAGACAGGCTTCCCTGCCTCCTGTGGTGCAGAATGATGGCGCTGTCCTCTCTGGACTCTGGTACAGCTAAAAAATGTGGGGACCTCCCTCCCACCTGTTCTTCCAAAAGAGTTGTTGCATCTCATTAACTCTGACCAGATCATGGTCTATAAGGGACCCAGTCACGGGACTGGGGACTGTAATGCTTTAACTGCCATACCTGGGGTCATAGGCTGACCCTTGGCAGGTCAGCTCCACCTCAACCATATGGGCTGAGAGTAGGGGTTGTGCAGTCCTCCCTGAGAAGGGTGACTGGATGACAGGCAGTGAACCTCTCTCACTTCCCTGGGGTACCTGGCCATATCACTCAGGTTTGCTGCTGACACACATTCTTGCCTGTGAGCAAGAATCATAATACAACATTGTAACTTCAGTATGTGTCCTTTATTCTGCCCAAGATTGCATTTTGAGGACAGGAATATCTGTCTTGCCTTTCTTCAGCTACCAACATAAACGCTGTTCAGGGACTTGTCTAAATGAATGAAACCCAAATTAAAGGAGTTTGGGTCCCTTACCTGTGAAGAAATCAAAGGAAATGAAGATGGAAAGTGTTTTATGATATTGTGGGTGGTAGCTGTGTAGTGTTAGAAGAGAAAGTCAAATTCACCAAACAGTAATTGATAACTTCTTTGTGTTAGGCTGATCCCTGCTGGGGACAGTGTTCCATTGGCTTTCAAGGAGTGACCAGTCTAGAGGAAGAGACCGGATGGAAGGTATTGGGTGCTGTGATTTCGTTTTGGCTCAGATGCAGGTTAGGATGGGCCACCATAGAGACCGTGGTAGTGGATTAAGTCCTGGAGAGGGCTGGGGTTGTCATGTGTAATGTTGTTGGGTTTAAGGTCTTTAGTTTCCATTTATTGAACACTCCCATCAAGTCCTTGATACCCAAGGCCTGGGGCATGTGGATAGGCAGGTCAGAAGGCTTCCAGAATAGGCCCAGGTCCTAGATCAAGGTTACCCCGATTACTCTTTTAACAGTGTGAAGAAATAGCCTTAAATAGACCCATATACCCACCAAACCACCACCATAGGGGCAGGCTGGGATAAAGCAGAGATGCAAGCTGCCAGGCACCCAGTGAGCTGGAGCACTGTGCCAGCAATGGCATGTCCCCAGACATGGAAAGGGTAGTGCTCAGTTCCAGAGGGAGTGTGGGATGCCTGGGCTTGAGACTGTGAAGTAGAGTTGCTCACACTTTTCACTTTGGCTATGCAGAAGAAGGACATTTTTAACAAACTGCACCCCATCTAAGAACCTGACTGTGGTCACTTAGAAGCCATAACTTGCTGAGGAGGTGTGGGAAAACAGGAGAGAGAAGCTGGAGAAGGAGCCATTCAGGCCTTAAGAGCGAACACCTCATTCGTCTTCCCTCCTACTCCCTGGACGAGAGGTGGTGACAGAAGCAGCCCACCATGACACACATTCTCAGTGTATATGGGTCTGAGATAAAGACGAAGAGCTTCTTGGCAGAGGAGGGGAAGAAAGATGGCAGAGTAAGAAGGCAAGGTGGAAACCTCCTCCCACACACATAACAAGGAAGCAACTAGAGCAAATACAGCTCACCCTGAAAATGACCTGAAGACTGCAGAACAGACCACCTACATCCAGGGAAGAAGAGAAGCCCACATAGAGTAAGGTAAAGTGGCAGAGCCATAATAGAATGGGGCTCCAGCCCTTCCGCCATCCCAGCCTACAGGCAGGAGGAAGAGGAATGGAGCAGGGAGGGGCAAGTGCTACGAACTCTGCATACCTGCCCCTGGAGATGTGCTTGAGGAACATAGTCCACGTGGCACTGGGTTCTGGTGACTAGCAGGGCTGGACACCAGGGACAGGAGGAACACTCTGGGAGGCTGAGACTCCAGCCCCTGTGGAGGACAAGCACACTCTGCCAGTCCTGCTGAGACCCAACACTGAGGCCGCAGTTTGAAAGATTTGCCAGCAGCAGGAGGGATACCAGAGGGGCAAGGGTTGGATGGAGCTCTCTCTGCAGGAGAAAGGGCAGGTGGACAATACCTCCCCAGCCCACTGTCAGCCCAATAGGTTGGGCACTCTGGGGAACAGTAGATGCTTCATCCCTCTTGCTGGCAGCCCAGCCCTGAGGCCCTTACCTGTGCACCTGCCTGCTTGGCCCAGCAGCATCATCTGGGCCCTGTGTCAGCCCAACTGGGGAGACGTCTGAAGGAGCCAGCTCCAAGTGCTCCTTTCTCCTTATGGGCAGCCCTATACCTAACCTGCTGACCATAACCACTTACTATAATTAACACACATAAGATATCAAAACAGTAAAACCCTTCTGCCATTAAAAACAAAGGCCCTGTGTGATCCACAATGCCTTACATGATGTAGCATCTTGCCACCTCTCTGACATCATCTACCTGTTACTCTAACCCAGTCACCCAGGCCTCCTTGCTGGTCCTCAAAAGGCCAAACATAGCCCCACCTTTGCACATTTGAACGCACTGTTCTCTTGACACAGAGGGATCTTTCCCCAGAAGTGTATGATATACTTCCTTACTTCACTCAAGTATGTATTCAAATATCACTCACTCCCTTAGAGAAGATTTCAAACAATCTCATCTAAAACTGACCCATCCACCCCAGCTCTCATGCTCTGTCATCCGCTATCCTCTTAGATTGCCCTTTTCCCTCATAACACAAATCAGCATCTCTTATTTTATTACACATTTGTTGATTGTCTATTGGGTTTTCCCACCAGAATATAAGGTCCATGAAGGCTTATCTTTGTTTTGTTTACTGCTGGATCCCTAGCCCTGGAATAGTGCCTGGCATTCCATAGGTGCTCAGTAAATAAATAAAGAGAAACTAAAGAAAATATACAAGTTCCATGACAAGAAACAGCTTGTGCTGGGAATCTTGCACCAGGTGGTTTGAGAGACACTGACTGTCAGAATCAGAGAGGACCTTGAGAAGGGAAGAAATCCCTGGGAATTCACAGAAATCTTGGGGGTGAGTACCAGACTTGCTGAATGGGGTAGAAGGGTGAATATGGAGTAACACCAGCTTATATCTGCATTACATATGCATTATCTTATTTCACCTTAACATAACAGTTAAGGAAACTGAAGCTCAGAAAGGTGACCTGACTTACCCAAGGTTATTCAACCAAGTAGCAGACCAGGGATCTGAAATCAGTTATATCTGACTCTAGGAACCATGTTCTTTCTAAGATACCATATAGGTTTGGAGAAAGCTTAGCAAAGAGTGTGTGCTCAGTTAAGTAACAGTTGAAGGAATGAACAATGCTTGGTAGAGAAAGTGACAGTTAATGTGATCTTTTTGAGATCAAACAGCCTTTCTTTCTTTTCTTTTTGAGATCAAAGGCAGACCAGGAAAAAGAAGTATGAACAAAAATTTTCTGGGTTAGACAGGTGAGGAGCTGTCCAGGGAACACTGAGTACATCACTGTGGCTGAATCTTGAAGTGTATTAGAAGATAAGGTCTCCAAGGACCAGAATATGAAAAATCTTGACTGCTAGGTTAAGGAATTTGGCCTTTACCATGAGACAGTGGGGAACATTAAGCCGTCGAGTCATGTGGTCAGACACTGCTTTAGGAAGCTCTTTCCCAAGTGTCAGAGACAGGGTTACCAAATGGATTTGTTGTAACAGTCACAATGAAGGGTTATCTCCAAAGCAATCCACTCTCTGAAACGGCAGAGGTTGAGGTTAAAACGGCCCTGAATATTCACACAACAGCCACTAGTTGGCAGCAGTGTCCCAAGGAATGGATGAGCAAGGCCCTCCAACTAGCAGTTTCCCCTGCCAACTTCTTGGGCTTTGACGGGATAAAAGAGTGGGTGGGAGGGCAGTCTGTGCAGAGGGAAGCCAAAAGCCCATAGGTGAAGAAGTACATGGACAGAGTGATCAATGCCTGGAGAAAGGCTGGATGGAGTAGGGCGGAGTGGGGCATTAGTGAAAGATGAGGCTGCGTCATGAGAGCTAGAAACTGATCATGAATGCCTTGCATTTCTGGGCTAAGCAAGCTCGACATAGTCCTAAGGTACCCAGGGAAGGTTTTAAGTAAGAGAAAACATGACTAGATTTGTATTTTAGAAAGATCACCAAGATTGCAGTGGAGAATGAGGCAAAAGAGACAGGAACCAGGAAGAACAGTGAGGAGGTACTGCAGCAGTCCCAGGAGAAAGGATGAGAGGTCTACGCCAGCAGTGGCAATGGCAGGGGCCGGATTTGTGGGAGTCTTAAGAAATAAAAGTCATGGAATGAGAAAGGGGCATTAAAAAGGTAGTTTTGACAGAGAAGAATGAATATTCTTCCCTTATTATTAAATGCATATTCTGAATTGTTGGATTTTCTGCCTAAAACTGCACTGGAAGAACTGATTGGACAACTTCAATGAGTCTAAATTCTAGTTCATTCATTCCACAATTCTGAGAGTCTGTGGTGGAAACTGGGGACAAAGGAATGACTTAGAAGTTGCCTCCCCAACGTGATGGACAGTCAACTCCGGTAGTGTGGAGAGCGATTTAATGGAGGTAGTACAGAAAGCTCTGGGGTCCAGCGGGGGAACCTGATCCAGAGAGTTTCCAGGGATGGGAGACTTGAGCCCAAGGTATCAGATAAAGTATCTCACAAAACTGTCGGTGAAATTAAGCCCTGAAAAAAAAAAGTGGCCTAGGAGGTGCCAGTTACCTATTTGCCCGCCTTCGTCAGAATCCGTAGACATCATCCTACGCGCGACTTGCATCCCAGGTAAGCTACATTCCCCAGGACGCCGGCGCTAAACCAGCCACCTTTGCTCGCTTCTGGAGCAAAGGCACCTCCCAGGAGAGACGTGCACAGGCGTCCGGCCGGAGGAGAAGACGCCTGGCCCGCCGACCCTGATAGCCAAGCTGTGATTGGTGAGGGCCTCGGCCCGCCCCCGCCATTCCAAAGGCTGATTGGTGGAGACAGCACGTAACTCCGCCCCGCGGCGAGGAGACAAAATGAGGCTAGTTGTGTGGGTGCGCGACCGCTGAGTGGGCCCTGGAGCAGCAGTGTTAGGTTCTGTGGAGGATGGACGATGGGCCGGCCCCAAATCCAGACCCGCGATGGACTGCGGCCCCTGGAGAGAAGGCGTCAAAGGACCTGAAGCTGTGCCTCCCGGAACATTGTGGGCCACGCCTGGGGGGCCGGGCTCCAGGCGCCTGCGTGCACCTTGCCGTTTGGGAAATGGCCGGCGCCCCACAAGTTAGAGCCAACCTAGTGCGGGAAGGGAATCGGGGAGTGGGTTCTCGGCCTTTTTCAGACCCGGGTCTGAAGCCTTGGGCCGGAGTGGGGCTGCGGTGCTGCCGAGCTCTGCCCCAGTTCGGGGCTTGGGGCGCGTGAGCCCCACCCAAGGAGCAGCGTGGACTCTGCACTCCATCCACTTTGCATCCTTCAGTGCTGGCCTCTGATGCGCCCCGTGCGCCCCTCCAGCCCCAAATCCAACCTGATCTACTTCCCATCTAGTGGGAACAGCCGCCGTAGATTTTTGAGTCCTGAGTGCATCCCTGGTAGCCTGGGCCACTCACACAGGGCTTTGCATTGTTCCTCCGCACCGCCCCCGCCCGCGGCTCTTGAGATTACTGCTTTCAAAAGCAGCTTGTTGGGGACACAGACTTCTTTCGTCCCACTTCACCTCTCACCTGGTCCAGCCCTTCAGTTAACCCCCAGGCTCGGGCAAGGCACAACCCTTCTCTGAACCTGACTCATTTGTTAGTTGGGAATTCTCTGTACCTGATAAATACACATAGGCACTTCCATTTACCAAGTACCTGTTTTACCTTCTCAGCCCTTCCTTACAACCCCACTTCATGCCAAGATTTTATAGTTTTGCCTGTGTGCCAGAGGGCTTTGACAGGCAAATTCCCTCCATAGTGTCTCAGCTGAGCCTCCAGGGACAAATATCCCTGGAACTTTAATTCATTCTGAGTGCCCGTTTGCCAAGCCCTATATTTAGTGAAGACCCAGTTGAACCAAAGTGACTTCTGTCCATGAAAGACTAGTGGGAGAAATTAGGAATAAAGGCTGGAAAGATATAGTGCCACAGGAAAGGAACAGATGAAGTGCTTTTGAAATTCAGAGGTGTGTGTGTGGTGGTGGTTGGCGGGTGGTTTGAGTTCAGGCAGGCATATCTGAATGAAACAGATGGGAGAAGGCAGCTTGCCAGCTCTGGGCCCATGCAGTAAACATGGTTCATTTTGCTATGGTGAGGAGTCAAGTACGGGGTAGGGGTTGAGTAGTAAAATTGTTAAAAGCAGGGGTTTTAGCATATTTGCTATGAGTATTCCAAGCACATAACCTCAAGCCTATGAAATGCAGATAACAGTACCTATCTCACATTTACGATATGTACATCAAGGCCTGAGCATCAAGGTTTAGCCCATAGCTATCATTTCTTAAATACCAACTACCATATGTAAAGGAAAATGGAAATGCCAAGATACTTAGATTTTCTATGGATAATAGGATCATACAGATTTTTAAGCAACAAAGGGTCTCAATCAGATGTATCTGGAAAGGGCTGGATCTGGAGTTAAAAAGAAAGCCACTATAGCAGCTGCTTCTCTCCCATTTCCATCAAGACCTCCCTACCCTCAACCCACAAGCACGCCAAAACCGTGTTTCTAAAAACCAGCCATTTATATCTGTTTAGGTAAGTTACAGAGGGAGTAAGGTGGTGTATTTACAAGTTGGTTTGTCCAGATATACTATAACTTAGTGTCTGTATTTACTATTGACAACCAAAAAAATATATATAAATATCTTCTATCTATACACAGCAGGGCAGGAGTGTCCATGTCTTCTTGAGCAGTGAGTTCCTGGCCTCCCATGGCTCTCCTCTCATGGCGATTATCTGGCCCTCAGTGCAGAGGAGACTAGAACCTGGCAGCCCAGTCTGGCCCTTCCCCTCTCCTTCCTGCACTCCAGTGCTCTCAGTCTCAGGCAAGGAAAGATTAATTTGAGTGGTTGGTTGAGTAGGCAGAGATGGGAATGGGCAAATCCTAATGGAGCTTGACCTCCTAGGGTGGGGAGATCCAGGCCCACAGAAGGCAGTGGCCACAGCCACCTTTTGGGGTAGAAGCCTCCTAGTTCATGGTTTGATTAGTGTGTCCATGGTCATAGGTCCAGCCCTATGGATTAGATTGGTGCAGAAGGCAAATGTCTAGGCAGGGCGTGGTCCCCACCCTCAGGCACTGAGCCATTCAGGGTGAGGCTGGGGTGTGGGTGCAGGAGACTCTGGCTGATAAAAAAAATAATAACAAAATCAGTAATAAAAAAATTATAAAATCTGTTGCTTGTCTGAATAGATCTGAGCAACAGTCTTGTTTCTGTTAAAGTCCTAGAGCTGTGAAAGTCCTTAATATTCTTCTGGATGTCACTGTTTGCTGAAGAAAGGAGCCCCAGGCCCGGCTTTGCTGAGATCTGTCAGTTTGGATATTTCATCCAATTGCCGGTGCTTCAAGAGATCTTGGGGCTGCTGGGAGCAGGCCGGGCTGGTGGTGTGGGCACCTCACACTTGGGAATCAGCCCCCAAAGGGTGGAACAGCTCCTCGGGCGTCTTGTCACTTTGGCTGCCACCCCCCTGTCGGAAACCGGAAGCAATTTCATCGAAGGTCCGGCCTTTTGTCTCAGGAACTTTGAAGTAGGTGAAGATGAAGAACAGAACCAGGAGCACAGTGAAGATGATGAAGACATAAGGACCACACAGTTGCTGGAAGATACAGACATACTTGGTTGGAGTTGACCCTGCACCCTGGCTTTAGGACCTTGGCTTGTAGGCCTTTACCTCTGGGACTTTGATCTAAAAAAGGGAACACCCACCCACAACCTGATGTGCTAGATGATTAAATGAGACTCAGCCTGCACCTGGAAAACAACAGGCTCCAGGAAGCAGGTTCCCACCGCAGAGAATAAAGACAATGCAAAGCTAAGGAAAGAACCCTGGCACTGAGGTCAGGGTTCTTAGTTGTGACCTGGGCTTCTGAGCCCCACGTTCCTCCTCAGCATGACTCCAATGAGTACAGCTGGGAGAGCACTTTGCAGAGCACTTCAGGGTCCTGCATGCAGGACAGAAACGGTGAGTGTGCAGACAATGGGGGTTCTCACCTCTACATACTGGAAGCACATGCCCACAATGAAATTCGAGGTCCAGTTGGAGAAGCCAGCAACGGCAATGGCAGCTGGGCGAGGACCCTGGCTGAAGAGTTCTGCTACGATGAACCAGGGAATGGGGCCAGGACCCACTTCAAAGAAGGCCACAAAGCCAAAGATGGCCACGATGCTCAGGTAGGACATCCAGGGCAGCTGCTCCTGTGGAGGACCAGAGAGAAGGGAGGAAAGTTAGGTTGGGCCGTGATCGTACCCCAGAGGGAACAACCTGCAGAGGCAGCCCGGGGAGGGCTAAGAGCTCTGGGCTGGAAGGCAAGGAGGCTGGGGCTGATTTTGGATTTGCCATGTGACTTAGGTACCGTGAGCTGGATCTCAGTTTCCTCATCTGAACAAAACTATCCACATCGTACAGGAGGGTTGTTGTTGTGAGTCTACCCTCTAGGAATGATTATGGGGTGTGCATGAAGGAGGTGCTAAGAAGTCCTTGTGGTCCCCTGGCTCTGGCTGCAGAGCAGTTTGCTTGCAGTAGGAGGATGAAGAACATTCCTGGGGGTGTCAGAAAGTGTCCAGGTGCCCAGCTTACAGCCAGCACAGAGTAGGCCCCAGGCAAGTGGTTCTGTATGTGATCATTCTCAAGGAGGGGAAGCCACAGGAGAAAAGCTACAGGCTTTGGTTCAGCTCCCCAGTGTCACCCATCACCTGCTGTATGCTGAACCTCTGGGCAAGCACCGGACTTTGTAAGCCTTAGTTCATTTGTAAAAAGAGTACACACATGGGTGCTTTCCTTGCCCAGAGGTTGGGCAGATGAAGTGTTCATGCACATGAAGTGCCTGTCACAGGGTAATAATGGAGGTAACAGTCACAGGCTTGGAGCCAGGGGACCTGAGGTCGATTCCTGGCTTCATCCTTTATATGCTTCATTACTACCTCGCTGGGACTAGGTTTCCCTACCTGTGAAAATGGAATACAGTTGACCCTTGAACAGCACAAGGTTTGAACTGTGTGGATCCACTTACACATGGATTTTTTTCAACAAACACGAAAAAATTTTTTGAAGATTTATGACAATTTGAAAAAACATTTTCTTTTCTCTAATTTAACTTTAAGAATAGAATATATAATACATTTAATATACAACATATGTGTTAATGAGCTGTTCATGTTGTTGGTAAGCTTCCTGGTTATTTGTAGTTAGCTTTGGGGGAAGCAAAAATTATACATGGATCGTTGACTACATGGGGGGTTGGCATCTGACGTTGTTCAAGAGTCAACTTATGTACTAATTGAACTAGACCTGCTGGTCGTGAGAACTGAGTGAGATAGGCATGTTTCTATGCCTCTGGTGAGAAGGGTATATATTTCTAGGCCTGTTATGAAGATGAATTGAGGCTACACATGAAGACTGAATGGCTTAGTATGGGGTGAAGCACCTCTTGGGGACCAGGAACAGAGATGCTGTGGCGAGGAAGTGCCAAGCAGAGAGGAGCCGGGTCAGGACAGCATGTGAGTGGGGTGGAATGAGAAGACCTAAGGAGCAGAAGGGCAGCCCTCACCCGGCCTCTGGGTATTGCTGGCCAGGCTGGGGCTGAGACAGGCACTTTGGGATCTGAAGCCCATGGGAGCTTTCCACCCACCCCTGCCACTTCATCACCAGAGCGTGCAACTCACCAGCAGCGCCAGTGCGATGGTCATGAGCACAGCACAGCCTGCCATGCCAGCCAGGCCTATGAGGTGCAGGGTCCGCCGGCCAGCTCGTTCCACCACAAACAGCTGTGGGCAGAGACAGCATCAGTGCCACCCTGCCTTGGTGCCCCTCTGAACTCAAGAGGCTCTGTGCTGGCAAAGCCCCACAGCACTGCAGAGACTGAGGGGAAAATGGGACCACCTCCTCCCTGGGGCTTGGCTTGCAGAGCACAGAGAACCTGAAGGGGAGACAGCTGGCCCTAGAGCCCGACATCAGTACTGGGGTGAGAGCCAGCCCCAGACAGCCAGACAACTGAGCCTCCTGGCTGTGACCTTGGGCAAGCCCCTGTATGTCTCTAAGCATTAGTGTCATCTGCTGTCTGATACGAGCAATGAACTTGACAAGTTTCTGAGGATGAACTGACAGCACTTGTAGAGCACGTGACACATGCCCAGCTGGCAGTCAATGCTGTCATTCAGTTTTGAGCTGGCTGCTGAGCAGCGATGGGCAATGACAAAGACTCACCGACACGACGGTGAAGGCCGTGTTGACAATGCCGGAGCCGATGGTGGCGTACACAGGCTGCTGCACGCCCGCCTTCTCAAAGATGCTTGTGGAGTAATAGAAAACCTACAGGACAGATAAGTCATTGGGGCTGGGCCAGGTGCTGTGGCCCTTCCCCTGCCTCTGTCCTGTGGGGTGCAGGACATGGGGTTAAGTATACAAGGAAGGGGGTGTTGCACAAGCACCCTTCTGGGTCTTGGTTCTAAAGGAAAGTTGCTCGTTTGGCAGGGGCTTGTTTGGTGTTTTAAGCGTGGGATCTGTTCACAGCATGCACTTGACCAGTTTGGCTGGGGCCACAGGAAGCGGGGGCGCGGGGCACTCACAGCATTGATGCCTGACAGCTGCTGGGACAGCTGCAGCACCACGGCGATAAGGATGGGCTGGCGATAGGCAGGTGAGCGGAACAGCTCCAGGATGGTGACCTTCTTTTCCCGCATCATCTGCCGGCTCTCTTCCTTCATCTCCTGCAGGTCGCGGGTCACGTCCGCTGTCCCGCGTAGCTTCTTCAGAACTGGGGGACCAGAGGAAGGTGGAGGTGGCTCAGAGCAGGAAGAAGGCTGGGGCCAGGGGCGGGGAGGAGGGCAGGGCTCTGCCCATACCACTCTTGGCCCGGTTCTCCTCGTTGCGGTTGATGAGCAGGAAGCGGGGGCTCTCAGGGCAGAAGGGCAGCAGAACGCACTGCAGCAGGGCTGGGATGAAGATGATGCTCAGCAGCAGGGGCCACAGCTCCTCGTTGCCCATGATGGAGTCCAGGCCAAACACCTGGGGGAAGCAGGGGTGGGGGAAGCAGCCATGAGTGCCCTTGCACTGGCCCCAACTCACAGCCCCACTCCACTGGGTGGCCCTTGCATGCTTTGTGTCAGCTGCTGCTTTTGAGAAAGCACTCCAGTTCTGGAGGCTCTGCCACTAATGTGAGGCTTAACTTCTCTGGCCTCAGTTTTCTTATTTGGAACATGGGGAAGGCAGGACATACCCCATGGTAGTGGTGGGAGGACAGGTGGCACAACTACACAGGTGTCTGGCACAGAGCATATAGGCTGCTACTCCCGACGATGTTAGGGGTGGGGAAGAGAAAGTCTTCCAGAGACAGGGTAGTGTATATGTAATGCAACAAGGCCCAGGAAAGCCCAGCTTATTGAGAACAGCGGGCTTCCCTGTGGCCGGATCCCCAAGGTGAGAAGAAAACACATGAGGCTGAGCAGACTGGGATGAGAAGGGTCAAGGCACCTGGACTCGCTGTCCCTCCAGGGAGGCCCTGGAAGGACTGGGTGGCGGTGCGCTCTCTGTGCCTAGGGTGTACACAGCAAGGCTATCCTTTGCAGGGCTGTGGAAGGCTGGGGGAGAAGCCTGATCTGGACAGAAACCTGACAGCCCCTGACGGTGCTAGGTGGGGGCAGTGCTGGGCCAGCAGACCGTACCCTGGCTCACCTGGGCGATGAGGATGCCGACGACGATGCCCAGCTGATGCAGCGTACCCAGGGCCCCTCGAAGGGCTGTGGGGGACACTTCCCCGACGTACATGGGCACGAAGCCTGTGGTCAGGCCGCAGTACACACCGATGACGAAGCGGCCTAGGATGAGCATCTCAAAGGATTTGCCCAATTTCGAGAAGCCCATGAGCACAGCAGACACAAAAGCCAGCAGGTTTATCATCAGCATTGAATTTCGCCTGGGGGTGGGGTCACAGGTCAGGTGGGTCCCTGGATCCCCAGGGGCTGGGTCATAGGTAACACCCTGAGCAGGCAGTGAGGTCTCCCCAACCCCCACTCCCATCTGGGACTCCCGAGGCAGGGCCAGGACCTCTTCTGCTCACCGTCCAAAGCGGTTAACAAAAAGCCCCACAGAGAAGGAGCCAATCATTCCCCCCACAGAGAAGATGGCCACGGAAAGGGACCACAGTGTGGTGAGTGTGGAGGGTGAAATGTGCTCCCCGTAGCGGTGGATCCACGTCTGGTTGTAGAACTCCTCAATCACCTGCAGGGAGAGAAGCAGTCTGGTGGGCGAGGCCAGGCCCCTGTTGTTTTTCTCCCTGGCACTCCCCTTGAAGAGGGCCATTTTACCACAGGATACTGGGAGGGCCCAGCCCCAAACTGACTGCCTGTTCTTGAGCTCTGCCCCTCCGCTTTTGCAGGCCTGTTCCCCACTTGAGAAACAAGGGGCTGGGAGATGTTGGATTCCATCTCCCAGAGCACTGTCAGTTCTCACGCTCCCCCAGGCAGGGTTTCCAGTGCTCTGCGGTTTCACGTGTGCAAAAGGATTTGCTGGGGATTATGGCAAATAAACAGTGGTGAAGTTCAGGCATAGAGCAGAGAGGGGTTCAGACAGAAAACACTTCCTCCCCCTTGCCCTCGTTTTCCTCATAGCACCCCTAACAGGTGACCCTGCCACCTGCGCCCTTTCCCCAACCCCCTGCTGGGAAGTACAGCTGGACAGATGGCTTCTGCCTTCCTCTGGAGGCTCTGGGAGGAAGGGGAGGCAGGCTCAACTGACCGTACTCAGCGCCTGGCGCACCAGCCTGCACCAGCGTGACGCTCACGCTGCTCCTTCTGACCCCCAGGCCCAGGTCCTCCCAGTTGGCCTGGGAGTTCCACCTGGGAGGACCCATGGCTTCCTCCCTGATCCCAGGAGCCCAGCTTGGGGGTATAGGGAAAGCTACAGACAAGGAAGCAGTTCCAGGAACTGGAGCCACCTGTCCTAGCACAGGCCTGTCTACTAGCCCTGCCCCCACCGAGGGGCGGGGGCCTGGCTGGATCCCAGGAATGTGGCAGGAGGCAGCACCGGTTCTGCCCGACAACATTCACTGTATTGTCAGGCAACACACACACACACACCCAGTGCCATGGGACTGCCAGATCCACCCTGCCACATGCATAGCTGGGCAAAGACCCAACATACCCAGAAACAGCTTCCTGTGTACATACACCATCACACACAGACTCATGCTCACGTAATCTGAATATTCCTGGCTTTGGCCAGTTAAAACCTGCACGCCCCTCCTCCCACACCACCTGAAGCTCAAGCTCAACTCCATACAAACCCAGCCCTTTCTGGCATCCCTCCCCACATGCCTCTGCAAGTTCATGGGCATATAACAATATGCAGTCTCTTATATAACCTCCATTGTCACTGCTCTTAGCCCTCCTTAACCACCCTGACCCCAAGCCCAGGGGTCCAGCACAAGAGAAAGCTGTGAGCAGCCACAACTGCCAAAGGGGGAGCCAAGGACCCACTGAGGTCCCAGGAATGCCCACTGAGTATGCTGGGAATGGCCCCACAGTTGCAGTGGGTTCTTGGCCTCTACCCGTCTTTTTGCTGCCCTGCTGCCACGATCTGCCCCAGGTCTGGACACACCTGACAGAGGCTGGGCTCCAGGGAGTTAGGATAGGATAGGGAGTGGGGATGGGAGGGGTGGGAGGCAGCCCTAATGACCTATATGTCTGTCACAAGGAAGCCAGACTGTGCAGGGCTTAGGAACTTGGACACAACCAGTTCTATCATCTACCTCATGTGGGACTAAGGGCAAATTATTTCATCTCATATGGCAACATTAGCACTATCTACTTCATGGTGCTACAGGGAATTAATGAAACATACTTACAGTGCCTACACAGTGCCTGGCACCATCACCGAGCCAAGGGTTCCCCCTGCCACGTTCTGGTACTGACCCAAGGACAGTGAAATCCACCCAGAGTCTAAATAAGCCTGTATATCATATTCGAAACCAGACTCCTGCCAGGTTCCAGTTTGACTTCCGCACCTACCACTGTCTCCACATTTTTCCTATGCATCATTCCCCCACCCTCCATGGTTACTCCACCTGGGGGGCTCACCCTGCCTTACCACGCTGAAACCTTTTGAGATCCAGCTCAAAGGGTCTCAGGAGTCTGTCTTCCCTGAGGGCAGGGACCCGAGTGGATTCACACCAGGGCCTGTCTCAGGGCTGGTGCCAGGGACACCTGGTGAGTGAATGCAGGAGTTAGTGAAGAAAGGGCGTTAGGCTCCCCTCTTGGAAACCCCTGCTTCTGCCGAGGCAGAAAGAAGATTTCAACAAAACAAAACAGAGTGCTAGTGTTCAAGGGACAAAATCAACTCCAGAGGAGGACTGGTTGGGAAGAGTAGTGCTCCATTTTATCAGGTTCTGCAGAGAACAAGCTGTCCTGGATAAGAGAACTTTCCAGATAAATGAGGCTCACCCCTCTGAGGGCCCAAACTTTCCTGACCTGTCATTTGGGTAGAAATCTTTCTACCTGTCACTCATACTTTGCTGCCTTAGCAACCAGACCTATAAACAGGGCTCCGGGGCACTGATGTCCTTGGAGTTTTTTACAGGGGCCAGGAGAGGCGTTTGCCTAGATGGCTTTGGATTTTTTTATTCTGTACTTCACAGGGTCTTCCCTGCCCCTACTGTGGTTCAGGTGCTCTCATACATCTCTCCACCTACCATTTTTTTGCCAAGAAGTCAGCTACTGGAATTGCTTGCAAAGAAGTAAGTGCTGACTAAGGGCTTACTACCTAAATGAGCTTAAAGGCTGTGGGCTGTTTTTGTTTTGGCAGTTCAGGTCTTTAACCCTCCCTCGGGGCTGGCTGGAGATGCCCGTTTGGTCTCTCTCCTGCTTGGGGCATGCTTTGTCCGGGGTTGCTCCTCCATGGCTCATGAGATCCTCTGCAATCTGGGGTAAAAAAAGGGTGACTGGCCTGCCCCTTCACCTTTGCCCTGGGCTCATCCTCTCTACCTCCCAGCAGTACTTCCTGGCCAAGCTGAGGCTGTGCAGTAGGCGCCTGTCTCTCAATGGGTGCCTGAGATTTCCGGGAAGAAGCTACACCTGGTTTTCCCTTCCTGCTGCTGGTGTGTTGGCTGTGTCCTCTCTGAGCTGGGGGTCCATACCCTGTGTGGGGCTCAAAGCTAATCCTTGGCCCAGGAAAGGTAAGGGGTCCCTGGAGAATTAGAAGGCACTCCTCCCACCCATACACATAACACGTGGAGAAGTTCTGGAGTCACCTCTTCCGCCCTCAGCATCCACTGCTAGCCAAGGCTGGGTGCCCCTAAGGGAAGAAGGGCCTACTTACTACTCCCTTAACAGGATCCCACAGCCTGGGTTTCCACAAAGTTACTGGCAGCCTCATCAGTGGCAGCTCATATTTGAGGCAATGCCTCATCTGAACACTCCCACCCCACTTGTACACTCATAAGCCTGGGAGATACCTTGATCCTGCCACTGTCCTACATCCAATCAATCACCAGGTCCTGTGAATGCTACCTTCTAATCTGTCCTACTTACTACCCTGTAGCCCTGCCCTAGCTCCCAACCCTTTCCATCCACTGAAGCCAGATTCTGCTTCCCACAATTAATTGCTCCCCAACATGGCAGTAAGAACTCTGCACCAGGCTCAGCCATCTGACTGTGTCCCTGCTTTCTTCCCAGCCCATTCCTAGCCTCTCCACCCTGCTGAGGGCCTCTGTGAGTACATGCATGCTGGGGAGAAAGGGAGGGTCCTGGTCAGTCTGAGGGGTGAATGTCATGGTATCACTGAGGGCTATGAGAGAATACTGTCCAATCACCTCTCCCTGAACCTGGAGGGTACCCACTTAGAGCACTGCAGGGGCCAGTGTGGAGAAGCAGGTCAGCTCTGGGCAGCTGGGAGTCGCTTGGACTGGACAGTTTCCAGTAAAGAGCTATTCTCACCCCAGCAGTTCTGGGGTGGAGGGAAGCTCACGTCACATCTGACTCCTTGGGAACCCCCTCTGCCCTCCCTGCCCAGGCAATTGTGAGTGAAGGACCACACGTCTGCCTGTCTACAGAGGAAGTTCTGACTTCCTCTGTGTCTAGGCAGTGTCTAGTGAGGGCCTGTCCACTGCCTGGCATAGGAATTAGGAATAAGCCATTGCTCAAGTCACTGCTGTTCCCTCAAGGAGAGAAGCCACCACCTTCAGAGGAACATTAGGGATGGGGTTTTCCATTTTTAAATTGCCAGAAGACAAAGCATCACCCTAAGGAATTTATAGTGTAAGAAAACCTGAAGGAACTTGGGGCTACCTTGGGGAGTAATGCTGTATCTTCAGACTCTGCCTGAAAGCTCCAGGTAGAGGGACCCAGCAAGTCTGCAGAGCCCCAGAGCATAGACTTCGGTTCAAGGGAAAGAAAAGCCTCCTAGGCTTCACAGGATGAGATTTCCCACCTTACAGATAGTGAGTTCCCTGTCAGCAGGGAGCATACAAGTCAAAGTTTAAAGCAGGGATTTTAAGCATTTAATATAAAAGGTGAGAGTAAATATTAGGGTCTGCTGACTACATATACTTATTTTTTTTCATTTCCCCAACCCTTCAAAAATATAAACACTATTCTTAGGTCATGGGCCATATGAAGAAAGGCTGCTAGCTGGATATGGCAATCCCGCCAACCCTTCATTTAGGATGCTAGACTACTGCCAAGAGAAGGGATGTATGTTTTGGAACCTCTGGCTGGTCTTACCATCCTTCCCTGTGGATATTCCTACTGTAACCCAGAAGGCCTGGGTCTTCTAGATCATCCATGAGGGAGTCAGACTTCCCTCTCAACTGTCTCTTCTCTCTCCTAGATGTTACTGGGAGGATGAAGGGGTTCACCACATCACAAAACAGCCACCAAGCTTTGAGCTCCAGTTAGGAGGAAAAGGCCAGCTTGTCCAGTTCAATCCCTCAGCCTAGCCTTGACCACTATTTCCTGTTCCCTGCCGTCTCCCCAACACTGGGGCTGTTGGGGGTGGGAGTGGGGCAGTGCATGTCAGCTCGCCCCTCCCACATCCAGCCCAGAGCTTATGTCTCCATAGCAACTCTCAGCCCCAAGATCAGCTGGGAGTTCAGAACAGCTGCCACAGGTAGGGCTGGACAGACAGCCCCGCCCGTTGGGTGGCCCTGGGTGTGGGGAAAGGGCCCAGGCAGCCAGATGCAGCTAGAAGCTGGGCCACAACCCCACAGCAGAGGATCAGACCACCCAGGCTGCTTTTCCAGCCTCCTCACTGGTCCCTATCCTCCAGGGTCTCCCCTGCAGAAACAGGGGTCTTTATCTCCCGTCGGCAGCCCCTGTTCACAGCCTCTCTTGGATCCCCACTACCGCAGGTTGAAGCGTCCCCTCCCCCCCACACAGTGACTCCCCTGTACTGCCTGGCACCCCACACCTGACTTCGCTTTTGCTGCAAGCTTGGCCTTCTCCTGGAGAGCTGGTACCCTTTCAGAGAATGCGCAGGCTCCCTCGGGAAGGCCTTCCTGATCCCAGCCCTCTTCCCTACTGCAGTGTCAGATGGCGCTCTGGACCTCCAGAGGATACCTGGCTGTTTTCAGAGACATTTCTGGGTGTTACACGGTGGGATGCTACTGGCATCTAGCAAGTAGAGGCTAGACGTGCTGTTAAACATCCTAGAAAGCGAGGGACAGCCCTCACGCCACCAAACTGGCTCAGAATGTCAACAGTGGAGAGAAACCCTGCTCTATGGGCCAGGCACCTTCCCCTTCCCCTTCCCCCTTCTGCGCTCCCACTGGCCTGTCAACGGTTTCTGTCACTGCCCCAGACAGCTAACTACAAGGCACTATGCGCTCCCTCTGGACCAAATTTCAACATGGGGGCAGTCCGACTCATCTGGGTTCCAGCACAGGGCTGGGGGTGGAAAGAGTGGTCACTAACTGACAAACAAGGCATAAATCTGAGGGACTTGAGACACTGTAGCTGTGACAGGGTATAATGGTGTAAGAGGTTGTGCAATTGACTGTGAGAAACTGCTGAGATGTCTGTACATGACTGACCTTGACTTGGCTTGTGAGTCACAGCAGGGGGACCAACTGTGTAACAGCTGTAGTGTGTGAAAGGGTGTTTGGCCACTCATCTGACTGTAAAGTAACTACCATCCTTTCTACAGTGGTCAAGAGTGCAGACAAGCCAGACTCCCTGGATTCAAATCCCACTGTTGCCACTTACTAGCTCTGTGTCTTTGGTTTCATCCCTTGACATCTCTGTGTCCCAGCTTCTTATAAAACAGGGATTCGAGTGCCTACCTAGTGTTTTCTAAAGCACTAAGAATAATGCCTGGCACATGGTGAGCTGTAAGGTGGGAGGGTTTGTATTCGTGGAGATGGCTGAAGGGGAGAAGGGTCGCAGACCTCTTTGTACATAGCAGAGGTAAGGATAGGCTGTCTGGAGCCCAGCTTGGCCCCAGAGAGCACTGGGCAGTGGAATGTACCCCCAGTATTTCCACTCTCCAAGCTGGGTCATCTTGGGCAGACTGTACCCCCTATCCAGACCAGGTTCCTCCTTTGTCAAATAAGGACTGCTGAGCCAACAGGCAGTCAGGCCCCTTCTAGCCCAAGCTCTCTGGTTTCTGAGGATGCCTGACACTGTCCCTTGGCCAGGAACGCATGGTTGCTAAATAGCGTTTAGTCATCCTGTTGGCAGCTCAGTCACACGGGCAGGGGGGAGGCAGTTCTCTCCACCCAGCATGGTGGTCAGGATGTCCTCATTCATTTATTCTCTTTCTCTGCGGCTGGGCCCTCCTCTGCCCACCCCGCCTCCCCACCATAGGGACGTCACAGGGATGTAGTCACCACTCACACCTGGAGCAGCCTGCAGTCAGACTCCAGCTCAGCCTTTCACTTTCCAGGTGCCGCACCTAGCCTGGGTTTCCTCCTTTATAAGAAGGAAAGATAAACTCGGCCCCACCCACCTTGTGGGGTGCTGTGAAGAGATAATTCACTATAGAGGTGCTCTGTAAACAGTTAAGATAATGTAATGATTGATTAACCACTTCCAGGAGGAAGCCCTCTGGGGCCTGTTCTATGGCAGAGATTAAGCTTCTGGTAGTTGATGTCCTGTTGGCACTCTCACCAGTTGAGGGGCAAAGTCCTCTGGCGGGCAGGCTAACCTCACCAGCCCAGCTCGGTTCCCCAAGAAAAGTCCTTCTAAATAGACAAGGGCGGTCAGTGTGTTCCAAATCCCACATCACAGAACACTTCATGCCACCGCATCTCTGCACAAGCTGTCCCCCCATTGCTTGTGGGACCCACCCCTCCTTCCCCGGGAGCCGACACCTCCCTCAAGGTCCAGCACCGCTGCCAACTCCTTTGTGAAGCCCTTCCTGTCTCTCCCGTCACTGCACCCCAGCATTACTGCCTTCCTCTTGGCTCCCATAGCCCCTAAAAGCCCTCCATTAATTATAACCGAGCTTTTCCCAAGGGGTCTTCCCCAGCCCCTGCAGGTGGCTGAGTAGTTGGAGGGCAGGGAGGAAGCCCAGCTCAGACCTTATGTTAAGCAGCTCTCTGCGCATCAGGATGTGCCTGTGTTCACGGCTCTGTCTCCCCACACTCTGGGACAGTACCAGGCACAGTCCTTGGAGTGCTGGCAGAGCCAAATCACTGTGCCACCTCTGGTGCCTCAGGGCAGGGCAGCCAGCTCTGGGCCACACTTCCTCTCCTTCTCTCGTGTCGTCCTAGCACCGCTTCACATTAGCTTTATCACTTCTAGTTGCTCCTGTTTGGAAAAACTACAGCCAAGCTTATGAAAAGTGTTTGTAAAGCACAAGGGTAAACAGACGGCATGCCTGAGTGCATGCCCAGGAAGCACTGCTCAGTTTCAGTGTGCATGCTATCAGTTCTGGCCACTTAGGTCTCTTGCTTCCATCTTCAGAGGCTGAGTTCTGAAGTGACCTTTGGACAGGTACCCACAAACGCTCCTATAAATGTCATTTACAAACTCAATTGGAACTTCTGTGCTGCCCACCAGGCCTCTAGAAATCCCAGTCAGCTGCCCCCGCATCCACCATCCTCAGCAGTCCTCACCTTTCACCTATTTGATTAGGTGGGAGGTCCCAAGAACTGGAGAAACCACCCGGGTTCGTCCACATCTGCAACCTCAGGAGAGTCCAGTCCCTCCCAGCCCAACCACCCCTTTGCCTCTGCTGCACTACCCCTGCCTCCTGGAAGACCTCTCCCCACCCCTCCCCTCACTGTCACCCTTTCCTCCTCTGCTGATTCCTTACAACAGGTTTAAAAATGAAGTCTTCATATTTAAAAAAAACCAAAAGCCTACCTAGATGACCCCTCCAGCTGCCACCCTCCTTTCACCCTTTTCCACCAAGTCTCTGCTCTTCCTATCTCCCCTCTCTCTTCAACCAGCTGCAGGGTGGCTCCCTGGCAGGGCACCATCCAGCCTGCCTCTGCCAACACAGGGTCACCATCATTGGGTCACTTCTGCATTTGGCAGTACAGGCCAATTTGTCCAGGTCGGCCTCTGGGGGCCCTGACTGCACTCCTTCGCTGTCCAGCTGCCCACGATTCACCAAGTGCCTCTCTGTGGGCAGGCCCCAGTCTAGGCACTAAGGACAAGACAGCGAACACCCCTGCCCCCAGGCATTCTAGTTCCCTATTTTGTGAGTTCCCATCTCCTGGCTTTGAGATGCTCTTCTCCAACCTAGATCCTCTTCTAGCAAAGGTGATATGCTCTGGGGCTTGACCCGTATTTCTCTTTTCATTCCACACGCAGTCTGGACATCATCCTCTCCTGTTTGGATAGCCGTGACCAACTGTCCACTTTTCTCCAGCTGACTACGGACTCAAGAAAGATCTCCATGGCCAAGTGCTTCTTGCATGTCTCTGGCTGTGTTGTACCAAACCTCAATTCCTAATCACCTCCTCCCATCCCTGCTCCTCCTTCAGACCCCACATCACCCAGGCCGGAAGCCTAGAAGCCATGTCATGCCTTGCTCTCCTGTTCTTGTGCTGATGACCAAATCCTGCCCCTTCTGTGTTTGTTTATCTGCCCCTATTGCACTGGCAGCTTTCAGTCTAGTTTCCCTGTCTCTAGTCTTACATTCTCAGAGCCATCCCACTGCACTAGATGCCTGGACCATTTCCCTAAAATGCAAATCAGATCCTATCTGTCCTCTTCAATGGGCCCCCGTTGTCCTCATTCTGAAGTCCACATTCCACAGCTCAGCGTCGGGGCCTACATGCTCGTTCTGACTGTGCCATGCCAGCGAAACCCACCCACAAGGCCCTTCAGGGTCAGGCTCTGGGCTTACCTTGCGGGCCTCCCCAGGCTACTCTCTCCTCCGCTGTGACACACCAGACTTTCTCACCTCTGAGCATTTTATTCTCACCTTTGTAGGCCTCTACTCACCCCAACCCTGTTATGTTTCTGGAAAACACTTGCTATATCCTGACCTTAGGGTCCTAGTTCTATCATTAACTACATGATCACAGTTAAGACATCATTTACACCAGAAGTTCTTACATCTAATAATTAGATGCCCTAACAGCATCCCAGACCAATCAGATCAGGATCAGGGAGCATCCAAGGGACCCCAAGGTGCAATCATGTGGAGAACTCAGCATCCCTCTAAGACTGCAGAATTCCCATCTGTAAGGATTCCCAAAGGGAGCCAGCTCCAAGGCACACCTTGCCAAGAGCTGCTCAGAGCACTTAGAGCAGAGCCTGGGGCTGTTCCAAGCATGGGCCCACAGTCACCATTTCAGACGAGCTTGGAAAAGTCCTGTCAGCTCCGGGGCAGCTGAGCATGACTCAGCTGGCCAAGCCTTCCTGGTGACCTGCTCCCCAGCATCAGGCGTGGGCCCCACAGCCGCCCCCCCCATTTGGAGATGGCCCAGCTCTGACTCCTGACACTGCCCGGTTCCCCTAAACAGGCCCCTCATCCTCATGAGCCAGCCACACCTTCTAGTCCCACCCATCTGGACTGTGAATGCAGTCTTGACAGGAGCAATGCCCACTCTCATTTTGTCCTCTCCAGGAAGGTACAGATTTTTTAACTCACAAGACAGTTGGTCAGGAGGACAGCTTGAGGTTGTCAAAACAACAATTTGGCTTCTGACTCCACCATTCACTAGCCATGTGACCTCTAGCCTGTTGGTCATCTCATTTGCCCAGGGCCTCAGTTTTCAAGTCAGTAAAATGGAAATCATCACCCATCCTTGCAAACATATACAAAAGGCCTGGTATAGAGGTACAGAGGAAGGACATTACACTTTTCTTTTCTGTCCCTTGCTCCTTTCCTCTTCTCGTCTCCCTAAAGCAAGTGGGCTGGGGCTGGGCTACGCTGGAGGCGATGATCAATGGCTGGGGTCCCTCCCAGCCCTGACATTCAAGTAAGCAAGCAAGAACAGATCTGGGATGTGTTGTATTGAAAAGGAAGTGAGTGCAGCCCTCCACCCGCTGGTGGTTCCCTAGGGAAAGATGCATTTTTGCTTTGACTGGCACAAGGCCTCCAGGGAGAGGAGGCAGTTGCAATGTAGAACAGGTGATATTTGACAAGGGAGTGTGCTGGCTTGGATGGGTGTGAGCCCAGGCTCTGGGACCACCTGGTGGGAAGGCTCCAAGGTAGACTCGTGTTGGACACCAGCTCTATCCCTGACTAGCTGGATGATACCAAGCAAGTTTCTTCTTTCTAGCTACTCTCCCAACACGGAGGATGGGAGTGGTGCTCTTTGCTTGCTTGCCTAATGGCACTGTTATGAGCAGCAAATGAAATAAGCACAACAGTCCTTTTTAACCCAGAGGGTCATATAAACAGAGCTTCCTTATACCAAGCATTGCTTTGATTATTGAAAATGCCTGTACTGGATGGGGGTTGGCCAAGATGATCTATAAAGACCCTGTGACTCTGTGGGCCCTGAGCTTCTAGAACTCTGCAGCCCCAAGATTCCAAAGCCAAAGCCAAGAGTCTCTGACCATTTTGGGGTCAGAAAACTGGCTGGGGAGGCAGATGCTGAGTTGACAGAAATGACTGACACTCAAGAGGCAGGGTGAGTGTGTAGAGCTATGTAGTGCACAGCATGGTACTCACCTTCTGGGGGGCATTGATGACTCCAGTGTTGTAGCCAAACTGCAGGGAGCCAAGCACTGCCCCTCCCACAGCCAGCATGAGGCGGCCCGTCAGCTTCTGCAGAGAAAAAAAGCATGTGTTACAGGCATGTTTGGGCCCAGATTACTACAAGGCAGGGTCTAGGCTGGCAGGTTCTCTTGTTCAGGCATCTGCCTGACTCTTGGCACCATACCATTCCTTCTCCCAGGAAACTTGGTTACTTCCTGACCTCAGGTGCCCAAACGAGCCCTACTGACTTTCAGACACTGGGCTGGCAAGACTCATTCCTGGGGAGAGAGGGGACCTGGGGTCTTCTCTGTCTGCAGCCGAGTCTTGGCTAAAGAACAGGCCTTGGCATTCTCTAGAGTCTCATTCCTCTGTTGGAGCATGCCTAGGGTCCAGGTGACTTGAGACTCTGACTGGGAGGTCCAGGAGCCAACTCCCCTATACAATGGGTGCCAAATTACATGGGAGGAGGGGCAGCACAGAGTGGGGGAAGTACCCTGGATTTGGACCTGCAGGTGCTGGCTTCTGATTCCAGCCCACCTGCCTAGTCGCTCTATGAATTTTGATAGGCTAAGTCACTTTTCCCAACTCTTCCCTACCCCTCCATTTGCTTGTCTGCAAAATGGGAAGTCATGCTTATCCGCATTGTAAATGTTGTCTTCCCTTCCCTTGCCCCCATTGAGAGGGGAGGAAACTGAGTACTGAGAGGCAGAGACAAGTCCCAGCTCACTCAGGGGTCTACAGAGAGCCAGGCTGGAGCTCAGGGACCCCAACTCCCCACCAAGTGTCCCTAATGGCAACCCTCCCTAGACCACACACTTTCCAGGGTTATTTGGACACAGATGACATACAAGCCAGAAATGTGCTTTGGAAAAGTACATGACACTAGGTGAATATGTCAGGCCAAGGGGTTTTCAATCGACAAAGGGCCGGGGAGAAAAAGGGTGACAGGTTTCTGTCCCCTGCTGGAGAAAGGAGAGGATTCTTAGTTTCTGCCTTTAACAATGAAGAAGCCAAGAACTGTGACATTATGCAGGCTGGCTGTGAGAGAATGGAGCTGGGGGAGCAATGCCAAACAAATGACTGGCATTCGCTGCGTGCCCTGCACCAGGCTGGACACTGGAGGGGAGGGCTGGGAAGCACAGAATCCTAGCCACACATAGACGGGACAGTCTTAGTTTGGCCACAGCCTTGCTACAGCCTTGCTTTTCCCACAGAACCCAGAAGCAGCCCTGACTCCAAGATCCTCACAGATAGCCCTAGGCTTAGCTATTAATCAGACCCATTCCTAGCATGGTCTTTTCATTCCCTGGAAGCCATTAGGCCAATGATTGCGAAAGCTGAGGTGTTCACATCAGAGGCTGAGAAACAGGAAGGAGGCTCCGGTTAGCCTGAGTGCACAAATTGGAGCCCATTCTCCATCAGGTGAGTGCTGGGGCCTTGTTTCCCACCAGCCCACCTGGCCCCTTCCTGGCCAAATTTGGACATTCATCCTAGAAGCTGGGCTTTCCTCATGATGGGCCACACCCTCCCTTACATCCTGCCCTTCATACCCAGCTCAAAACACTCCTGACCCAGCACCACAACTTCTCTCAAACTCCTAGGGAGCCTGCAGACTCAGGGCTGTCAGTTCTGACAGTGCATGGTGAGCAGACCGTCTCTGGTGGGCCCCAGCCAAGCCTAACTCACTGGGTGACCACTGGGATTCAGTAAGAGGAAGTCACAAGGCACTCCACATCGATGAAAGGCCTGACAGTGGCTGTTGAAGCCCGCCATGTGAGGGCTCTCTCCCAACTGCGGCACATGCGTTAGGTTAGCTTGGGAATGTCTACTGGGCTGCCCAGTGGTGACACTAATGGTATACCAGATATGTATTTTCCAGTGCATGCTAGAATAAATATGAAACTAACAATGCAAACCTATGATTTCATAAAATGTGGCATAGCTATATAATAAAATGCATAAATAAGAAAGCTCTTTATGCATAGCTTTGGGACACCTCCCAAGATATATTAAGTAAAAAAAAAAAAAAAAGCTTCAGAGCAGTGTGTTGTATGCTACCTTTTGTGTAAAAAAAAAAAAATGGCTGGGTGTGGCAGGGAAGAATATACATATCTACTGACTTAAAAGAATGCACAAGAAAGGTAACATTGTGCCTTGAGGGATCTGGGGGACAGTGGTGGGTGGAAGGAGACCATCTTATACCCTTTTTGAATTTCAAGCCATAGAAATATAGAACCTTTTTAAAGATAAATGTTTTTAACGAGCCCTGTGATTTCATATTACTTAGAACAAAGCAGTTTAAATAAAAATATAAGGAAAAATAATACAGATGATATGCGGATCTGTAAATACCTGCCAGTAGCACATGAATGAACAGCGCTACGGAAGGGGCTCCGTGAGAGGTAAGCACGGTTATTACACTGCAGGCCCTGTTTTCAGTCTGCTCTGGTGTCCCAGGGGTCTCCGAGCTTCTGAAGTCACTCTTGGGACCCTGCCGAGCAGCTGTAGCCTCTGGCAGTGGGGGCTGCTAGGAGCCAAGGACAAACCCCTGGGCTGGACTTTACCTCAGGCAGGTCAAGGTCAAACTCTGCTTTAGAAAACCTGCCTACCCACTCCCTGGTTAGGTCCATATCCACCCAGGCAAGCAGTTGCATTAGACTGACTGAAAAGTGAGTGAACTGTGCTTCAGGGCCTGGATGAAATGGGCCCCAGTCCTAACATCAAGTGGGAGGCTTCCGGACCTGTGGGGAGGATAGTGTGGCCTAAGCTTCAACAGGGATGGGGATGAGGAGGTGGAGGGAGAGGGCACTGTGGGAACCCTAGAGGGAGAGACTTCTGTTTTTACTTGGAGACAGTCAAAGATGGGTTCTGAGAAGGTGACATTGGAGCTGGAGCTGGGCCGTGAAGGACATGCAGAGAGACAGCCAAGTAGGGAAGCAGTGGCAACACTGCATTCCCAGTAGACAGAAGAGTACGTGCAGGGAAGAAAGAGGGCCTGACATGGCCAGATAGAACAGGGGGTGCTCAGTGTGGCTGGATGCTGGACGCAGGAGAGGAACATAGCCTCTGCTCTTCAGCAGGCACGAGGCACTGAGAGCAGTCACATATCCATGCCCTCACTGCCCTCACACCCAGCCTGATCACTGCTGGACTGGGAATTGGGAGACCCAGGCTGAACGGCAGAGAGCTGCTTCCCTTCACTTTGGAATTGGGATACATGACAGCCCTGCCTCTGGGACTCAGTTTCCTCACACAGGAAATGGGAATAGGGGTTCCTTCCCTAAAGGGTTGCTGTCAAGTCCTGTTTTAGTGCCATTTAGGGAGTCTGCAGTATTCACTCAACAAGCATTTGCTGAATCCTGGATGGATGGGAAGCCACCCACCATGGCCCATCTTCCCCTACAAGCTTTGTGGCAGCAATTGAAATACTGTGATGGAGTCCATTCATTCAATATCATTTACGTAGGTGCCAAACTGAAGAACTAGTTGGCAAACCCTTTAGAGAAAGGATACAAAAACCTCACAGCTTGTGGCTTTCTTGTGAAAGGTAGAGGAGCAACATAAAGCCCAGAATCTGCAACCCACAGCAGCCCATCATCACCCACCACTGGATGGGGCTGCCTACTAGAACATCGCACACTCTTATAGGCTTTTTGCCTTTGCTGTGTCTTCTGCGGTCTCTGCTTTTACTTCAAGCAGTTGGGATCACCCAATCTACTGTCCGCCCACAAGACTGGGAACTGTTTATCTGTTTTGCCAGAATCGTGTTCACCCTAACCGATTTTACTGTGGCCATTTATCAAACCCCTAATGAATACTGAAATATCAGCAATAAGAGTTTATGGAAATAGTCTATCAGGAATCCCTGAACCCCCATCCCAACCCACAGGGCTTTAGAGGAAAAGACCTCTGAAGTCAGACAGATCTATGTTCAAATTCTGACACTCCAAGGGGCACCCAAGACCTCTCAGTTCAGCAAATATCTGGGTCCAGGGTCCAGCACAGAGAAGGCTCTCGTGCCCCCACACCTCACAATCCCCACCCCAGCTTGGGGTCCCAGGTCCCCTGAGAGCTCTCACCCTCACCCAGGAAGCCACTTCCCCTCACGCTGGTGCTCAAGAGCTGTCAGCTTCAGGACCTCCCCTTCCCACACCCTGGAATGCTGGATGGCCCTGGCCATGTTGCATAACTTGCCAAGCACCCTGGCCTTTTGACCGGCACCTGTGTGCCCTTAGCACAGCGCCCAAGCCCTAGGCTTGGCTAACAGCAGGCCCCAGGTCAATATTGGCAGAGGGAGGGCATGTTACTTCAACCATTCAGATGCAGGGCGCTCCCCGCAGGAGGAGGATCCTGGAGCCCACACAATGCAGATGTTGCTCCCATCCCCTCCCTGCAAGCTTCCCACATGGTTCCCAAAGTGCACCAGATGACTGGCTCTGGTGTTCAGTTCTCAGACTACCTGGTCTCCGGTTCGGAGGAGGGCAGGAGGGGGAGGGGCAGGAGTTCACAGAATTTCTGACAGCTCTCTTTTTTTATTTATTTTTTGTACAGTTCTTTCCAAAGATTCACTTGAACAAAATTTTGGGCATTGAAAAAGATGCCCAAGAAATTACAGAATTGCTGTAACACTTTGTATGATAAATGGGGAGCCTCAGTTCAGAGAGCAGAGGCCCTGGATACTCAGCAAACAAAAGCCAGGGCTGGGACTTGAGTTCTTCAGGTTCCTAGGCTGACATTTTACCCTTTGGCCTCCTCCGTCCAGCCAAGTCTTCAAAAAGAGTGATGGACTAACCCTTGGAAGGCTGACCTTCATGTGACCTCAAGCATTTACTCCTCCTGAAGCCATTTCCTTCAAGCTTTCCAGTGATGGCAGGACTTTTGCAGGCTGAGCCTCCCCTACACCCCATGGTGGCCCTCGAGGCAGGACTCATCAATCTTTAAAGCAGAGAGAAGAGGAGGGAGCTGCTGCATTTATCAGTTCCAGCAGCACTGGCCAGGCAGTGGGCACCATGCCAGAGGCTGCTTATACATTCTGATTTAACCACTATGAACACACTCTTGGGGTGAGATTGCCCCCACTTCACAGATGAGCAAATGGGAGGCTCAGAGGGGGAAAAAGTGGATAACCACAAGGCCCTGGCTCCAAGTCAGGGGGTCTCTGATGCCAAACTCTATGCCCTTCCTGCTCACATCCTCCCACCTCTGCTTCCAGGTATTGGTCCCTGAAGGAAATAAGGTTTCTACCTGGTGCCTTCTACATAGGTCACATTCTACTCCAACAATCTGGGTCTTGCCCAGTCTGAGCCAGGATAGCCCAGGCCCAAGCTCAGAAACTTTTTGGTCCCTTGGGAGGATTTTGCTCTAAGCCAAGGTTGGCAAATGATACCCTGTGGGCCAAATCCAGCCTGCCAGCTAAGAATGGGATTTACATTTTTAGTGGTTAGGGAAAAAAAAGCCTAATATTTTATGATACATAAAAACTGTATTAAATTTACATTTCAGTGACCATTTTATTGTTCTCTTGGGATATAGCCACGCTCAGTTGTTAATATATTGTTTAAAGCTGCTTTTCTACTATGGTGGCAGACAGAATGGCCCACACAGCTGATGATATTTATTTACTACCTGGCCCTTTTACAGAAAATGTCAGTATCTGCTTTAAATCTCAGGCCCCCCAAACTGCTGTGTGCAAACCCAACACACGAGCTGCACAGGATTTTTGAAGCCCTTCAGGGAAAACCAAATCATCCTCCTTGTCTAACTGAAAAGGTATTTGTCCTAAATTGGGGTGTTAAATGCAAACAACTGGCTCCCTGGGCCATCTGCATGGGCCTATGTCAGGACCTGGACATCAGAAGCTGAAACCCTGAAAGGTCCCATTCACTGGTGAGCTGGGCACCAATCTGACTATGATAAACTCAGTTTGGTAAGACGATGAGACCTCAAGCAGAGGTCCTTGATACTCTCAGCAGACAAGTTTAAGTCCCAGCTCCCCGACTTGTGTGACCTTGAAAAAGCCCCTTCCCTTAAGACATTCTCTTTTCTATGAGCGGCCTTCCGAGAAATTATATTATTGAGGAAAGATTATACTTGAATGCATGTTCCCAACACTATTCTAGTCAAGGGGGACTCAGCAATAAACTACAAACCAATGCCCGTCCTCACGGAAGTTGATACTTGAGTGTGTGTGTGTGTGTGTGGTGGGGCAGGGTGGGGGTAAATACCTAAAATACCTATCAGGTGGTAAGTGGTATGAACAAAGAAAGTGATGGGGGTGCTATTTCTTTTCATGATGGCACATGCCTGTAATGGAATCTTATGCAGCTGTTGGAAGGAATGCAACACATCTGTATGTACTGGATATGAACAGAGTATCACAGCAGACTGCTATGGGATAAAAGCAAGGTACAAAACTATGTGTAGGGTGTACATTTAGTGCAAGGAAGGGGAGATAATGAACTTGTTAATGGCACTCGCTTGTACATGCAAAAACACTCCAAGGATTACCTCTAAGGGGTTGTGAGTGAACAAGATGGGCAGCACAGGGCTGCATGGAACTAAGTAGAAAGTGTGATTCAATGACAAACATTCCGTTTACAGGCACACATGCACAAAATGAGGAGTGTGAGGACAAATATCAAACTGTTACTACTGGGAGAAGACAATGACCCTTCTACTCTATATGCTTCTCTCTACAGTTGGCTCCATTACTTCTGTAATTTTTAAATAATCTACAACCTGACTAGGGGAGATAGGTATTATTAGGAAAGCAGCACCAACAGGAGGCATGGCTTGCCTGAGGTCAAACGGTGGAGCTGTTTCTAATGGAGCGCTTTCCTCCCAACTCCCAGATGATAAGGTAATGGGAGAGGATCTTTGGGCTAGGTAGCTTTTCCAAGGTGGTAAGGCCCTAGGGAGGCAAAAGCCAGCAAGTGGTGGTGCCGAGGTCTTAGAGAGGGCGAACACTGCCCACGTACAAGGCCTGGGAGCTCCACTCAGTTACTGTGAAACCCCAACATTTCTGCATTAGCTACTGCCTCCCTGGCCTGCTGGCTGAATGGCAGGGCCTCAGGCTCTATTCCACCCCTCCCACGGAGAGAGGTAACAATTGGAGGTTTGTTTTGGCGGCCAGGCCTTGGCCTGCCAGCCTAGACACAGCCTCTCTGAGCCCATGAGTCTACCCAGGAGCCTTCTCAGCCTCCGCCATCCTGGAGACGCCAGTTACTGAACTGAGTGGCTTTATCACCTCTATGCCCGTGAGTGAGGTGGAGGAAGGCATGAGGGTGCAGTCCCAAACCAGTGCTGCACACTTCCCCCTCTGCTTCAGGCCTCCCCAGCTCTACTGGCCTTGGGGAGAGAGGAACTGGAAGCCTGCACCCAGCTCCAAGGGTCCACCCTAGGTGGGCTCTAGGCCCAGAAAGCCCATGACCAGGAAGTACTGAGTAAAGCTGGGCTCTCTTCAGTCACAAGCTGATTATGGGGGATTTGGGGCTGACCCAGCTCCAGGCAAGTAAGGTTGGGTCCCCGAATGGTTCAGCATAGGACAAGGGTCATAATGGAGATGTTTACACTGTCTGCTCACCCAAAGTGATCATAAAAAGGGTCTTTCCACTTAAAATATCCACCACCCTGATTTAGGGCACTGGGCCAGCCTCCCCACATCCACCACGGGAGAGCGAACCTCCATTTTACAGGGAAGAAAACCAAGGCTCTAGGGAAAGCCACTTCCCCAAATTATTAGTTTCAGGAGGACATGTTTTATTTCCATTCACAGAAGAGTTTTAGTTGTCACATTATGTCTAATCCAACTTTTAGACTCCCACTGTACCCAGAGCTTGGAAAAGTCCTAGAGTCTGGGGAATTCCTGCTCATTTGGGCTGTGAGAAGGGTGGCACAGAGGACAAGGTTGTGGAGAAGAAAGCATCTTTTTTGTACACTGTAGAACATCTCTAATTTTTTGTGACAGCCCTATCTTGGACAAGTCTCTTTCCTTCTCAGATCTATTTCCCCATCTGTCAGTTGAGGGCTGGCCCATGCACTAGAAGGTCCCTGCCTGCTCTCACTTTCTTTTATCCTCTTATGTCACCTTTGAAAGGCTGGTAGCATGCTTTGCAGTGGGAGGCTCAGTGTGTGACCTTGGGAAAGTTATTTTTCTATGGACTGTGATGTCATTGTGCTCAATATCTCCCTTATAGGGGAGGCAGGGCAGCCACATTATTTGACCCACCCCTGGGTCTAGCATTCTCACCCAGGTACTACCTCCACAAATCAGCTTCCTGACAAACCCCTGAAGGATTAGCTAGCGGGAGTTTTAATAATTTACTCAATTAAGTGATACTCATGGCCTGGGCGTCTTGGGGTTCCCCAAAAGCTCACTTTGCCAGAAAGCCAGAGTTCTGAACAGAGGCTGCAACCAGGGTACAGGTCACCTGAGGCCCAGGTTAAGTGCAAAGCATCACAGAACTCCAAAGAAGCAAGGAATATTTAAGGAGCATCACTGTGGGCAAACACATTTTTTTCTGAATTCTTAGTCTAATAATGAAATGACATCACCCTGCAGACGAGGCACCTGAGCTAAACTGGAATTCGAAACCACACCCACAGGACTTCAGAAGCCTATGCTCTTCATACCACTGAGGGGCTAAGGAACCCTGCAAGTAGGTTTCTGATTTCGTCTTAGTCTGGAAGGCAGAGACAGCAAACACCCTGGGACTAGCTGGGAGTTCTTCACAAAGGGCTGGGCTCACACTCGCCTGCTGACCAGGAGGGAGCACATGCAAACCCTTGGCTGGGAGGAGGGGCGTTCAACCTGTCCCCTCCCTTCTTCCTACTCAGTTAAACTCAATATGAGGAACTGCAGAGGAGCACCTTACAAGACAGGGAAGTCAATCTCCAGTCCCTAGGAGATGAAAAGGAACAGAGCAGAAAGAACTTCATAGTCAGACACATACTGGGAAGTGGGAGAACCTCTCCGGGCCTCAGTCTAACATCCTGCACAAAAGGGCTGTGCTTGCTGATGAAATCGGCAGTCTCCAAAGGGAAGGGCTTCATTCCAGAATGTATGAGATGATCCAGAGGGTTTAGCCAAACACAAAACAAAAAAACTACCACTGCTATCTTTAGTTGACTTTTGCAATTTCTATTTTATGTATGCATGTAATCTATTAGTGTAGTGCATGAACATAAATTTATAATTACAGATAAACCACTGGGAAGGAGGTGCTCCAAAATTATTTACAGATGGGGCAGACAGTCAAAAGTCTGGAAGGTACTGCCTGAAAAACACCCCTCTGCTAGAGCATTTAGGGCCAGTTGGTACAAGGGCAGCGATTGATTTTAGGCAAACTGTCTCCCCTCAGCCCAAAATTCAAGAAAGGCTGTATGTAGAGGCAGTGGACACTGGAAACGCTTTTTGATTAGCCTGGGTTTGAATCCAGCTCAGCCACTTACAGGCTGGACGACTTCAGATAGTTACTTCCCTTCTTTGAGCTCCAGGCTTATGAACCAGCAAGGGTATATGAAGGGTCAGTAACACTGAAAAACGTTTTAGTTAAGAGCTTAGTAAACTGTACGGGGCTATTGATTTTCTCCTCCACTCTTGTGTCTCCACTCAGAATATTTACATACTCACCTAACAAATAAATACCCAGGTCCTGCATAACATGCTGAACAGACCGCTCTTACCCCTGAGGGAGTGGAAAAAGTTATCCCTCTCCCACAGACAGAGAATCTAAGGCCTAGAGAGATTAAGTGGCCTGCCAGAGGGGTCTCAAGCCCTTACCACTAGCTAAAACTGCTTATTCTAATTTGTTATATCCCAGAATAATGGCTCACCTATGACTGTCAGGTTCACGGCTCAGGGTCTCACCTCAAGCCCTGGGCCAGGGCAGGGTGAAGCAAGTTGTCTGGCTTCAACAGGCATGAGGAAGCCTTTTACCCGCTAAGGGTACAGCCGGGGCCACTCTGCCCAGCCAAGCCCCTGCTTAGTCCCATCGGGGACCTCCACAACCCAGAGGGCAGAGCAGAGTCCGGTCCTACTCCTGAATTCCAGGCATCCTCGTGCCGTCCCTGCCAAGGAGATGGAAAATTCAAGAGGATAAGGAGGGAGGGTTTCAAAGTTAAAAAAAAAAAAAGAGCAACTTCTGAATATTCTATGCAAGGGGGAAGAAGCAAGGGAGGAAAAAAAAAAATCTCCAGCACACAGGAGGGGCTCAATAAATATTTGTTGAAAAGGAGCCGGGTCTGGGAAAGAGTCGCACAGATCCCCTGCAGGTCAAGTCCCTTTAGAAATGACAAAGGGGATCCTATCTAGGCAGTTTGCCGCCCACGCGGAGACATCTATTCAGAGTACGGAGTCCCGGGTCCCCCAGCCCCGAGGCGTGCCCTCCTCCCGCACCTCTCTGGCCTGGGGCCCCTTCCCGGCCCCCGCCCCCCGGGTGCTCTCTCCGTCCGGCCCGCACCAGCCCCACCCGAGCAGGGAAACGTGCCACCTCGGGGCACATCTCCCGGGAACTTGGCAAAAGCTGTAGGGCCTGCACTACTCGGAAAGGGCCTCAGAGGCTAACTTTTCGTCTCAGCCCTGCAGCCGGACACCCTGGAGTTGGAGCCCCGGCCTTCAGAAAGTGCCCTCTGCCTCGGAAGCTCGGAGGGCTGGCGCCGGGACCTCAAGGGACCACGTTAAACGCCGAACACTGGCGCCGGGGCCAGGGCAAGCGGTTCCGAGCGCGCCGGGTAGGGGCGGGTCCCGCCTTCTCCGCGCCAGGGTCGGGGCTGGGCCGGGGGCTCGGCCCGCTCAGCCAATGGGTGCCGCGCTCAGGCCCCCTCCCCCGCTTCGGGTGGAGCCGGCGCCGGGCCGCAGCCGGGGAAATCGTGAGCGACGTGCCGCGCAGGGGCCCTGGGTTTCCCGGCCCCAGCGGGCCGCGTGCGCCGCGCGGCGCCCCCGGAAGGAAGCCAGATACTCAGTGCGGGCACCAACTACACATGCGGCGCCCTAGTGTCCGCCAGGTCCCGAGCCCATCCCCACTCGCGTTCCCCGCCCGCAAGGCTCTGCGCCCGAGGCCGGCGCCCAGAAAGGCTCGGAGAGGTGCGCCGCCCGCTCCCGGTGTATAGTGCCGCCGGGCCGCGGGGGAGGCCCAGGCCGGCGGAGAGGTCAGCGGGGTCCGTGCCTTTGTTTCGAACCGGGGGTGGGGGGGCCGCGGGAGCGCGACTCACCTTGCTGCTGGGCTCCATGGCCGCGCTGCGCGGGAGGCTCTGGCAGCGCCGGGTGCGCGGGCGGCGACGGGTGGGCGGGTGGCGCTCTCCGGCTCAGGCTCCTGCTCCTGTCCCTAGACTGCGACTGCGACTCTGACTCCGGTCGCTTGGCCTCCCGCTCCCTGGTGAGCTTGTTCCGAAGACCTGCAGCCCACGACCTCCACGTTAGTCCGGCACCTCTAGCTTCTTGCCTGAGCGCGCGGACAGCAGTGTTTATAGGACCCCGGTCATTGGCTGGTGCGCCGGTGTAGGGGCTGTGTGGGTAGAACCTGGGGGCGGAGCCTGGGGCACGTCCGGGGCGGGGCTCACGAGGAGGGGGCCAGGGACGGGGGAGGGGACCGGGGAGGGGGCCGGGGAGGGGAAGACGGCTAGAGGCCTCCCTGGCTTGGGGTCTCCAGTGCGCCCGGTGCCCTAGGTCCGAGGCGCGCGCTCGCTGTGTGACGCTGGGCGAGTGTGCACACCCTCTGAGCCTCATCGGCCTCTAGCAAAATGGTGGAGCTGGTACCCGCCGAAAGACAAACTTGCTGCGGCACCACACACCGAGCCCTCCTCACACCGCTGGAGTCCTCACTCCGACACTGGATAACTTTGGTAAACTAGGGATAATAAGAGTACCACCTCATAGGCTTGTTATGAAGATTAAGTGAGTTAATATTTGCAAAGTGTTATGCGGTAAGTGGTTTTTAAGTAGTTGTTAGACTACGGGAGGTCTCGCTCAGCGATTGTCTTCCCTACCCCTCTCCACCCCCACATTCCTGTTTGCAAGCCAAGCCTTGCTTTGGCATAGGCTGGGCTCTGCCTGGAAATCCATACCCACCTCTTCTCTGGGCTTTTATATCACCTCTGACAGTGCACTGTGAATCTATGGTGACAGGTAAGTGTGAAAAATGTGGATGGGAAGATCACAGGAGACTGGGTTTGAAGTAGCTCCACTGTATACTCTCCCTAGCATGATCCTAGGTAAGATGCTGACATAAGAGCCTCACGTTTCTGAGGAGTAAACCAGAATTATACCACCATTAACCTCATGTGCTCTTCTGAGAGTTAAAGTTTCCAGAGAAGCCCATGACGAGCTTTGCACATGCTGAGTCCTCCTTTACTGCTAGTGGTATTATTTCACATTATTTCATCTGATTTCACCTTATTTCCCCTTACAGATGTAAACCTTTCTTAAGATACAGTGAAGGGAAATACCTCCAGTCTAAAGTTCTGGCCAAAAATCTGAGGTTGGGCTGAGGTTCCTTTCCCTGTCTACTGGGCAGGAGAGGGGTTACTTTCTGTTGGAAAGAAGGAGGCTGAGCTGAGCGCATGACCTCTGTAGTCCTTTGAGCTGTATGTCCAGGCTCAGTGCTGGCTGAGGGAACACCCTGGCTGGGCATGGAGCCCTGGAGGGGAAGGCAGGCACCTTCTGGGTCTACACCTGTCCCTGGCTCGTGTTTCTACAGTTTCCCAGCTGCTCAGCCTGGAAAGCTTGGGGCCACCTCTCTCACCCAGGTTTCAAAGGCAGGTACCACAGGATTTTTCACGCCTTCCACACCACTCCATCCTCCCTCCCTCCCTCCCTGCTGTGGCCAGGGCCCCCAGTGCTCCCTACTCCTGCCTCACCTAGTCCTGACCCTCATATACCTGACACTGCTGTAGGGGGAGTAAGGCCCAGCCTGGCCACCAGGGCCCATGGGGTGCCAGCATTTAAGCTCAGTGCCACCCCTCACACCAGGATGCTCATCTCTACCTTTGCTAAGGTTGTTTCCTCTGCCTGACTCTCTCCACCTCCTCAGCGTGCCAAAATGTTTCTGATGAAACAAGTTCTCCCCCACCTCTGGAATGGGGCCTCCTCTTGGAAGTGTCCCTGAGTACCCCCCAAGAGGGAATCTTTTTTCCTTTACCCTTTGGTGTCTCAGTGTGCCTCTGGGCCTGTCGGTCTTTGCCCAGATGGAGCACCTTGAAGACACAGTAGCTGAGACCTGTGGGTGAAGGAGGGAAGGCAGGGGTGCATGAGCATATAAGCAGCTAGCCTGCCTGTCTTGCCAACACTTCCAGTCATTCCTTAAGTACCTTTTGGGGTTTGCCACATGCCTACTCAAGTCTCTTCATAGGTTCCTGTTTCCACACACATCCCACTGGCACACCTCCTCCCAGCTGTGGGTATACCGCACTCAGCCCCTGGGTCACACTCACCACCAGGCTCCCTTTCCTTCTCCAGGTCAGCCCTGTGCTGGCAACTTCCCCAGGCATGGAGGCATGCAAGCCTGCTGCTGTCCTCATGGAGCCTCCAAACCAGAAAGGATTCAAGGGGAGAGATGGACAGCCACAATACCATGTTGAGTGTATGGGAGCAGAATTTGTACCACAGGGGAAGGAGAGAGAGCTTTAGGGAAGGGAAAGGGCATGCCAAGCAGGGTTTAGAAGGCTGAATATAGGTTGACTAGGTGGCTCAGAGGGAAGGCCATTCTTGGCAGAGGAAAGAACATATGCAAACACAACAGTCAGGCAGAGAGTAATTGCTGAAGGGAAGAAATGTAGACCACACCCAGAGACTGATGGTGGAGCCCTGGGCTGGGACTCCTGAGTCCCAGCTCTGCTATTTATTTGCCAGGTATCACTGAGCCTTCTTTCTGGGCTCTAGAGCCACATCTAAAATGGATGTGACAATCCCCTACTGGGGTCAGCCTGAGGAAAAATGGGTATGTATAAAAGTTTATCCAAACAAACAGTACTAGTTCATGATTTCAGAAATTCAGTCAAATCCCTTTCCTGTGGTCTGGATAGCACTTGAAGACAAAGTAGAAAAACAACTTTACCTTCACCCCATCCCACCATACCTGTCCAAACAGACCCCCATTACCTGCTTGAAATTCCATTTCTGGGTGTTCTCTCTGTAAAAGTTTTATGACCCCCTAGAGGCTACTGTTTAGAAGTAAGTTCATCAGAAGCTATTGACACTGGAGCAGAGATTAGATTCTCAGGTGGGCTAGTTTATTTTTTGGGTGACTTAAGTTCTGAGAAACAGGGTTTAACTCCAACCAGGGAGGGAATACCAGAGAAAGCCTAAAGAAGTGACCTCTGAGCTTGGAAAGGTGCAATGGAGGGGAGAGAGCATGAGCAAATGCCAGGAGGTGGGTCATGAAGGTACTGCCTTAGCCACAGAGAGCCTGCCTAAGTAGCCCCTGTGGCTGAGTGTAGAGGTCTAGCTGGGAGAGAATGAAGATGAAGATAGGGGAATTTGAGAGAGAGAAGCTGAAGACATGGGTCACAAAGGCCCTCAAATGCCAGATGTAAGAGTTAGGGTTTTAATACAGAGCAACAGGGAGCCATGGAGGTTTTGAAGCAGAGGAAGGGCCTGAGGGAATCTCAGCCTCCTCTCAAGCCTATTCTGCCTTGGGGCTTTAAAGGTAGGTGTGAGGAGGCGGTAGAGCCCCAGCGCTCAGCTAAAGAGACCCAGTGCCCCTGCTCCGCCCAAATCTGCGCTCACACTGGGAGCTTTGTTCCCCGGAGTCTGCCTTTAGCCCTAGAAGGAACTCGGACTTTTTCTGGGCTTGATTCAAACAGTTCAGCCCCAGCCAGCCAGAGGAAGAGAGCTCTCTGGGACTGGCGGGGCGGTGCTAGGTGGCTGGCCGACGCTGGCCCCTGATGCGTGCCTCAGAGCACGCACGAAGGCTCCCAGGGAGTAGTGCAGGGCGTGTCCTCGCTGCTCCCAGTGAGAAGTAAGAAGGCCCGGGAAAAGGTTTTTCTTTTGCCTTTAAAGGCGACCTGGAAAAAAGGCTTTGCTGTCAGCTGCCAGTGATGCAAGGGTGGCTGGTGGGGACTGGGACGGGGGAGCCCCTAATCCACAGGAAGATTTGCAACACAAATCCTCCCAGGCTGCAGGTAAACATGGCCTTGGACTCCAGGGAGGCCTGATGGGCCAAGCAGGACAGTTTTGGGTGTTTAATATTTTCATTCTGATTTGCACACCTGTTCAGACCACCTGCTCTCAGAGAACTGTTTGGCTTCCCATCTTTATCCTTTTGTGTGCCCCAGCTTGGCCCTCTGCAAACGCTTTCATCCCAGCCACTACCTGCCCGCAGATGCTGGGAGACAGTGAAGGAACAAATCTTGCCTCCATTCTCTCCTAACTGCCAGGCTTGTCCATCCAGCTGTCTCCAGGACAGCCCTCTGAATGTCCCATGGGTACCTGGCACTCACCACGTTTAAATCTAAGCCCATCATCTTCTCCCATCTCTCCTAGTCTCCACCCCAGAGATGGTTTCTCTATCCACGAAACAGCCCAAACCTGAGATCTGGTCTCTTCCTTGACACCTCTTTGTCCTTCACCCTTTGTTCCAAGATATCATTGGATTCTATCCCCTCCTCTCCATCCCCACTGGCCCTGTGCTAGCATAGTCTAAAACCCTTGCTCCTTCACCCTCCCACTCGTCACCACACTGGTCTCTCCACAGCACCCAGCTACCACATCCCTTGTTTAAACATCTTTCTGAATCAGGCAACAACATCTCACAGACATAATGTTGAGTGAAAGAAACCATATGAAGAAGAGTGTGATTTCATGTATACAAAGATCAAAAACAGGCAAAACTGTCCTATGGGAATAGAAGTCTGGACAATAGTCTTGGAGGAAGAGTAGTCACTATGGAGGTGGCTGGTAATCAGGGCTAGGACTAGGGTGAGGGCAAGTGAGGTAGGATGAACATTACCAGCTTTTTTCCTTTTGCCCTGAGCTTTAATATGACTCAGCATGGCACTGTTACTTCACTTAAATTTTTGATATTTTGTCATCATGGATTTTTTTGCACTAATTTTGGTTTTTCAAAAATGTTATTTATCTTGATGACTAAGCTCTTTGGCATCCCCTTAACTTTTATTTGGGAGGTATGGGCCTCATTTGCCATCCCCTAGTCCTGACCCTGCTGGAAATGTTTTGTAATCAGAGTGCTGATTACACAGGTGTGTTCAGTTTGAAAATTCCTCAAGTTGTACACTTCTGATTTTTGCACTTTTCTTTATGCACATTATGCTCCAAATTTAAAAAAAAAACAAACTTCCATGGTCGCAGGGGAATGTCTTCTGTCTGCTTCCTTTAGTATCCCAGCACCAAAACAATTCGCGGCACACACTGGGAATCAGCACATATTTGCTGAATGAATTAATATGGTATTATTCCAATTAATGTAATCCCCTGTATAACTCAGTGAGGGAAGCATATTTCTCTCCATTTGGTATGAGACAACTGAGGTTCAAGAAGGATGTGATCTGCCCAAGATCATGCAGGTAGTGAGTGTGACTTCTCGTATCCCAGTTTAAAGAAGTAAACAAAAACTCTGACCAGTAGTGCTAGTTCAGGCACCTGAGCCGGCACCAGCACATGCAGTGTACCCAGGTCTGGCTCTTAACTGCTTAAATTACAATTATTTTAGTCTTACCATTTCCCAGATAATGACCTCCTTGGTGGTGGGGGGGCTCAGGCATTTCTGTCTGCCCTCTGTTCAGCTAATTTCTGAGCACAGGGAAGCTATAAATGTTTAATAAAGGAATGAAGCCAAGAATGAATGAGTGAGGAAGCTGACTTATATGTGGTACCTGGTATCTGGTGAGTAGAGCACAAGTTTTAATTAGAGATAGATCTGCTACATGTATGTCTTTGGGCATATTACTTAGCCTTTTGGAGTCACAATTTCTCCAACTGTAAAATGGGAATAAAATCAGTACTTACCTCAAAGATTTATTGAGAATGTGAAATGAGAAAGTGATTGCTAGGTGACCAGCATGTAATAAATGCTTGGAAAATGGTAACTACTATTGTTTGCAGTGTTTTACATTCTCAAAGCCTGATTGACTTCAGGGTGACAGGTATCTACTTCTTTCTGTCTCCATGAATTGTTTTCTGGGCGGAGTCTCTGAGTTGGAAGGAAGGGACGTGATGCAGCCTCCAGGAGCTTTCTTCCTCAAGCCCGAGGAGAGGGTGAGTTGGCATAGCCCAGGAAGTCTGACTGGACTTTATGGCTCACCTCCACCCTGTCAGTGATGCCATCTTTGATGAGTTGCTTCCTCGCCAGGAGCCTCAGTTTTCTTTCTACAAGGTGGGGTTCAGAGTAAGCTTGATCTTGTGGGGCTCTGGGGAAGGTTCAAGGGCTTGTCCCTGGGGCTAGTGCACACCAGGCCTTCCATAAAGGTTGAGTCCGAGGAACTAACCTGACACACTGAGGCCTGGGGGAAAAGCAAGGAGACCCTGAGTCATCCAAGATGGGAAAAACAAATAGTGTGTCTGGGCTCTGTTTTTTTCTTAGAATCTTATCTCTCCTGAGAAATTAAATAAGAAAGCTCTTTATGCTAATGCAACTTTTAAACTGTGTACATACCTTTCTACACATCATTCCTCTGGTCTTCCCCACACCTACCCTGAGGGCAGGACCAGATTTATTCACATGTTCAGGCACAGTTGAGGGGACTGAGGCACACAAATTAAAACTACTTGCTTGAGGTCACACTGAAGGAGCAATTTGATAGCAAACTGAAGGTATGAAATCTGGACCTCTTACCTGCTAGGTACCACCATGCAGCAACTGGATCCAAACAAGAGCGGACAACTCACTTCTGGAGCAAGGTGGCCACAACCCAGCAGGTATCTGGGTATGCCTGCTTCCCGCATCCAGCCCCCACCTGGATACCACCTGGCAGTCACATGCACATTTATCATGGAGCAGCGGCTGACTCACCCCTTTGTACCAGAACTGACTCATACATTAAGAGAGGGAGAGTGAGTAGCAGTTGAGAGCCTGGAGAAGCCCTCCCTTCCTCATTGAGCTTTGAAATTAATGCCCCAAACCTGTGGGCCGTTCAACTCTTAGAAAAGGAAAAGATCTGTGCTCTGGCTGGAGGTGGAGATCTCTGGACTTAGAAAGGAATGGTTCCATTCCACTCTGGGCTCTGTTACAGGTTCACTCGTCACTTCAGGCAAGTCACTGTCCCTTTTAAAGCCTCAGTCTCTTCAGTTTTTTAGTGAAAGCGTTGAGAAGCCTTGTCATGTGTATTGATGATTTGCTCTGTGCCAGGTGTAGGGCTGAGTGATTGGTGCTCAGCCTTATCTCTTTTAGTGCTCATAACAAATCCTAGGCATCCTGTTGCTGTCCCAATTCACGAAGGAGGAGGATGAGACAGGAATAATTTCAGAATAATTTGCCCCAGTCAAGCAAGAAGGCAAGTGACAGAACTGAGAATTGAAACGTCTGTCCCTAGGACTCTTTAAACTGGTTTACATTTACTCCCTTTATCCTGCTAGACCTCGGTTTCCTCATTTTAAAAAATTGTAAAATATACATAACACAAAATTTACCATTTTCACCATTTTGAAGTTACAGTTCAGAGGCATTAAGCACATTCACACTGTTGCGCAACCCTCACCACCATGCAACACCAGACCGTTTTCATTTTCCCAAACTGAAACTCTGCTCCCATCAGTCACTAACTCCCCACCTCCCCTCTCCGTCAGCCTGGGCTACCACCATTCTTCTTTCTGTCTCTATGAATTTGACCACTCCAGGTACCTCATATAAACCTTCCTCATCTTTAAAGCTATGATATTAAAGGTGAAGGGTTATTTGATCCTTCTCCCAGTGGGGCAGTTGGCTCAGACTTGGATTCGGTTCCAGTTCTTCCACTCAGTAGCTGTGTACCCTCCAGGCAGGTTGCTTAACCTCTCTGCCTCTCTCATTTCCACATCTCTGGAGCTGGCCTAATGTGCCCTGCCTTGCCCTGCAGGGGATGCTGGGAGGATCCCAGGAGACAATGGGTATGAAGGTGTTTGTAAAATCCAAAGCCACTTTAGAGCTTGTTATAGATATACCTTCTTCCTGGAGAGCTGGGACCAGGACCCTGGTTTAGATTTAGAGGTGTGAGATCAGGAAAGACGTTAGAATTGTGCATTTCAACCCATTTACAGAGGAGAAGACTGAGGCACATAGAGGGGTGGAAATGCCTTACCCGAAGTCACTCATATGTCCACGTGTATATTCTCTGTTCCCTGCAGATGGTGCTCAGCTGATGTTTGCTGCTGAAACTGGAGGGTAGGGGCCACAGCACAGACGGAAGGGCAATGGAGCCCTTCCCTCTAGCAGCTTGCATTTCAGCTTGTGTATCCTGTTTTGTAAAGTGGCTGGTAGAGCCTCTGCTTAGAGAAGATTCGGGGGCAATAATCTATTTTGGTTTGTTCTTTTTACTGGTTCCCAAAGACCTGGCGTTGTGGCTAAGAATCCCATCTTTCTTATTTCCTAAGAGTAATGATTGTTAGGGGTTTTGGGTTGGATCAGTATATTTAAGCAAACTTCAGCCAATAAAAGAGAATTTATTAAAGGATACAGAGGTGTCTCACAAACCAGTGGCAGGGATGCGGTCAGATGCTGACAAAGCCCTGGACTCAGCAAGTAGATGGCCCCCAGGATGGTCTGCATCCCTCATTCTTGCTTTATTCTTCTCTCTTCACAGACAGGCTTGTTGTGCTCCGCAAGACAGAACACAATTCTGTGCCAGAATTTACAGTGGACCATTTCGACAACCCTTGAGGCTGATTTGACTGTCTAGTAGTCCTGAATCTGTTTCTAGATAAGAGAAGCAGATTGGCCCAGTTTGGGTGAGATATACCCCCCCACCCCTCGGCCCCCATCTGATTGGCTTAGGTCAGGTGATGGGGTCATAGAGGCACAAACAAGGCTGACAGGCTCCCTCTGTATGGGGGTGGGGTAGAGGAAGGGTGTGGGATTCCTCTTGGGGTTGCCACATGGGCAAACGTGCAAACTTTAAAAATGTTATTGAATGGAGATATGCATCACTGACATGGAATAAAAGTCAAGATACTTTCAAATGGAGAGACAGGTTACCAAACAGTATGTTTATCACATCTTTAAAATAAATATGCATATGCAATGTAATTTAATTTCAATACATATATGCTCTGTGTTGAAATTATAGTTGGTAGAATTAGGGGTAACTTTTTTTTCTTTTGTAATATTACAAAAAAAATTTTTGTAATAATTTTCTGACTTTTCTCTAATGAATGAGTATCAGTTGAGTAATCGTGAAACAATAACTCTTACCTCACTGGGCTGCAGTGCGTGTTAACTAAGACATTTATTCACTTATTCAAAAATATTTATTAAGTACCTAGTACATGATGATGTTTGTGAAAACTGCACAATGACCGGCCAGCGGTAGAGGCTCAAGAATTGAGGGTGCCCAGGCTTTGCCTTCAGGGAGCCCACAAAGAGGCTGGATGCTTGGACACAGGCGCTTCTGCTGCCATGGTCTAGATGTATCTGAAAATGTAGGCCAGGAAAACACCTGTCTATTGTATCTATTGCTATAGAATAAATACCCACCAGACTCAGTGGCTTTAACAAGTCAACGCTGTATTATTTCTCATGATTTTGTGGTTTGGGAGGTTCTGCTCCCTATGGTGCCACTGAGGTTACTCATTCAGCGGGACCCTTGGCAGGGGCCATTCTCTGCATAGGGTGTCGCATCCTCCTCTGTCTCCAGCAGGACAGCCGGACCGTCCTTACGACCCAGAGGCTGGGGCCAAGCTGGAGTGTTCCAAGAGGACAAGCCCCAGTGTGGAAAAAAAGCTTTTTTGTATTAATGCAAATCATTCTGGGTGTGACTTGCTTTGTCTCCTACCCTATAAATAAAGCCTTTTACAGGCTTTTACAGGATTGAGTGAGGAAAGGACTTGTTGAGCTGTGCAACTTCTGGAAAGAACATCTACAATTACAGTGCAGTTTTTAAAGCCTGCTGTCACCTGGCTGGACGGTTAGAGTCATTCTCAGTGGGAGGGAGGGATGGGCGGGGGCCCTGCCTTGGAGAGCCAAGTTCCCCAATGGACTTCTCCAAAGAGGTGCCTGATTTCACAGCAGTACTTCTGCTTTAGTCCGCTCTCCCCACAGAGGGAGGGCCCTCCACCTAAGAGCTGCTGTCACTGGCTTATGGAATTATGACTTTGTGCTAGGTACCCTTTAAATGCAGCCAGGGCCTTTCCTCAGTCAATTCTCATGGTGATTCTGTGTGATCCTGTTCCTAAGATGGGGCACTGGGGCCCAGGGAGGGTAGGTAACCTCCTAACCTCCAAGGCAGCACAGCTGGCTGGGGAGCCTGCCTCCCTAACCACGGCTCAGGGGTGAGGTGCTCAGGGCTGGACCACCAGCATTTACAAAGTCTTTTACCCTGTAATCATCAGGGCCTCCTCTCAGCCCTGGAAAGCAGCCAGGGCCTTATAGATGGAGAAACTGAGGCCCTGGGAGAGGAGGGGCTGGCTCAGTCCAGAATGTTGGCTGAGGAGGTGATGGGGAAATGCTTGCCAGCAGTGCTGGACTTCAGCCTGCCAGCTGAGCTGTTGCCTTGGCAAGGAACATCCGTTCCTTCCAGAGAACTCAAGGTGGGGCAGGATGGGTAGGGATGAGATCAGAGGGCAGGCCAGGCTGCAAGAGGGAGAGGGCAGTTCTCCGGGGGGTTGTGGGAAAAGGAAGGGAGCCTAGAACAGGCCAGGAATGGGGCTTGGCCTGGGATCATTTAGCAAAGGGTTTAAATAGGGGTCATGTGGGAAAGTGGACTTGGGATCAGGG